>NC_139945.1:18836426-19171426 GCF_963454915.1 Gymnoscopelus microlampas | reverse complement strand
CTGAGTGCAACCTGTCAGGTACGACAGACATATGCTTTATGAGGATGTACTTATTGTAGAGATGAGGAGTAAGTGCTACCAGCACCGCGGCAAGAGCTACAGGCAGCAAGGCATTGATCACCCTGCACGGCAGGCAGCTTATTAAGCCTCATCAATCCTCACATACTGTAGAGAGAGTATCCTCACTATCCGGAGGTCAGAAGATCTCCCTGCAAACCAGCAGTGGTGTATACTTTACTGGACCATTTCAATTTTTTGGTATTTTATACTTAATCTCAGAGGCAAATATTGTACCTTTTACTCCACTACAATTATTTGACAGCTTGTTACTATAGTAACTTTGCAGATTTAGATTATTAATAATTATTCAAATGATGGCTTTTTCAAACTTCCGATCTGATCGAGCTTGTAGATCGGCATTTTTTAAAATAGGGCTTAAGTGGTTAATAAGTATTACCCAATAACATGATAGATATGATTGAAATGGGCATTCTGTATAATGAGTACTTTAAGTATAATTTGATACTAATACTTTTGTACTTTGACTAAATAGAATTTTGACTGCTAGACTTTTACTTGAACAAATAATTTGTACCCAATGTGGTATCGTTACTTTTACTTCTTCTTACTCAAACTAACTCAAATACCCCACAATTTAATCTGATCAATCACGAAAACTTGGAAGATATCATACAGCATCTGAAATCCTCCTATACTGTTGCCTTGATATTCTGCCAACAGGCCTTTTAAAAATGTTTCAAATTGCATGGCCTCAGATCTTATACAAATTGTCAACACATCTCTTCAACCAGGCTGCTTCCCACAGACCCAGAAAACAGTAGTCTTCAAGCTACTCTTAAAAAAGAATGACTTTGACCCGTCACTATTAAGCAATTACAGGCCCATATCAAACTAAGCAAAATAATTGAAAAAGCTGTATTTCAACAAACAGCTTGATATCTTCCAGTCAGGTGTTCGACCACACCGCAGCAAGACTGCTCTTGTCAAAGTTTTCAATGGCATCCACTTAAATACAGACAGTGGCAAAATTGCAGTCTTAGTATAACTAGATCTCAGTGCTGCATTTGACATTACGACACAGTACTAAACTAGATTGAATCATATCTAGAGAACAGAGACTATTTTGTATCTATTGCAACACTAACTACACATCTGTGTGGACAAAATCACATGCTGAGTTCTGCAAGGATTATAGAAAACAACAAAATAAAACAATACCAAATTATTATTTTCTTATCCTTTTTGTAGTTGTTGACCTGATGTATGTTATGTCTTGTGCTGCAATATGTGTCTCTGGTGTCCTACAGATCCTCAGTTTGCTGATATGTTCATGATCCCTCTGTATTTTTGTTTTGTTTTAATTGATTTGAAGTTTAATAGTTTTTGGAGGCAAGGAAGACAGATTAAAAGTCAGCGCTCAAACTCCAATTGGTAATGTTAAAAACCTCTAGGCAAGTCAAAAATCTTGGTGTAGTCAGACCTAAATTTAAACAGCCACATTAACACAATCACAAAGCCTACTATCATCTAAAAAATATAGCACAGGTTAAATGACTTATATCTCAGCAGGATCTAGAAAAACATGTCAATCAATCAGATGACTGCAGTTGATTCAGAATGCTGCTGCTCGAGTCCTTGCTAATGCCAAGAAAGTGGAGCATATCACTCCAGTTCTTAAATCCTTACACTGGCTCCCTGTGTGTCAAAGAATTGATTTCAAAATACTACTGTTGGTCCATAAAGCTTTAAATGGTTTAGGGCCAAAATACATTTCTGATCTTGTACGATATCATGAACCATCCAGACCTCTCAGGTCAACTGGGAAAGGTCTGCTTTCTGTACGTAAAACCAAAAGCAAACGTGGGGAAGTAGCATTTAGTTTTTATGCACCACATATCTGGAACAAACTCCCAGAAAACTGCAGGTCTGACTCTGCTGCTACTCTTATTTCTTTGAACACAACTAAAGACCTTTCTGTTTTCCGCTGCCTTTGATTGAGTTACTTTTCTTTTCTCTTTCTCTCCTGCACTGTAACTCTATCTCTTATTTAGTTTTATGCATCCTAATGTCATTGTATAATTGTTTTTCCTTAGCTTAATGTTCTGTGTAAAGCACACTGAATTGAACTCTTGTTCAGACTGGCCAACATCTGCTTCTTGACCTATCCAGATTTGACCCACATTCCAGGGTGGTTTGAAATGTGATCTCAGTCTGGTCCAGACTGAGACACATCTTTAGAAATCAGATCAAGTTAATAGATCCATTTGTAAGTCAGAGTGCAATTGTACACTCAGGGTTACACTCTTGAGTGTACACACTGAGGATTTGACTGTGTAGGAGACATCTTTGCACTCATGCTCTTCATTAGAGTATGCCACAGGGTGATGGGAGGCACATCAGGTCAATTGGAAATCAAATGCCACAGTGCCCGCACGGCAACATCCTGAATGTTAATTTAAAGGCAGAGTATGTAACTTTGCCCTGTTTACATAACAAAAAGATACATTATTTATTTTACCCATCATTCTCCCTCTACACCAGCAGTCATCAGCAACTGCAGTAGTCTGGTGGTTGTTTTCCTGCAGAAACACACTGCCCGGCCTGGGCATAAAAAAAGACATAAAAACACACTATATTTTCGCTATATTTTGGTGTTTTCACTGTTTGTTTTGGTTGCCCAATCTACCAAATCTACCAAAACAAACAGTGAAAACATATATTGAGAGGGAAATGTGTTTCTGCAGTTAAACAACCACCACACTAAGTGGCTGATGACTGCTATTATAGAGGTAAATGATTGATACATTTTTTTAATATAGTTGTGTTATGTAAACACAGGGCAAAGTGACATAATATGCCTTTAACTCCCAGTGTCAAAATGTAACCAATAGGAATCATTTGGAACACTCTCAGGGTTACGAATGGAATAATTAACACTGAGGATTTGTACTGTGTGTACAACCTTGTAATATGTGATTAGAGGCTTAGAGGTAAGCCTCTAAGGGATTAAGTTAGTTACCTTTTTGATTGAAGTGCCTCTACAGTTAGGTACATCATCAAGGCGTCTGCTGTGCCTCCAAATGGCAGCCCATCACGGTAACCGGGTGATGAGAATCCCGGCTAAACTCTGCTGATTTCGACTGTGGTCTGTGGTCCTTTGCTGAGTTTTCCTGATGAGATGTATCAAAAATAGACAGAATAACAAAAATGATAGAATAACAAAAATAGCGATCTACAAGCTCACAATGTGACACACTGGGCTTGTAGATCGGCTACATTCACTATTTGTCATATGTCAAAGTATAACATAGTCTTATGTGGTTAATTGGGGGTCAAAATCTGACACATACATGTGATCATTTCCCCCCCATTGCTGCTAAAGATTTTCACAACTTATTCCTTCCTTAAATTATCATACCTGCCGTTCTTACTTGTACTATTTTAACTTAATTTCTTATCTGATCTAGTTTTTAATATTTCAATGTTTTACTTAATTAGGCTACATCCATTATTATTATCATTAGTATTATTTGTGTTATGTTGTACTGTTGAGTTAGCACAGTGTCTTTTGCAATATTGTATTCAGCATAGGTAATAGGGCAAATATATCTATAAAAAATAAATATATATGGTACAGTTGTTTTTTTGGAGCTATCAACAGTCTTTGTGGAACATTTCCCAACTACGTTATGCTGCTAGCCTTGAGTGCAAATAATCTCTCTCCTTTATTCTCCTCCATCTTGCCAATCCCGGCCTCACCAGAGGCTCAAGAGTAGCTGTCCTCCTCAGCGTGGAACCAGCACAGTAAAATGTCATGAAATGGCGGTCGCCTTTTCTTGTCCCTTTCCCTCTTGTCTGGTTTGAGTGGCAGCTGAGGGACCCGGCTGCTAATCTTCAGTGTCACATGTTGGTGAGTGAACACAGTCTGTGATCATGGTGTATTGACTGAGTGCCCGGTGGTGCAGAACTCCACACACATTTCATTCAAAATCAGTGGTATTTTTTCCACTTGTTTTGTTGTGATCCTTTTGGTAACACTTTTTATGAACTGAAGCCCATGTCAATAATACACTATACTTTCTTTAAAACACAACTTAACACCTTTCTGTTTGCCGCTGCCTTTGATTGAGTTACTTTTCTTTTTGTTTTTTCTTTCTCTTCTGCACTGTATTTTTATCTGTTATTGTTTACTTATTTAGTTTTATGCATCCTAATGTCCTAATTGTATAATTGTGTTTCCTTTGCTTGAAGTTCTGTGTAAAGCACATTGAATCGCCTTGTTGAAATGTGCCGTACAATATATATAAACATACGTATAATGCATTAGTCCTCATATGACACTGTATCATATTAGTACTCATGAATGCTCATAATGCTTATTTTATGATGACTTATAATAAATATGTTTATGTATTCTGTTTGTGGTGTATCTTGGTGTATGTAGCCTAAATGTTGAGTGAGCAAGTGTCTTGTAAGCCGTGCAGGCTGGGCATCATGTGGTACAGGACACATAATAAAAATCTATTTATCTATAAGGTCAATTATCATGATACTTCATAACTGCTGGTCACCCATAGAGACCTAAAGTAACACTTCCTATGAAGCCCATGTCTACAATGCATTATAATCTGCTTAGAACACTGTATAATTATAGTTACAAGAACTCATAAATAATCAACATTAATCATAATCACTGAAACCGTTTGAAAAATGGAACAACATTTTTTGATATGGAAACGATTATGACGATTATGCAAATTAATTGTGATTATCTCAAATAATTCCGATCAGGGGATTATTTAATAATTGTGACAGGCCAAGAGACAGTGCACAAATTACAGAGAATCTCCCATGGCAATGGTTATAAAATGCTTGTCACTCTCAGATATAAATCTATAATCTCTCCTCAAGGCCTGGTTGATTAGCCAGCGTATCCACAAAACAGATAAGCCATTTACACACACCTTGTGGATGTGTTTGTGTGCATGTTTGATTTTCCTTGTGCAATTTGTTATTAGGCTAGACAAAACCATCTTAAAATGATTATTTTTTCTGAAAATAGTAACTCTTATATTTTCACACCCACTGCATTTTATTTAATATTTCATGGCTATGGACCTGCTATAAAACTTTAAACAGATTTGTGGTTGTGACTCGTGACCATGTGTGAACCAATTTTGTTCTTACACAGACATTTTGAACATTATCAAAATGAATCCAACAAATCCTACAAATTCACCGGCTTCAAATGTGATAATGTCCCATTCAATGCATTGATAGCATCCGAATGGGTGGGATGCCAAATTAAGATCAAACCTGTGCACATGTGTTATGAATATGGTTTATTGTCTCTTGAGGCCGTTGCATTAGATGATGATCTCAGTTTCAAAAACCACATTACCAATGTCTACTGCTGCTGCCATTTTCTTATAACACTTAAAGGGCCATGAAATCCTAGACTGATATTGTTTGTTTACCAGTTCAGGTTAAAAAATAGCAAGCTAGTAAGCTACACAGCTGCAGCTAATTAAATTAATAATTGTTGTGTTAAATTTAGGTGTGCCCAGAGCCATGGGTGTGAAAACCATAGTCCAGTGTTTTTCAACCTGTGGGTCGGGACCCCCACATGATTTTGGTAGGTTCCCCAGATGACAGTGAACTGACAATTTAAGGACTTTTAAGACCTTTTTAATACCTCAAAGAAAAAAAAAGAAAAAGACCATTACTGCATCAAATGAAATAAAAAAGTTACTTTGGTAATTAACACGTTACTTTTGGCAGGGAGTAATAAGTAAAGTAATATTACTTTTGAAAAGAGTAATGTATTACTTGTTTATATTACTTCTTTTTAAGTAACGAGCCCAACACTGACTGTAACACACCCATTATTCATTTCATTAGCTCAGGGTCAGTCTTGTACAGCCTGTCATGTTTTACACTGATGTAGTTTTTAACCTGAACTGGAAAAACAAACTAATCAAAGGGTTTCATCTCCCTTTAATCTCTATTTTATACTACGTCATACGACAGTGTTGTATGAAAATAGACGATCTACAAGCTCACAATGTGTCCCATCGTGAACAGTTTTCAAAAATATTGAATGGCCAAAATAGGGACGCAAGGTTAAAAGTGGTCAATTGGGGCGGGGTGTTGTATTAGATCAGCGGTTCCCAAACTTATTTAGCTGTGCACCCCTTATTACATCCTGACCTAGATGACGCACCCCCCCGGGGCGTCATCTAGGCAAACCAATTAGGTTGGTTTGCCTAGATGGCAGGTCACGCACCCCCTGGTGGGCGCTCGCACACCACAAGGGGTGCACGCACCACAGTTTGGGAACCCCTGTATTAGATAGAATGACACAGAGACAGGGCCAAAAGCAATGCAGCTTCTCCAGCTGGAATCAAACTGGGAATGTAACTCTTATGTAATCAATAAATGCACTATCCAGACAATAACTAAACTTATCTTTAAAAATATTATGATCGATACTTATGGTTCTTATCAGACCTCTCAGATCAGTTAGTGCTTCATAGAATCCTAGCCAAAGTTCAGAGGCAATTTTCAGCTCTGATGATGACCCTGGGCTCTGGAAAACATACTGTATCTCCAAAACTACTGGCTGGATTGCCATGGAAACAAGCGCAACGAGTGTGTCCGCCTTCAAGTAGATGGCTATTTGATCTATTTTTCTCCTTTTATTGAGATCTTTATTACTTGCTGTTCTTGCTTTCTCTGTACCTGGAATTGCTGCTGCTGTCGTGTTGGCCAGTTTCTCCTCAGGGATTAATAAAGGTCATTTTATCTCAATCTGGGAAGCCATTCTGTTCAAAAAAAAAAGGAAAGAAAAACAATATTTATTTATTTTTCTTAGTTTTTGACCTGTGGAGGCACAACCTCCTTTTTGGTGTTTAACAGGAACTGGGATTTGGCCTCCCCTTTTCTGTCCAACTTCCTTCTGGGTGCTTCTGTGTTTATTCCTAGTAACATGTTTGAGGCAGTAGTGCTGACTCTTGAGAGAATAATATACCTTCATGCCCCAGTCTGATTTTGGTGACCCACTGGCCAAAATGTCACCGTTGCACACAAGAAATCTCATAAGCTACTGGGCAGATTCATACTCCCTGGAGAATGAACCCTACCGATTTTGGTTAACTTTTGGCTTTTCCTCTAGCGGAACCCTTTGACCAAAAGGCATTTTGAAATCTCAGAGTTATGGGGTCCGTGGGCCAATATGCATACCAAACTGGGGGTCCTTGAAATTAAAATGTTTTTAGCCAGAGTTTAGATTTTTTTTTACTCAAGTTTTTTTTACTTTTGATATTTATTGTACCATATTAAGTTATTAAGTGCCGTATCAGCTTATTTTCTGTGATGTATACTGTTAACATTCTGCCGCACCTTTAGTGACATATAAATAAATGATTGATTTATTGACAGTTTGTCCTCCAGTGAAGATTTATGGGGGAAACACCCTAAGGCTCCATGGACAAACACATGAGACCCAAACACAGCTCGCTCTCTCTCTCTCTCTCTCACACACACACACACACACACACACACACACACACACACACACACACACACACACACACACACACACACACACACACACACACACACACACACACACACACACACACACACACACACACACACACACACACACACACACACACACCAAAAAAACAGACAATTAAAATGCAATGAACATTTATTGTGTGTTAAGCACTTCTGTTAGCTCAATTATCATCTGATGCTTAAAATCATCTTCTTCATAGCATTACTAATACGTTTAGAGGCAAGGTGGAACTGCTTGTTAGGAGCTTTATTTACACCAGAAAGCAATTCAGGGTGGGCAATAATTATAAATATATGTATTTTACATATCAGAAGGCGCATATCATTGCTTGGGGCAGAACCCTCGTGTCTCCATATTTGTTTTGTTTTTGTAAATGAATGAATGAATGCCCTACTTCGTCGTACAAGAGTGTCGCAAAAGTAGCGAAAATCAATCGACCTACTAGCTTCCTACCCTCACTGTCAGGGAATCCCGGCAGGACCATAGCCTGCATCATTTTGTTTGTGCCGAGGCAGTTTCTTATTGAGTCATGTTAATCTATTAACGTGATTGAATGATGTTAAGTGTTGCTATTTGTCGTTGTCTGTGTATAAATAAGGCAGTATGTAGTGTGCAACAGGGTTTTCAAAGTGACAAGCGGTGCTCCGTTGAGATTGGCCAGGTCAGATGTCACTCCAGAGAACTGCCCGCCTGCTCTTGTCTACGCTGACGACAAATTCTCCTGATGGCGACCAAGAGAGAGAACTAATCGACGAACTGAGAGACAGAGAGAGAGAGAGAGAGAGAGAGAGAGAGAGAGAGAGAGAGAGAGAGAGAGAGAGAGAGAGAGAGAGAGAGAGAGAGAGAGAGAGAGAGAGAGAGAGAGAGAGAGGCAGACAAAGGCAGGGTGACAGAGAGAGAACTTATTATTTATT
Organism: Gymnoscopelus microlampas; assembly: GCF_963454915.1. Lineage (NCBI taxonomy): Eukaryota > Metazoa > Chordata > Actinopteri > Myctophiformes > Myctophidae > Gymnoscopelus > Gymnoscopelus microlampas. The sequence goes on along the minus strand of NC_139945.1, from coordinate 19,162,909 downwards.
GAGCTTTTAACTTGATGTTTTGTCAAAATTGTCATTCAATTCAGAAAGAAAAAAGTGCAATAATTAATTTGTTCCTCTATGCGATATCATTACTTAACGGTGCATCACATATACATTTAATCAAATCATTGTTGTGATGTTTCTATGCTAACTATTTAACTAAAAGGCCCTTCATTTCATTTCATTCAAGCGAGACACCAGTAAAACTCAGTGTCTTACTCACTAACCAAATATCTATTTGTAATAGCATGCATGATGTGATATTGTTGGTAGTCACCAGGCCTGGAAATATTAATTTGCTGTATGCTTTTATTGAGACAACACAATCAACTAATACAGTATGTGCAGATTGTGCACCAGCTGTCCATGTTTTTTTGTTTTTTTTTCTAAATCCATCCTCGCTCTGAGCTTCTGAGTTCCCACTGAACACTAAAGAAGCTTTTCAGGTGACAAGAATGAAAGCGGCGGCTTGTGGCTTTGTTGTCACTATATGTGTTACTTTATCGCTCCAGGCAACATTGTGGCTTGTAATGAAAAATGTTCCAGTCAAACATGTGACAGCCAGTGACAATACAACATGTGGTGCAAGGTTTGTTGATAGGACAGTAATTTGACAGGAAATGGGGCGAGAGAGATGGGGAGTGACATGCAGCAATTGAGCCTAGGTTGCCGGACCACTACGCCAGGCGCCCGGGCCTGTAGCAGTGGTTTTAATTCCATTGAATATATGTATATAGACACATGCATATATACATATATACTGTACAAATAGCAAATAGCGTTAAGAGTTCCCGGTTGCATTTTATGGTGTTAAATGGGTCTTGGATGATCTACACAGGAGCACGCTTGTGATTGTCAGGCAAACAATTGTTACTCCCACGATACACACAAATAAAGGCTGTACACGCCGATTGGTGAATCGCACACGATTTTTGTGCTTATCGAAAATACGCACCCCTTTAGTCATTTTATTTAGGCACTATTTACGAACAGCTTAGTGAATCAGGCCCATTGTATTTATATACTGTGTACACTGTGTTGTATAACACAATATGTATATATTATTTATTACTAATTACAGGAATTACACAAATTAATGTAGTTTTCTAAGCTTTGTTACTGTGTTTCTGAGATTTGCACTCATACATCTATGTGTTAAATATGTGGGCTTGTCTAATTTATCAAACAGTGCACTTATCAAATTGATTGGCTGACTGGATGATTGACAGGTGAATCATTACCTGTGTTTGTCTGGAAGGCGGGACTCCAGGCTGCCGCTGGTGATGTTCCAAATATAAACGGCTCCATCAGCAGATCCAGCCGCAACATAGCTCCCATCAGGACTGGATAATAGTATCATTATTGTTATTATTATTATTATTATTATATCATACATCATTTAAATGTTCTAATATAGAGCACCAAAGTCTGACGTCACTGCCACTAGAGGGCGCTGTTCCACTGGTTCGTGGCTTTACTTTTTGTTTTGAAATCCCCATTTGGGAATCTTAGATCACGTCATATAAGAACTGTGTTCCAAACATAAACACACCACCCTGGCATTTCTGTCAGGGGGGTGGCTCTGCATCGTTTATGATATTCATTCATATTTGATAAAGCCTGTTTCTGGCGAAAATGGAATTAATTCTGCCTTGAAAGTCTTAAGAACTACTACTTCCGGGTCTGAAATCACTGTCCCTTCAGCATCATGGGAAATGTAGTCTTTGGGTTGTTTGACTCATTTCTAGTGTTTATATTGTGTTACTCTTTGGGTAAATGTGTACATTTACACCTTCAGTCGATGCTTCATATCCATATGTAGCAAAATCGCCAGGGTGGTGTGTTTATTTTTGGAACACAGTTCTTATATGAGGCGATCTAAGATTCCCCAATGAGGATATCAACACAAAAAGTAAAGCCACGAACCAGCGGAACAGCGCCCTCTACTGGCTGTGACGTCAGGACTTCGGTCCTCTAATTGCTCACCACTTAACCCATTAAGACCTGGTACGCATCTGTGTCACTTTAGATTTCTTTGGCTATTCAAAAATAGCAGATATACAAGCTCATGGCGCGGCAGTAGATCTGCTATTTTTGAAAAATCTTGATTTATTTTATTTTTTTCAAAAAACTATTTAGAAAACATTTTTAAGAATCGCCTCAGGTCTCAATGGGTTAAACCCCAGAATCCGTATTGTGGGGAAAGCGTTTGCTGAAAATAGCCGATCGACAAGCTTACAACACGTCGCAGCTTGTAAGCGCGTTGTAAGCTTGTCGATTGGCTATATTTTCAGCAAAAGCTTTCCCCACAATAACGAAAAACAGAAAAGACACTAGCATAGGTGGGCATAGGGACTCCACTCAACCATATGGGGTTTAAGTGGCTAATACATTACATGTAATTTTCACCAAACCACATGATCTAGGTTTCCATGATTCAGTGGAACTAATTTACATCAAAGGTGCTTAATTTAGGAAGATATGCCATCCCACGCCTCGCCACTAGGTGGCGAAATGGTACGCAAAAAGGTCTCCTAAGTGGGCCCCATCTGATGTCAGATCTCGCAAATGCTCTACTGTTGCTAGATATCGCAAGAGTGCTTTGCTGGGAAAGAGAAAGGTCGATAACAAAGTTGATTTTCTCTCTGAAAATGCCATTTTAGAATCAGCATGCTCTGAAGATTGTGTGGCTTCACTGGCTTGTGAAGAATGGGCCCAATATTTAGTTCAGTGACCATGGGGCTAAAGAATCGGTCAGAAGCTGTGTGCACGTTCACTTCTCCCATTGCAATCAATAGACTTGTGACCTACTTCTGGTCTCCTAGAACATTGGCTCTCAAAGTGGGGTCCGGGGGCCCCCGGGAGTCCTTGGCGGGGTACCAGGGGGTCCCCAGCTAAATGAGTTAATATAGCGTCACAATCATTTTAACCACATTTTTCAAAAATAGCAGATATAGAAGCTCATAGCGTGAGGTTGCAGATCTGCTTTTTATTTGTTTTTTATTGTGAACATTTTCGCGAATCTTTGGATATCCAACATTTGCATCTCAAATCTTTGCTTCTGGCGGTCCCTAGAACCAAATATTTTGCGATGGGAGTCCACATATCATTTTGGGGAAAAAGATTGAGAACCACTGTCCTAGAGAGGCAACCACCTATGCACACAGATACGAGAAGTGAAGCAGAGATGGCGTGTCTTGCTTTTCTATTGTTTGTCTTGGGTGCAAACATGTCCCATGTTTCAGTGGAACTACATGTCCCATGTTCCAGTGGAACTACATGTCCCATGTTTCAGTGGAACTACATGTCCCATGTTTCAGTGGAACTACATGTCCCATGTTTCAGTGGAACTACATGTCCCATGTTTCAGTGGAACTACATGTCCCATGTTCCAGTGGAACTACATGTCCCATGTTCCAGTGGAAATACATGTCCCATGTTTCAGTGGAACTACATGTCCCATGTTTCAGTGGAACTACATGTCCCATGTTTCAGTGGAACTACATGTCCCATGTTTCAGTGGAACTACATGTCCCATGTTTCAGAGGAACTACATGTCCCATGTTACAGTGGAACTACATGTCCCATGTTTCAGAGGAACTACATGTCCCATGTTTCAGTGGAACTACATGTCCCATGTTTCAGTGGAACTACATGTCCCATGTTTCAGAGGAACTACATGTCCCATGTTTCAGTGGAACTACATGTCCCATGTTTCAGTGGAACTACATGTCCCATGTTTCAGAGGAACTACATGTCCCATGTTTCAGTGGAACTACATGTCCCATGTTTCAGTGGAACCTGTCTAAAGTCTTTCCCTGGGCAGTGGGCGAACGCTCGTACACAGTCTACTGTTCAATGCACTGCATTTGCACACCGTTGAGTGTCTACTGTTAAGTGCACTGAACAGTGTGCAAATAATATCAACGTACTTCCATTTGAACCACACGGTGCGAGTGTCTCTCAGTAGTTGACACTCAGTCAGAGTGGATAATGAGTCGTTCAGGTGCAATGTCAACCTAGCCTGATTATCAGCCTGAAGCTGCGTAGAGCTTCAGTCTGAAATTGGCTCCAATGTCCGTGATGTCCGCGATCACAAGAGATCTACGGATCCGTCTACATCTGACGTCATCGCACAGCTTGTTTTAGCAGATATTCGCTGATTGGCTTGTCGTTAGACCACCCCCACCTCCGACTCTGATTTGACAGATTTTTCTTCGATCGTGAAAAGCCATAGGCTGACATTATAATGCCAGACCAAGAGGAGCTCACTCAGAGAGTGGGCGGGGTCTATGGTCTAGAACCAGGCTAATGTCAACCGGCTGTCAACAGGCAGGCTAAGAGAACAGAATAAACTATTCTCCACAATCTTGGATGGTGTGAGGTTTGTTCACAGACCAAATAAATACAATCAAAGGGATCAACTGATTTTTAACTCAACACTTCAATTCATACTGGAATAAAACATTTACATGTGTTTACTGAATTGAAGTATAATAACAAGAGTTGTATGTTTTTGTGTGTGTGTTGAGTTGAGTGCTTATTATTTCCATTTCACATTACAGAGCCAGCAGCACAGGTTCTATTGACACTACAATATAAAACCAAGTACAATGCTGCCTCTGTTACAGAGGCAGCATTATATATACTAAATAGTCCACAAGGGAAATCACCTGGCTCTGTGAGATTTCTCCTGTGGACCATTTAGTATTTGGATGATTCAGAAGCAAAGTAAATTATGTTATTGGATTGTTTGGGATTATGGCACTGCAGAAATACACTTGTGGAATACTTTAATTAACTTGGACATGGAGATCCATAAAACACCAACAATGAAGGGGAGACATTGGAAGTCATCGCAGTGGAAAGGGAAAGCAGTATCTCTGCTTGTAAGCAACACACTTGGCCTGTGCTAGCGCCAAAACCACTACTGGGAGGGTCCTAGTACACACCAGTTAACTAGTTCAACGGTGTTCACTGGTGAACTGGATTCTATGGTGGACTCATTAGAGGCCAGTTCACTAGTCCCACCATTATTGAACTAGTTAACTACTGTATTCAGCCTACAATTAAAACATCATTTATTATCAAAGACTATTTATGAATGACTTACTTATGGTTAATCAATCACTAATTGACTCATTATGGAACACAGCACACTCATTCTGTTCTCTGTCGCTCAGACACAGCTGGTGCTTCTGTTGTCATGGAAACAGCAAAAATATAAGTCACACAGCTGGTAATTATCTCTTTCTCGTTTGTGTCCCTCTATCCTGGAATCAAACTACCAATTGTCCTGCACTGTCTTTCCTACTGTGTCTCTCCTACGCTGTTTGAAATAAGTTAACGTTAAAGTTTATTTCGGTCATAAGCCATATACACATTAACACATATGGCAATTCTATACATTCTTAAATTTGCAGATATTTTAAAATAATTTTCACAACTATTCCATTTTTGTATCGCTTTTGCAGATACACATTGTTTTATTTTTATATTTGTTCCTTAGTTACTTAAAGCATATTTGTTCCCCTCAACCAATACCTGCTCTCTTTAGCTTCAAACAGCCTCTGAATGCAGAATGGGAGTTGCTTGTTGTGTGCTTTGTATGCTATTAGCACAGTTTTTAGGTGAACTAGATCTTAAAATGTTAAGGTATTCAATTTCATACATGGCTTATTAGTTGGTTCATAAATAAGTAACAAGGTCTATAAAAACAAGCCCAAAAGAAGCGACTAGGCCACATGAGCTAAACATATACATTGGCTTTTGGCTATTTAAAAATCACACCCTGTGTGAAGGAAGCGGTGCCTTTGGGGCGGGCCTTAACTCATTTCAGTTTGTCCCTATTGGTGGTCTGAGTCCACTTACCAAATTTGTACTTGGTAGCATGCTGCAAACTGGAATGATGGCTGTTTAAAGCCCAGCCAATGGGCAGACAGAGGGGGCGGGGCTTAAGTAATGACAGTTAGTCCCTATTGCTGGCTTTAGTCCATGTACAAAATTTGTACTCCATAGCATGCTGCGAACTTGAGTTATGGCTGTTTGAAGGCCAGCCAATGGGAAGACAGAGGGGGCGTTGGCTTCAGCAATTCATGCTGGTCCCTATTGGTGGTCTAAGTCCACATACCAAATGTGGACTTGGTGGCATGCTGCAAACTGGAGTTATAGCTGTTTAAAATCCCATGCTCATACGGGCGCTGGGGGTCCCTGGACCCCTCTTTGATAACGTCATCAATTCATGCTCGTCCCTATTGGTGGTCTAAGTCCACATACCAAATTTGGACTTGGTGGCATGCTGCAAACTGAAGTTATAGCTGTTTGCTTCTTTGCCGTGCTCATCCCGTGCTCAAACAAACGGCCCGTGCTCAAACAACCGGACACGCAGACAGAGTCAAACGTAGAGCGGTTGGCACCGCTAAAAATAGCTGATCTACAAGCTCACAATTTGTCGCATCGACGCGTTGCGAGCTTGTAGATCTGCTAAAAACATTTTAACGACAACAAACAAATCTGGTATGGGGGTCCCTGGCACAAAAGAAGGGGGCATCGGTGGACAAATACATATTAACAGTCCCAAATAAGCACCTACACTTTAGAGACAAGCCCAAAAAAACGCAACCCTCAACTACCAATATAACGACTTTACAGGAAAACAAGACCTAAGTCCCTTATAATAAGCAGACATCTAAATTCATTGTACGGGCTTGGGCGGCCGGTGAATGCAACCGATGACAAAGCTACACCCACTGTGTTTTTGTAGGATTCGCATTTACCGCCTTTACCTCATCGGCTGAATGCCTCCGCCCAGGTTAGGATTCAAAGCTCTGAATTGTTCAAAGTAGAAAAACTAAACGAGCACAACTCAGTGCAAAAGGTCCAATGCACGAAACAAAGAACTGCCAGCACTGCCAAACGTCTCTCTGGTGCTCCCCAATGTCAATGAATGGCAGGGACGTGCACAGATAGACTCCAGTGCTAGAGCACCTGCCCTTTGCCCTCTTGACCAGAAGTGCCCTTTTGAAAAAAGGGCACAGCAGGGGTCTTCAACAGGGGGTCCGGGACCCCTAGGGGGTCCTCAGAGTTACCACAGGGGGTCCGCCAAATATTTATGTGATAGGATTTTTCTTTTTACCATAACCGCTCGAAACCTAGCATCCCTTTTCGGAGGAGAACTTTAGCCGAAAATAGCAGATCTACAAGCTCACAATGGGCTTGTAGATCGGCTATTTTTGGCAAAGAGGTATAGGTGTAGAGGGAAAAAAGAGCAGACCAAGTAAACTAAAAAAATATATAATTTACTTGAGCACCTGCCCCTCAAAATGTCTGTGCACGCCACTGATGAATGGCACGGGCATACTGTACATACACACGGACGCGTTCCGGGCGCCAAGCCTTCTTCAGCGTGAATCTTTGAATTGTTACCACCCACACCTGTAGCCCACACCGAATTAGAACGTCACCACACTTATCAGTAGGCAGAGATCTCTGAAAATCTGTCTACGCAAGACTAGTTTTCTTACACCGTCTCTCTCTCTCTCTCTCATAATGTCCCACTGTCTGTCTCTCCTACAAGGTCTCCATTAGCCCATTAAGAGCTGAAGCCGATTCTAAAAAATTCCGTCTAAATCAGTAGTTCTCAAACTGTTCAAAAATAGCAGATGTACAAGCTTGCAGCGTGGCACGAAGTGAAGCGCCGTGAGCTTGTAGATCTGCTATTTTTGACTAGCCAACGCTAAAATCTAAAATGACACAGATGCTTTCCCGGTTTTAATGGGTTAGTGGAAAACTAAAGTGAACGACTCAAGCAGCTTATCAACAAACATTTTAATTGATTAATTAATACACAACAATAATAATAATGTCTTCAATTTAACTTAAAACACACACTGACCTGAAAATAGCTTTAGTGCTGTCACTTCCACATTTAAATCCATCAGCTCTGATAGACAGAAAGACAGATTGAGAGAGAAAGAAATAGAGTTGGGACAGAGAAGTTAGTAAAATACCCATTAATCACTGTTAATTACTGATGAAATGAAAGCAGTGTAAAAATCAGTTAATACTGAGTAACATCTAGTAAAAAAAATATTGTTTCTACCAGTAATGCTCATTTGAAAAACTATATTTTGGTAATGAGTGTTTTTTTTTTTTTTAATTATTACATGTTTGTGTATATAATAGTCTGTACGTTAAAAAGATTTTCAAGGCCATGTTCATAAGTTATAAAATGCTTATGATCACTGTAGGATGGAAACCTGTTACTGATTCCTGAAAACTTTTCAGCACACAAATTAAAAAATATCAAAAGTAGCAGATCTAGAAGCTCAAAACGTGTCGCTTCGCGGCACGTTTCAAGCTTGTGGATCTGCTACTTTTGATGCTTTTGTGTGACGCTGTAGTATGACCAAGTTGGGCATTCATTTACAAAAAAAACACAAAAAGTTATTATATGGATATAACAAGGTTTCAGGCCGACAATAATGAAATGCAATAATATGTTAAAATGTGTGTGTGTGTGTGTGTGTGTGTGTGTGTGTGTGTGTGTGTGTGTGTGTGTGTGTGTGTGTGTGTGTGTGTGTGTGTGTGTGTGTGTGTGTGTGTGTGTGTGTGTGTGAGTGAGAGAGAGATATTAGATAGCATATTGTGATATGATTCTGACAGCTTTAGATCCGTACATCATACACAGGATCATCTCCAACAATTAGAATATTGTGAAAAACGTCATATACGCCCAATATATATATACAGTAATCATCAAGATTTCACTTTATGTGCAATGAATCTAGAATATACAAAATGTTCACTTTTTAATTATATTACAAAAAAGAAAACAGAAAAAAAAATCTAATTGTTTGAGATCCTGTAATTGTATCAGTGAATGTGTGTGTACGTACGTAACTTTTTTTAAAGCTATAAAGCAGATTATAATTTATCTGTTACATAAAATATACGCTCAATTACATATCTAAAAGCTTACTTTGACTTTTATGAAATTGTTTCCGTCTAAGAAAAGCGTGAGATGAATTTAAAGTAAGGAACATAAGAACACATCTTATAACTTTCCATTCAGGAATTCCATGTACTTGTTTTTAGGGTTAGGAGGAAACTACAGACAGACAGACAGACAGACAGACAGACAGTGTTTGTCTCTGTAGGACAGATGTTTGTCTGTAGGACAGACGGATAGACAGACAGACTGACAGACATGTACCTGAAACTCAGCCTCCCATTGGTCCTGAGGTCCAGCAGCTGGAGACTGTCGTCACGGCAACAGGAGAGCAGCTGCCTCTGATAGGGACAGATGTCCAGTGATGTCACCTTCCCCTGAACACATACCTCCTGAGTACAACTACACACCCTACACACACACACACACACACACACACACACACACACACACACACACACACACACACACACACAAACGGTTGTTTCACAGTAGACAGTCTCTATTGTTGCATTCCTTAATCATTCTCTTTTGGAATGAAACTAGTAACGGTCATCTGTCTGTCTTTCTGTCTACCGTCTCTCTCCCCATCCGTCTTTCTCTCCACAGGGTGTATGACTTGTTGCTAGGTAACAGGGGAAGATGGGGAGTTGTCGTGATGAAGGCTGAAGGGTGTGAGCGTGTTGGTGTGGGGGGTGAATATGCGCACGTCTGTATATTTGCAGATACCCTAGCATCTATCCCTTACCTGTATGCAACCGTTTTAACTGATTGCTGTCAACATGCAACTGTTTTAACTGATTGTTGTCAACATGCAACTGTTTTAACTGATTGCTGTCAACATGCAACTGTTTAAACTGACTGTTGTCAACATGCAACTGTTCTAACTGATTGTTGTCAACATGCAACTGTTTTAACTGATTGTTGTCAACATATTGTCTTTCTTTGTTGTTCTTAAATTATTTCAAGCCATTATGTGTAATCAAGCCATCATTGTAAATGAGGGTCTCCCTAAATGATCTCTCAGAGAATTTTAAATAAAGGTTGAATGAACATTTGAGTGTACTGTATGTGTACTTGTGTGTGTCTGTGTGTGTGTGTGTGTGTGTGTCTGTGTGTGTCTGTGTGTGCGTGCGTGCGTGCGTGCGTGCGTGCGTGCGTGCGTGCGTGCGCGTGCGTACCTGCTGTCCCACATCCTGATCTTGCCGTCATAGTGTGCACTGATCAGACTGTTGACTGAGCACACAACGTCACTACAGTACGACAACACCTCCACTGTGTGTACACCTGAACAACAACATGAACACACAACGTCACTACAGTATGACAACGCTACAAAGTGACAAAGTGTATCTGTCGCAGAGTCGTTGTGGAAGTGTTGATCAACACGCTGGTTGACGCTATCAAGCATGCGTCCGACGAGCAAGAACAATATAATGGAAAATAAGGCCTGGGTTTAAATAGAACTAGCAAATGGAAATAATCTGTTTTACCCCCCCCCATTACAAGCAGGAATTGTGTGGAGAGCGAATGTGAGTGGATATGGTTATACAACACTTCTGTAGCTTGTGTAGCTTTGTAGCTGCAGTTGAAGCCAGCTCAACTTAGCCTGGTAAACCCCCCCCCTTCCGGAAATCTCATTTGATTTCAGGAATTGGTCTGGTCTACAGGCCTGTATGGGCAATTTGGGAGCTGGGCGGGATTAGTATCGTTGACTGACAACCCCTTCAGCCAATCAGCAGTTTGTTCCCCTTCAGCCAATCAGCAGTTTGTTTTCCCCACCACCAGCCAAAAAGGGGACTTTTGAAAAGGCCGTGCCGAAAATAGGTTGCTTTATTCGGATACATGCGTGTCACTGCCCGCCCCTGTCGGTTCTCTGAATAAAAATAAATAAATAGGCTCTGTCATGATTAATTGATCACAACTAAATTCTATCCGAACAAAATCTTAGTAAATTCCGTGCCTCAAAAAAGAAGTTTGAGAGCGTTTTCAAGTTTTAAAACCAAAACCAAAAACAGCGGACAGAAAACAATGGCTGCCGTTCCATTTTGGTCGGCTGCACTCTGTTCCATTCGGTTTCACTCGAACTCGCCACCTGATTGGCCAACTTTCGCTGTCAATCACAGAACAATGAGCGAGGACGCTGATAGGAGAGTTCATGTTATGAACTCCGGAGAAACGCCCAGACAGGCCTGTAGGCCAGACTCACTACTGAAATCAAATACAAATGAGATTTCCGGAGGGAGGGGTTCCCCAGGCTAAGCTCAACTTGGATTGTAGCTCTGTAGATTTTGTAGCAACAAGCATCGGCGTCGCTTTATCAAAAGTTTGCAGGAGTGGCCCGTTTTGAACAAAATGCCGCAAATCATGAATGCAGCGTCCGATTGCGGTGAACCCTACGTTGAGGAGCAAATGCCACCCTTTTAACATTGCTCTATTATAGCACCACCAGGAGGCCGATTCTTGCTAAACATCATTTCTTTAAAAAATATATATATATTGAAATAGAAAACATAATTTCTTTATATTACTCCTACACATTTTTTTCCAAATATCATGCAAATCGGTACACACTATCTCTATAGACAAGTGATCAAGACGGATCCGTCCTAATTTTCATATTACATCCTGATTGGCGAATTCCAAACATTGCTGGCCCACACCTGACCTGGCGGAGACCTGTTCTCTAAGGAGCACTTTTTCTATAATTTCCATTGAAAATTAATGGTAGACTATAGCTTTGTATCTGCATGCTGCTAGTTTCCATTGAAAATTAATGGTAGACTGTAGCTTTGTATCTGCATGTTGCTAGTTTCCATGGCAGTGTGAACGCAGCGTCAGTCAGTCAGTCAGTCAGTAAACCAGTCAGTCAGTTCTTACAGGCTGCTCTGTGCAGATCCCAGGTCTTGAGTGTTCGGTCTGCGCTGGCCGTTACAACCTGATGAACACCTGGCCTGAACCTGACTGATGTCACCTTCCGACTGTGACCTGTCAGACACAACTACACACACACACACACACACACACGCCCGCACACACACACAAATACAGGCAATATGTTGTTTACCATTCAGACAGGCGAACACAGTACTTTGGGTAATGTGAGTGAAACCGTTTGGTTGGTAATGTTTTGTGTTTTTTAAAATGCAATGTTCTTGTCTCTAACCCTCTAACTTTTTGTCTCTAACTTTCTAAATAAAGTGCTTCGTTTTTTTTATGCAATGTTTTTGTCTCTAAGCTTCTATGTTTTTGTTTCTAGCTTTCATTAGAGTAAACTTCATTTTCCCTTAAATTCCCTTATGTTTGGGAACCACTGCTTTAAAACACAGTTTGGTGCCCGTTGCTGTGTTGTATCACTTGACTTCCAGGAGAATACAAGAATACTGACATGGTGAATGACATGAAACATTAGAATCTGCTCTTCTGGCAGAGAACGTCATATCGTCTCTGTCCTGTCAATCTGGGAATCCATTGTCAAATAAAAAGGAAAAACAGCGCTCCCTCTGCTGTTTTTAACTTATTCATTTGACTCTGGGCGGAGCTGTACGGAGTACCCGTGCTCAGGGAAACCAGGGTTTTGGTCTGCGTTCAGCCTTTCACTTCCGGTGGTGCGACTATGTTTTCATTCCCACTAACAATATTTCTCCACGGAACACTAACACCATTTCTCCCAAAGAACATGGATCGTTTTGGTTATAAGCCCACTTGTTTCTATGATGAAAGAGCAAGTTAAAATGTTATTAAATATCCGTGGTTTTGTCGGCTCCGAGGACGCCATTGTTAAATGAGTTTCTGTTTGTTTCCATTGGGGGACGAGCCGCACACATGTCAATCCCGCCCACTACATTTGATTGGGTAAAGCATGGCCTGCTTCCTGATCTGATGGCACGCCCACTTGTAGTGTGCATAGGTTCTCAACACGGCTACCGACAGATTCAAGCGCAGCGATGGATCTGTTCTTGAGAGATTACTGTCGTGTGGAAACCTCATATGTCCAAAACTGTTACTTTTCAGGATTCAAATAAAAAAATAGCAAGAGTAGCAGATTCACAAGCTCAAAACGCGTGTCAAGCTTCTAAATCTGCGACTTTTGATGCTTTTGTGTGACTAGTAGTATCAAGTAGGGCATTCATTTACCAAAAAAGTAAAAAATATGGAGATAAGAGATTTCTGCTCGACAGCAACGATATTGTGACTGATTATGTGTTTATGTGTCAGATATCCCAGCATGCACTGGGAGGAACTGACAGTAATTACCTTGGTAACAGAGTCATCGAGGCACCACAGAAGAGCCGACTTATCATAGGACCCAGCGATAACCTTAGTGCCCTGGATAACACACACACACACACACACACACACACACACACACACACACACAAATGTGAGTTATCAAAGTTCGTATCTGTCAGGTAAAGTACTTATTGTAGTGTGTGTGTGTGTGTGTGTGTGTGTGTGTGTGTGTGTGTGTGTACACTACCATATGGTTAAACTCTATACTGGTGATTCCCTCAGTGCTGCCATCTAGTGTTGCTCTGTGCTTCAGTGAGCCTGAAAAACATTAAGACACACACGCACGCACGCACACAATGGCCAAGAAGTGAAATAATGTTGTAATAATTTCTGGCTCCATATCCGATTGCACAGCCTTCTATTAGATACCTTGTCATGTTCTTGTCATTAGCAGAGGTTAACAGGACACCCAAGGGTTGTATGCGTGTACACATCTTTAAGCTGATTGTGATTTATAAGAGGAGAGTTGCGTACAGATATGCATGCACATGCTTTAAACCAGGGGACTTCAACAGGCCCTAGGGCAGGGGCCTTCAACAGGGGGTCCGGGACCCCTAGGGGGTCCTCAGAGTTACTACAGGGGGTCCACCAAATCTTTGTGTGATATGATTTTTTTTTTTACCATAACCACTTGAACCCTAACGTCCCTTTTCTGAGGAGAACTTTAGCCAAAAATAGCAGATCTACAAGCTCACAACGCCTCGCGCTGCGAGGCGTTGTGAGCTTGTAGATCGGCTATTTTTGGCAAAGAGGTATAGGTGTACAGGGAAAAAAGAGCAGAGCAAGTAAACAAAAAAAGTTTAATCTGAAACACAATTTTATACAATATAGAGGGGGTCCCTGCTTCATCTCTCTCTCAGCTAGGGGGTCCGTGGCCTGAAAAAGTTGAAGACCCCTGCCCTAGGGGGTCCTCAGAGATATCTGCAGGGCCAAATCTTTGTGTGATAGGGAATGTATTTAATTTTTTTTTACATCCACACAACCACACAACCAATCTAGCAGATCTACAAGCTCACAACGCGTCTGCGACGTGTTGTGAGCTTTTAGATCGGCTATTTTCGGCGAAGAGGTTTGGTTTACTGGGAAAAAAGAGCAGACCAAGAACCGAACCAAAAGGTCAAGTTTACAAAGTATTGCGGGTTCATGTCGTTAAACATGAATCTATTATATGTAGTGGGAGGTCCCTGCTTCATCTCTCTCTCAGCTAAGGGGTCCTTGGCCTGGAAAAAGGGCTGAAGACCCCTGCTTTAAAGCATATGCACTTACCAGGCTACCCCAGGGGTCTATACTTGGCTCCCTCATTTCTTCCCCTTTACACCAAATCTCTTTGCGAAAAATAGCCAAATCTCACTCACGTATCACAAGTTGTGCGCTTGTAGATCGGCTATTTTTGCCAGATTTTCACCCCAAAATAGGGACGCACGCTACGGTTCACGTGGTTAAACCTGATTATGAATTAATTGATTGAATACTTAATTAGTCAAACATTTAAACGGTACAGAAATACAGTAAAGCACTTGGGCTAAAAGGATAACACAAGAAAGTCCTGGGGACTTCATTGTGGTCCTATGTAATCAATTAATCAACAGAGCATAGAATATTAATATTAACACATTAAAACATCAACAGGTATATTTACAGAGGAGAAAAAGGAAAAAGAAATAACAGCATACATCCACCACTTGTAGTTTTCTGACAGCTTTTTCAGGCTGATTGTCTTTGAATGCACGCCATTAAATTTTTTTGTGTACACGGAAACCTATAATATCCATACAGTTTTATGACACCGTAGCGTTTTCTATGCGTACCTGCAAGGACGTCCCAGAGTTTAATGAGGCAGTCTGTTCCTCCCGTCGCCAACAGGTTGGAAACGGAGCTGAACCTCACAGCATTAATGCCTTGCTCATGAGCATCCTGGACAGATAGACAGACAGAGAGAGAGAGAAGTATGAGGGTGTGTGCGTGCGTGCGTGTGCGTGCTTGTGTGGTGTGTGGTGTGTGTGTGTGTGTGTGTGTGTGCGTGTGCTTGTACCAGTATGTGTAGAGCTCTAGTAGGGACCCTGGCTGCTAGACAGAATCCTATTGGACAGCAAACATCTTCCTCAGAAGACACAGAATACACCTTCCTCTTCCTGCTACACGCGCGCGCGCGCACACGCACACGCACACACACACACACACACACACACACACACACACACACACACACACACACACACACACACACACACACACACACACACACAGTGAGTGTGTGAGTCACAAATCATTATAGTGCGGATGGATAAGTGCAGATAAATGAATAACTTACTTCTAGTATGGATAAGACTAGGGCCGTCCTGATCATAACATTTTACTTGACGATTAATTGTCATACAAATAATTGCGATTAATGATTTAATGGTGTTTTTGGTATATTGGAACACAATACAATATAAATAAAAATTACATTTCTATTTGGCTTTTAGACTTTGTAAACAGAAATTGCACAGGGCGGATTATGACGAATAGCTTAAATATACAGAAAAAAGAAGAAATGACGAATAGCTTAAATATACAGAAAGAAGAAGAAATGACAATGATAATTCTATACTTTCAACATTAAAAACTAATTGTGGACATGGCAGATCTTCAAGCTCACGATGCACTGTGAGGTTTTAGATCTGCTATTTTTTTTAATAATGTTTAATAATGTATGAAAATATTTCAACATGGATACGATTATGACGATAATGCAAAAATAATTGTGATTATTGGAACTAATTGCCATCAGGCGACTATGTAATAATTGTGACAGGCCTAGATCAGTGGTTCTCAACCTGTGGGTCGGGACCCCACATGATTTTGGGGGGGCCCCAGATGACAGTAAAGTGACAGTTTAAGGACTTTTAAGACCTTTTGAACTCATTCACTGCCACGGACGTAATTAACGTATTTTTTTCCAATTACCAATTCTGCCACGGACGTAATTAACGTATATATTTTTTTATTTGATTTTATAAAGGATCACACTGGTCTTCATCTCTCACAGTGACCATTTTCACTGTAAGACACCCGGATACGGAAATAATGTCAATCCAAGATTTTCGTTAAAAATAATTGCTGGCAGTGGGCAAACACAGCCAGAAATAAATCTGGCAGTGAATGAGTTAATACCTTAAAAAAAAAAGACTAGTGCAAGACATTACTGCATCAAAAGTAATCAACAAACTATACTATAAAAACTGGTCAAACATTGGCCAAATAGTCAAATAATATAAGAAAGAGGCAAACATTGTCAAACTAAATGTAATGCCTCAACTCTTACAAGTCCTAGTGCTTGTCGGGGTGGGAGGTCCCCAGTTCAAATATGATTATTTTGGGGGGTCGCGGCCTGAAAAGGTTGAGAACCACTGGCCTAGAGAAGGGTCAGATCAATGAGTCAGAACTCAGATAAGGGTCAGATCAATGAGTCAGAACTCACTCAAACAGCTCCTTGATAGAGGTCAGGAGACGTGATGTCGGCGCAGACGACGACCTGGGAAGGAAAAACATTTGAAATGATCGACTAGCAGGTAGTGATTACTGTTATTAATTTAAACAAAAATAACTACCATGGTCACATCATCAAACACACGGGCAGGTATCTGTTCAAATCATATATTGGGACAATACATAATAATGTAAGAAGACCATTGCATTTTTTGGTGTTATTCTTATACTATGTTGATGTATTGAATACATAGGCAGTGATGTTGCTAGGTTTTCAATGCAATGGGTCCTGGGATGCAAGGGTGGTCTTTTAGATGGGTCCCAGGGACATTTTATGGGTCCCACAAAAATGCACAGCGTTTAACTCGTGTTTCATCTTATATGGTTATATTCATGTAGAACATGTATCTGAAAGAAAAGTACACAATTCCAAATCCGACAACTAGTACTTGTAGTACTTGTAGTACTTGATTTTTTTTTTTACATTAACCACTTGAATCCTAGTATCCCTTTTCTGAGGAGAACTTTAGCCAAAAATAGCAGATCTACAAGCTCACACTTGTGAGCTTGTAGATCGGCTATTTTTGGAGTTATAGGTGTGTAAAGGGAAAAAAGAGCAGCAAAAGTTTATCTGAAACACAATTTTATACAATATAGAGGGGGTCCCTGCTTCATCTCTCTCTCAACTAGGGGGTCCTTGGCCTGAAAACACTGAAGACCCCTGCTCTACAGGGAATTATTTGATATCTGGCTGCACGGAAAGACACAAGAATCACAGCTGCCATTAATTAGTGCTGTTCAGTGTTGATTGCCTAGTGGTCAAATTGGGGTCAACGAGCCATCGTTAACTTGCTTTGAAGTTGGGCTGTAAGTTGCGCAGCACTTTCACTCTCTCCCTCTAGCAGCAGCTCGCAATGCCCTGAGACAGAGAGAGAATACTTCTCCATACGGCGGTGTTTTACCGAGATTTTTCTTGTTTTCTGCACTATGCCTTGTAATCCGCGGACGGCTTTGAAATCCACGGATGGCCTTCAAATCCGCGGTAATTTCCGCTAAATTGTAGTGCGTCCCATGGACGCAACGAGGGTGCCGTGAATGCGTCCTTTTTCAATATGGTGCGTCAGAGACGCAGGACGCAGGCCTATGAGCATCTCTGCATAGGTCCCCAGGACTTTGTTTGTGTTATCCTTTTAGCTCAAATGTCTGACTGTAGTCTGTGCAGTTTACATTTCTGTCTAATAAAGTATTCAATAAAACCATTCTTTCAGATAAAGGACATTTGTCCTGGAGACAGACATCTGATCATCTCAGATCTCACTACTGTTCTTTTTAACCCAGCTTGAAATGTTCACAATGTTAGTGTGACCATTAACATGACAATAACAACACAAAATGTAACTGATAGGAACTCTTTGTTATGGTTAGTGGGGGGGGGGGGGGTGTTGTACCTGAGTAGTCGAGGCTTCTCTGAGGATGGAGAACCGGGAGCGCTCACAGAACTACAGCTTCCAGAACTACAACAGCAGAAGAAGAAGGGAGAACTAGATTACACATGCACAGGGTAAGGAGATCAGGTAAATGAGAGGGCCAAGAAAAGTGCGCTCCTCAGAGAGCAGATCACAAGGAAGTTACAGGGGAAATACTGTCGCTTTTCTACAACATCACTTTGTTTCGCAACAGGTGCAACACAAAATAACAATCCATGTGTAGTGGACGATGTGTTGTACATTCTTACAGTTCCAGGTTGATGTGGCTGCTGGCAGCTTTCTCCAGGTCTCTCTGTAGTCTCACCTCTCGCATTCTGACAGACAAGACATATTAACTTTTAATAGTATTGTGTTACTGTTACCACAATAATAACACTAATAATAGCAATGTCATAATAATGTATTATTATTATCTCCAAATGTAAAATCTGAAGTTCTGTACAGGTCTAGCGCATTGTGATATCTGGCTGATACCGACAACAAGCCTCTACGACCTACTTACTGTACAGGTTACACTTGTGTTTGTACTGGTGGTAATGTACTGGTTATAGTGCTGTTTGTACTGGTGGTATTGTGCTGGTTATAGTATTGCTTGTACTGGTGGTATTGTACTGGTCATAGTGCTGTTTGCACTGGTTGTACTGCTGGTATTGTGCTGGTTATAGTATTGGTTGTACTGGTCATAGTGCTGTTTGCACTGGTTGTACTGGTTATAGTGACGTTTGTACTGGTTGTATCGGTTGAGGCGTGCAGCTGCCTGCTGTTTGCTGGCGATCAGCTCCTCCAGGGCGTGGTGGCCGACGTCCTGCTGCCGGCGGTAGGCCTGGTCCAGCTCACGGTGTCTCTCCAGCAGGAGGTCGTAGGTCATCTTCAGAGCCTGGTTGTCCTCCCGGACCTCACACACCTGGACCTGTAGCGAGCCACGCTCACTCTCCAAGGAGGACACACACCTCTGGTACACAGACAGACTGCAGACAGACACACAGACAGACGTAAACGAATATTCAAATTATTTTTTTAATGTTTATTTGACAGGTATAATACAAAAAAAAATGTATCAAGTTATAAAAACAAACAAAATATATGTTTTATTGGATGCGAGCACTTGATACATTGTTTTTTGTATTTTTTCTGTCAAATAAACATTAAAAAAAGTTTTTTATATTTTTTTATAATAATAATAATAATATTCGACTATTTCTGAGGAAAGTTACCAGCCCTAAGACAGAGACCACTTAAAGACAGACAGAATGTGGGTGGTAAAGCTCCCAAAAAGCTTGTAGAATGGCTATTTTCACTGAATGTTCGGTTATGTCTGGTTAACTCTACCACACTCTCAAAGTTATTTCTAAGTTTAAGAGTTCAGGTATTCACACATTCCAGTTAGACAGGTCTGACACACACACACACACACACACACACACACACACACACACACACACACACACACACACACACACACACACACACACACACACACACACACACACACACACACACACACACACACACACACACACACACACACCTTACCTGACTTCTTGTTCCTCCAGAATTTTGTCTCTGACTTTTTTCTGCTGCTGAAACTCCACAACCTGCATGACCAGCTGAAAATATGACATCTTATTATTACTATTATATCACTATAACTATGGATATTTACTAGTAGGAATGGTAGTAGTGGTCATACTAGTATGATGGTAGTAGTAGTAGTAGTAATGCTAGCAGGAATGGTAGTAGATGCAATACAGCAGAGGCTCAAGCCACTTGGGAATCAGAATGTTCCCGGTTCGATCCCCAGCTCTCCCTGAGTTAGTGTTAAAGTGTCCTTTAGCAAGACACTGAATCCCTAACAGCTCCCAATAAGCAGATTGGTGCTTTGCATGGCTCTGCCGATGGGGGTGAATGTATGGGTGAATAAAGTGCCCATTTTAACCCATTAACTCATTCAGTACCATTGACGTCGCCGACGTCAATTGGCACTTGGCACAGGGATGATAAAGCCAGAAATAAGTTTGGCACTGAATGAGTAAAGACCTCGAACGCATCTGTGTCGCTTTAAGATTTCTTTGGCTATTCAAAAATAGCAGATATACAAGCTCATAGCGCGGCACCGAGTGTCGCGCTATGAGCTTGTATATCTGCTATTTTTTGAAAAATCGTGAAAAATATTTTTTTATATATTTTTTCCGAAAAACTGTTAGGATTTAGAAAATGTTTAGAAGCGGCCTCAGGTCTTAATGGGTTAAAGTGTGAAATATGAGAAAGGGACACTCAGCAGAGTGCATATCTCCACCAGCCCAGGTGACCTACCCAGGGCTGAGTCAGAGGCAGAATGTGACATGAGATTGGCGGGGATGATGGGTGTGGCATGTATGTTGTTGGACACATGCACTTGCATATAGCAATGGTTCTCAACCTTTTCAGGCCACGACCCCCCAAAAGAATCATAATTAAACTGGGGACCCTCCACCCTGACAAGCACTTGGAATTGTAGGACTTGAGGCATTACATTTAGTTTGACTCGGTTCCACAGATACATATTGTTAAAATAGCCAATCTTTTTTTTGCCTCTTTCTTAGGTAATATTTGACACTTTGGCCAATGTTTGACAATTACTTTTGACGCAGTAATGGTCTTATTGCAAAAAATATGACAGAGGTATTAAAAAGGTCACTTTAGAAAAGTGCAGATAGTGAGAAAACAATGTTGCACAATAACCCATTAAGACCTGAGGCGATTCTTAAAAATGTTTTTTAAATCAGTTTTTTGAAAAAAATCAAAAAATATTTTTTCAAGATTTTTCAAAAATAGCAGATCTACAAGGTCATAGCGCGGCACTCGGTGCCGCGCTATGAGCTTGTAGATCTGCTATTTTTGAATAGCCAAAGACATCTAAAGTGACACAGATGCATTCCAGGTCTTAATGGGATAAAGCAAATCATCTGGGGACCCCCCAAAATCATGTGGGGACCCCGACCCACGGGTTGAGAACCACCACTGGCATATACAGTAGTATTGTGTGGTTGAAATGACTGGGTATGTCATGGCAGGATTGCATTGACTAGGATCCGTTCTAGGATAGGCGCATATGTGTTGATGTGCTTTTAGATTAGGTATTGTAATGTTGGGAGTGTACATCTGTCATCATAGCAGCAGCGTTTGAGCAATGGAGCAAAACTGGCCTGGTGGAGGCAATAACTAGTAGTAATAGTGGTTGTGGCATTAGTAGTAACTATAGGGTTGGGATCCTTTAGGATTTTAACGATTACGGTTCCTTAACCATTCCCTCTTAGCGGTCCGATTCCTTAACGGTTCTCTTTAACCGTTCCCATAAAATCCTCACTGGTTCTGAAAGTGAGGTACAGGGACCCTCTGGGTTACTTGAGGGGGTTCCAAATGGACCCTTAAAAAAAGGGTCTGTAACTTTGAGAGTGTACAAATGGAACCAAATGGACCCTCACGGGTCCATTTGGTTCCATTTGTACACTCACCGAGTTACAATGGTCCTTAAAATTAATACGTTTGAGAACCCCTGGTATTGTAATTGCATAGCAGACGTGAAGTCCACATACCAGATCTGACAGTGTGATAAAACCGGTTCTGGAAACGGTACCAAATGTAATGGAACCGGTTCCGGTTCCTCAATGTTGGATCCGGTTCCTCCAGTTCCGGATCCCAACCCTGTCGTAATTAGTGACTCTGGGTGAGAGGCAGGCATCTGCTAAATGCCTAAATTGTCAATTGTAATAGTACTTCTCCTGTGGTTTTATTCAGCTTGGCATTCTGGGAAGCCAGGGATGACAAGGAAGCCAGGGATGACAAGGAGTCACTGGCAGCCAACCTGAAACACACAGATTATGAATGTGAAAAATGTGCACAAAACGCGTTGCATCGCTACACGTTGTGTGAGTTTTTTTTATTTTTGCCGATTAGCCTACTTTGTGGTATACACAAGAAACGTGGTGGTGCTGACACACACACACACACACACACACACACACACACACACACACACACACACACACACACACACACACACACACACACACACACACACACACACACACACACACACACACACACACACACACACACACACACACACACACACACAGTGCCTTGTTGTAAAAAGACAACATTCAGTACAGTCCTAACACACATCCTTTGACATACTACAAATTCACCACTAATGATGCACACACACTTACTTTGTTGTGCATAGAAATCCTTTGGTGAAGTTTGTTTTCTCCAATAGTCTGGTGTCTGGAGAGAACACAGACAAAAACAGTAGATGCACCGTTAGAAACAATAGTACAACGATACAGTACTAACCATTAACAAGACCAGTGCAACACTACAGTACTATCTCAGTGCAAAACGACAGTATTACTATTAACTCAGTTAATGTAACTACTTGGGATAGCTTCCCTTCTCAGTCAAATTGAGTTTGTATTAGCATTGTGAGCCAAAAGCACTGTTGCGCTTTCTCAACTCTTGCCAAGCAGAGCCGAGGCTCAGTAGTACTAACAAGTAACTGAAAGTCAGCAATTTAATCATTCACTTTCGTTATGTTTCATGTCCAATCTGTGGGAAGAAGACACTGGAGCAGCTCGGACAACTTTAAGCTTTTTTTCTTTACATTAATGAAATAAGCAGAGTATAGGACAACTTTAAGCCTCTTTACATTAATGAAAAAAGCAGAGTCTAGGACAACTTTAAGCCTCTTTACATTAATGAAAAAAGCAGAGTATAGGACAACTTTAAGCCTCTTTACATTAATGAAATAAGCCGAGTATAGGACAACTTTAAGCCTCTTTACATTAATGAAAAAAGCCGAGTATAGGACATCTTTAAGCCTCTTTACATTAATGAAAAAAGCTGAGTATAGGACAACTTTAAGCCTCTTTACATTAATGAAAAAAGCAGAGTATAGGACAACTTTAAGCTTCCTTACATTATGAAATAAGCAGAGTATAGGACAACTTTAAGCCTCTTTTTCTTTTTTTTTTGTAACCCATTTTTTTCCACCCGGTGCCAATTTCCTTAGTGAGCCTTGGCGCTACACCAGCCCTACACCAGCGCTACACCAGTCCCCCACAGCCTAGGGATGCCAGGGCCGAGCTCATGCTTCCTTCAATGCATGAGAGCCAACTGACCTTCTTGTCACCTGACAGGGTGGAGTTTCCCCGGTAGGACGTAGCGCGTGGAAGGAACACGTTATTCCAACCAGTTCCCTTCCCCTCCATCAGGCGCCCCGGCTGTCATGGGGGAGGCGGTATAGTGACCAGGATTACTACATGTTTTTGTGAGGGTATTAACTACCCTAGGAGACACGGGGAGAACATGCAAACTCCACACAGAGTAGGCCCTTTCGCCAACCCCACCTAGGGTATGGGCGCTGATGACGCGGAGGAGAAGACACGCCCACAGCGTCCCCGGCGGGAATCGAACCCAGTACCTTCTAGCTGTGAGGCGACATCGCTACCGACTGCACCACCGTGCCCTCGTCTACTTTAAGCCTCTTTACATTAATGAAAGGTGCCGAGTATAGGACAACTTTAAGCCTCTTTACATTAATGAAAGGTGCCGAGTATAGGACAACTTTAAGCCTCTTTACATTAATGAAAGGTGTAGAGTATAGGACAACTTTAAGCCTCTTTACATTAATGAAAGGTGCTGTGTATAGGACACGAAGTGACTGACATGTCAAGGTTACTACATCTTCCTCAGAGTCATGTGTCAGTAGTGGTTGGTCGTCAGTAACCACTTAAACCCATTAAAACCGGGAAAGCATCTGTGTCATTTTAGATTTTAGCTCTAGATCGTCTCTGTCGGGTGGAAACCTCATTATGTCAAAAACTGTTACTTTTCAGGATTCAAATTCAAAAGTAGCAGATCTACAAGCTCGAAACGCAGAGCTTGTGGATCTGTTATTTTCAATGCTTCTGTGTGACGCTGTAGTATATGATCAAGTAGGGCATTCATTTACGAAAAACACAAAAAGTAAAAACATGGAAATAGAAGGTTTCTGCCCGACAGCAACAAGTACGAATCTACAAGTAACAAGTAAGCTAAAGTTCTATTTTCATACTTGTTCCTGACTCAGAAACCCTAAACACTCAAGTGTTACATTATTATGAACCTGTGAAGAAAAAGTAGGACAGGAAATTAAAAGACAGCTGACCGTAACAGTTCAGAAATGTGTGAAATGTTCACGTGTAGAAGAACAATACAGTCATTCTTCAGAAAAAGACACTATACTTTATGTGTGAATTATTTCTGGATGCTGTGAAAAATATTAACATTAGCCAGTTGTACCTTTCAGTATCAGAATACATTTAGCCACGTAAACTTAGCAGTATTTACAAATCTCGTCATTTGTGGTGTTGCGAGATCCCGTCAACAAATTCAGGACGGTATATGTAACTTAAAATGAATACGCCAGTGGCTCTCAAAGTAGGGTCCAGAGACCTCCAGGGGTCCTTGTGGGGGTTCCACCGGGGGGGGGGGGGTTAACCAAATGGACCCTTACAGGTCCTTTTGGTTCCATTTGTAAACTTTGAGTTAAATTAACACTGACTCTTTTACAGTGTAGAGCTTAAAATCATATCAAATGGTACCAACATTACAGAGTCATGCAAGAATATTAGAATTATGAATTTAAGACAGAAATACCTGCCAAAGTACTATATAACTCACCCATTTATGTTGAAATTAATTTTAAAGGCAAACTTTTTTTTAAAATTGGGTGCTTTTCTGAAAAACGTTCTTCCTCCGTTCAAATAATTTATGGCATGACATTCCTTTTGCTACGTTTGTACAAATATTGTTATGTATTGTATACTGTCTATTTATGAATCTGTGCTCCATATGATGACATTAATGCATATCAAACTGGGGGTCTTTGAAATTAAACACTACTGTCTGCTACCAGCAGTACCAGAGGTAAATCAACGCTATACAAACACCTCACACTGTCACACACACAAAGTAACTCACTACATTTACTCAAGTACTGTACTGAATTTGAGGTATTTCTACTTAACTGGAATATTTCCAGTAATTTGGCCAGGACAACCGTAACTTAACCTGGAATAAATAGATGTCTCAAACACTCTGACCTCTAATGACATTCCTAGGGTGGGCTGTTTTTTGCTGTGAGCACTTTTGCAGTGAGTGACCAAAATGGACACTTTTTTGATTGGCTACTGATTGATACTTTTACTTATTAGTAAAACATTTGAGTATCACTTTTTCCACCAATGGAATGTGTGAGTGTGTAATTTGACAGAGCAAGCATCTGTATACTTTGTATCAATACTTTGTATCTATACTTTGTATCTATACTTTGTATCTATACTTATACTAAAGTGCTGGGGTTGGGGTTATTTGTGCACCAAAGCAAACAGCTCACACGTGATTACTAATTTATGAATATCAGTGGTCGAAAGTAACTAAGTACATTTTTTAGGTACTTTTACTCTACTGGAGTATATCCAATTGTGTATACTTTTACTTCTACTCGACTACATCTCAGAGTCAAATATTGTACTTTTTAATTGAACTTCAGTTACTAGTTACTTTGTAGATTTGGATTATTATTACAAAACATACATTAACCACTTCAGCCCTATTTAAACGTTGGCTATTTTCAAAAGGTTTTTCTACATTTAAAAAGTTGTGACATGGGACATTCTGCATAATGAGTACTTTCTACTTTTGGTACTTTAAGTACATTGTGATACCAATACTTTTGTACTTTTACTCAAGTAAATGTTTAATTCCGGACTTTTACTTGTAACAAGAGAATTTCTACATTGTTGCAGTGCAGTATTGATACTTTTATAAGTAAAACATTTTAGTACTTTTTCCACCACTGTCTATACTTTGACTCAAGTGCTGCTGGGTGGGTTGTTGGGCTCTTTCTTTGTGCACCATTGCAAACAGCTCACACATAATTAAAGGTAGGGTAAGTGATTTTCTTTGGTTAAGTGTTAAATAGCTCTATATTCTGATAGTACTCATTGCTATAGAGTGTTTGTTCAGTAAAAGGAGTCTCCTTGTCTCTCCAGCTCTTTATGAAAACAGAAAATGCATTTTCGTTTCAGTTTCAGTTTCATTTCAGATTTTATCAGGATAGAGAACTCAATCAGGATATATATTAAACAAGTGAAATTGGAAGTGATGACACTAAGAAATGAGCAGACAACATTGGAACTGGAACACTATAAAAATTAAGCTTAAAAATGGGCACTTTCTCCTGATTGGCTGAGATTTTGACACCTACCTGAAAATGTATTTTCTGTTTATTAAAGAGCTGGAGAGACGGGGAGACTCCTGTTACTGAACAAACACTCTATAGCAATGATTACTATCAGAATATAGTGCTTTAACCTTTTAACAAAATACTTTTTGTTTTAACCAAAATATATCACTTACCCTACCTTTAATTAATAATAATAATAATAATTGAGCAATAGTCAAGCAACTTTAACTTATCTAGATACTTTGTATCTATACTTTGACTCCAGCGCTGGGGTTTGGGTTCTTTGTGCACCAATGTAAACAGCTCACACATCACACATCATGAATAATTAATCACACATCATGAATAATACAATAATAAACGTACAGAAGCGGATGAGGTCTTGGAACTTGTTGTGTTGATGTGTATCTCTGTGTCTCAGCTGTGAGATGATGTGATTCTTCCAGAAGACCTCCTGCAGTGGACTCTTCATCTCCATTCTTCCTGGATCTCTCAGCGAAACACTGCCACTCATCATAGCAGCGAAAGCGACTGAAACACAAACGTATCACTTTGTTGTTTATGTCTTAATACGATCTTTGATCGCCATAAATCGTCGCATAAATGTCTGTCAGCAGCAGATGTCTCTGGAGACGGAAAGTAAACAGCCAATCATAGTCCTGCCTCCAGGGTTGCCATATTTTGTGAGAGAAATAAGCAAAAAAAAAACCTCTTGAAATAAAATGTGGAATATTTGGATTTATTTTTTTTTTAAACATTCTAACACAAATGCTCCCTGGCACAAAACATTTTCATGAAAATATTTGAGAACCACTGGTTTAAAAAGTAATACAAAAAATTGGAAGCAAGCCTAAATAAGCAACCACACTTTAGAAACAAGCCTAAATAATCAACTACACTTTAGAAACAAGCCCAAAAAAACGCAAACCAACCAATTTGTGCAAGCAACTTTACAGAAAAAGAAGCCTAACGTCGCTTATAACAAGCCGACATGGCAACACTGCCTGCTTCCCACTGTTCCTTTTCCGGGGTGTGTTTACGTCACACGAAACACGTGGGTGGGAGACAACGCCCCCTTTTCAGAGGAAAAAGGAGAGTTATTGTTTTAGACGCCAGCTGAAGTAAAAGGCCTGCGTTCAAAATGTTACTTGAGTAAAAGTACAAAAGTATTGGCATCAAAATATACTTAAAGTACCAAAAGTAAAAGTACTAAAATAAAAAAAAATAGCAGATCTACGCGTTGTGAGCTTGTAGATCAGCTATATAATAGCCCAGGTTTAAAATAGGGCTAAAGTGGTTAATGTATGTTTTATAATATAATTATTTATATCTGCAAAGTAACTAGTTACTTACGTCTTCAAATAATAGTGGAGTACAAATAGAATATTTGCCTCTGACATGTAGTGGAGTAGGAGTAAAAGTATTGAAGATTGGAAATACTCCAGTAAAGTAAAAAATTAAGTACAGTACTTGAGTAAATGTACTTAATTACGTTTTCACCACTGTTTTAAAGGCCAGCCGAAATGAAAGATATGTGTTCATCTTTAGAGCACATCAGTGGCGGTCATAATGGGGACATAGTTAACAATAGATGCAACAGATAATGTAAGAAAATGTGATAAACAAGAACAATGGTGGGAAATAATAGAATACTATACTAATACATGTATATCTAAGTGATGTACATCTGTACATAGATATAGCATCTGTATATCAGGATCTTTGGATAAGTTATATGTCATTGATTATGCTGCCACCTTCTGGTACAGGTCTCTGCAACACATTGAAGGACCACTTTCAATCTAAACTTTCGTCGATAACGCTCATAAGATGGCACCATTTCATTCTGTCCAGTCTCATACCAGCCTTGAAACATTTTGGAAAAGCATAACTTTTTAATTATTGTATTATTCCAAGCCTTTTTTGCTTTAATCTTGATATTACAACATACAGTTCAGTTATTTTATAATACAGAAATTACATATGTATGCTCATTTATGCACTCTACCAGGTATGGCCTCCTGTCGTAATTTTTGCGAGGCAGTTACAGACTCTTTGTAGCATTCATTTCAGAGATTGTGGAAGTGTCATCTGGCTTGAGAGACTCGCCCGACAGTGTCGATTTGTGTTTTGTCAAATCCTGTTTGTTTGCCAAGTATGACAGTCAAATCAGTAAAAAAATATATATATTGTACTGGGTGTGTGTAACTCTACGAGTGAATCATTCAGTAGGGCAGCTAGGAAAAAAAGCTGGATAAAGCACAGAAACATTTAATTACATTTTTAAAAAAAACTTTATTGACAATAAACGAAAATGAACGGGGAAAAGAAAGTGTAATAACAAAAACAATAAACAACAACAATACAACAACAATATAACGTAACAATAATGTACAACAGGGGTCAGTGAGTGGATGCAAATGTAGATTTTAGTGTTTGTAATAATCCGTCTACACATCAATATGGAGTGACAAAGAATAGCAGTCTTATAATTTAAAAATAGCACACACTCACACATACAATTTGGTATGCAAATTTAGGTCACAGACACCCATAACTCCTAGAGTATACAAAAGCCATTTGTACACTCTTGCAGTTACAGACCTCTTAAGGATCCATTTAGTTCCAAACTAAAATTTATCTTGGGACCCCCTGGAAGCCCCTCAAGGACCCCTGGGGTCCCTCGACACCACTTTGAGAATCACTAGCCTATTATGTGGGACTGTCGATTTTGTAACAAAATCATTTGCCGGGCCAGATGTCAACACTAGTGGGTCAATTTTGGCCCACGGGCGACCTGTTGCCCAACACTGGGCAACACTGACAAGTACCAGCAGGTGAATTCTCAGAGTTCACCTGCTAACTTTTAACCGTCCAGTTTGCTCTGGAAATGCTGGACCAACATTGTGGAGTATTTCAACATGGTCTCCAGCTGAGTCGTCTCCTCACGTACTGGCAACTCCGCCGGAGACACGGAGGACAGCTGTGACTGGACGCTAGAGATCGCCCCCTTCAGGTCGGAGGCAATCTGGCTGTGCTGCTCCGAGTTCCTCACCTACACGACACACACATTAATGCATTAAGACCTGAGGCAGATTCTAAAACATGTTTTATGGAACCTAACAGTTTTCTGAAAAACATGTTTCTACATCAGTGGTACTCAAACATTTTCATGTCGAGGACCACCCAAAATTATTTGTATTTGGCCGCCGTCCCCCATCTGAAAATATTTTTGTTCCAGGGACCCCCAGAAGCAATGATTTGAGTTTAAAATTTTCACTTTTCTCTCTCTCAAAAAAAAAAGCAGATCACACACACACAAAGCTAAAATCTAAAATGACAGATGCTTTCCCGGTTTAAATGGGTTAAAGCAATGTTTAACTTAAAACATTTGCATGCAAGTACATTTCCATAGTCTAGTATATTTCCAAAGTATTAAATGCTCCCAATGAATTGTGTTCAGCCCTTGCGTCTTGGATCATCTAGGTGATTTACTTTGCAGCTGCTGCATGTCCTCAACCGAAAACTATAGAAGTCCCTCATCCATGTCATGTTCATTTATATAGCAAATACATACTGTACATGTTGTAATGTACATTCATACAAACTCACAGTAATCCCTCGGATACAGCGGGTGGGATGAATGTAATTTTTGATTATTATTTTTTTATTATTGAGGGCAATTGTTTAATAGGTATTTTGAGCTGTTGAGGTTGTATGTTGAGAATGTATGTTGAGGCTGTGCATGTTGAGGTTGTATATTGAGGTTGTGTGTTGAGGTTGTGTAGTGAGAGGCTTACCTGCTCGTACAGTTCGACAACTTGTTTCACAGCACGTGTCAACTCGTTAATGGCGAGCTGACATCGCTGGACACCGACTGGTTCCTCTACAGGACACAAACATTATACAAATCAGACAATACACAACACAACATGCATATGATTTGCACATTAGAAAACAAATGCACAACGCACAAGTCCACATCAAACAGAGCAACACACAAATACACACAAAACCACATAGGAGCAACACCAATACACAAGTTACATATACACAGCAATAGACATTCGCATTGTGAATAAGGTAAAAATGTATGGAACAACAGGTCACACTTTTATCACAAACAAAAGCAAGTTAAACAGATTCTGCCAATTTATCAAAGAACAAGTCCTGATAGGTTATCGTTTTCCGCCGATTGTGTCTACCGGTACTCTAATCATTGTTACACCAATACTAATACTGGTTTATATTGGCAGGATCCACTTTCTTTGCATTTGATTATGTGCTAAAATTATGAGACCCGCGTTGCCACAAAATGAGAATGAATCCGATTCCTTGATGACAGAAGCAACAGATAATGATCGAAAATATTTGGACTTATATCACTGTCCAGTTCGCTGTACAACCCAGGGTTCTAACAAAGTTCAGAATCACTTTAAGTTAGTATAGAAACAAATTGAATATATCAACATGATATCAGCCTGATCTAACCGCCAATATTTCTTTCTGTTCATTACCTGTGGCGTTCTCATCGAAGACGAGCGTCTGGTCTCCCTGACACATTGTGGAAGAGGCGCTAAAGGTGCGATTGGAGATGTGGGCAGGGCTAGAAGCCACGTGGGCAGGGCTAGAAGCCACGTGGGCAGGGCTAGAAGCCACGTGGGCAGGGCTAGAAGCCACGTGGGCGGGGCCGAGTAGGCTGCTGCTGCTCCGCCTCCCCTTGTAGTCTGCCTCTGCCGACTCTCTCATGTCGGGAGACGTTGGCAGCGTTGGTTGGCATGGTGACCGCATAGTTTCACACAGCTCAGACTTCTGGGGCAATGGACCACTAGAAATTAGACAAATCAAAAATCAATGAACTCCAATCAATTAATGGGCAGCTCGGACACGTTGTGAGGTGGTAGATTTTAGGCTATTTTGCATGAAATAAGGCTTAAATGGTTAATCAGACTAATACATTTAGTAGATTATAAAAATACCTATTGGATTTGTTGCCGTCAATAGGTTTAATTCATATTTTCATTGAACGAATGAATCATTCATTAATTCAATTAAATTTCGACTGAAAATGCTCCAACTCTGTTTGGTTACCTTGAAGACCGATCCAGATGGAGGGCAGATGGAGAGCTGTGGTTGCCCGGGAGAGGAGGCTGAGGGGACGATGAGAGATGTGGGACATTCCCTGGCTGGAACTCTGTGTCGCTGGTCTCCTCTAAGATAACTGAGGGGAGGTGCAGAGAAGACTGAGCTTGGCTTGTCCCTACCCTATAAATAGGAAGGAGGAAGTGAAGACTTTGAACTGATTTCTTTAGGGGTTAAACATCAGGCATAATTATAATCATCTTCTAGTTGTGGTTTAAAGACTGGCTACTGTGTTCTCAACTAGTTATAGTCAGGAAGTAAGACCAGTCAGGGTTCCGTTTTAAAACCTAGCTGTTGTGTGGACTGACAAGCCTATAAAGGATTCCAGTCAGGAAAGGTTTCTCTAAGAGAGACCAGTATAAAGGAGTTGCAGTAATGTAAACAGGAGAAGCAAAGTAAAAAAAACGGCTGAAGTTAAAAATCTACTTTTATTAGAAATGTTTTTAAGCTTGTAAAGACAACCGGTGCACTAAAATGTAGATCTCTGTTCAGAAACACAGACAGTAAATAACTAAACACACAGCAAGTTAAAACAAAAACCAAGGTGTGTGTTGACCTCAGCCGGTTGTGGAAGCGGGACAGAAAGCGGGCCGAGATACTCAGACGAGGATTCAGGAAGTTCCTGTCCCCGTCATCATACTCCAAACTCCTCAGGTCAGTGTCAAACGTGTCTAGGAAAAAGTCAAAGACAGGCGAGGTTAACAAAAGACCACTGCACAAAGTCTACCAATGTGGGGCAATCATAAGTAATAGATCGTACCTCCACTCTCATCACACAGATCCTCAAAATGCTTCCTCAGCACAACATCTCTGTCGTCCTCCAGACATCCTGAGCTCTCTGTGGAGCTCCCTTGACTCAGGCAGTCTGCAGAGCAAAGATGCATTTAAAAAAAGTGTAACATGCCTGGAATCCTATAAATATGAACCCATTAAGACTTGTTTCTGTCTACTGATTCTACAAATGCCTTCGAAATCAGTAGTTCTCACACTTTCAAGATTTTAGATTTTTGCATTGGCTATTCAAAAATATCAGATGTACAAGCTCACAGCAGGGCACAAAGTGACATGCTGTGAGCTTGTATATCTGTTATTTTTGTTTAGGTGCATTATGGGAGATGTAGACTTACCGTCGTTGGCGGTGGAGCTAACACAGCAGGCGGAGTCTGGGCTTAACTCCTCCCCTAAGGGCTGAGGTACCTCCCTTAGGGGCATCTGAGGAGAACCCTGGACACCAAACTCCCTTTATATACACACACACACACACAATTATTGTCCCCCAGTGGGTTTTTACGGAAAATGAAAAACTGTCTTCAGGTTGTCATTACACCAAATTCACACCAGCAGTGGTAGCGATTTCTACTGCTGCGTTCCTCTGCTGAATGCGTCTGAAACACCCACCAAGGTGATGTGGACATTTGCGTGTACGCCGAGCAAGCCCACGCCTGATTCGAACCACAGCGGGCTTCTGGTTGGCTGGGTTGGCTGCCACTTCGTCTCGCCGTACAGCAATTTGCGAACAATTTGGAAGATGTTTAACACACAAATCTCTTCTTATGGGGTCTCTACAAAACCTTTCAGGTAGGGTTCCACGGCCAAATACATATTCATTTATGGGTCCTTGACATACAATGTTTTGAGAACCACTGCCATAGACCATTGGTTCTCAAAGTGGGATCCAGGGACCCCAGGGGTCCTTGGGGGGGGGGGGCCGTGTCACACTATGAGCTTGTAGATCTACAATTTTCTTTACAATTTGTGCAAATTCTTGAATATACAGTATATAATTTATATATGTTTTAACTAAAATCTTTGCTTCTGGGGGTCCCTGGCAAGAAACCTTTTCAGATGGGGTCCACGGCCAATATACATATCAATTTTAGGGGTGCTTGACATACATTTTTTTTGACAACCACAGCCATAGATAATGCACTGAACCACGCCGCTTTCTCAGAACGTGGAAGCAGCATACTGCTGCTGGTGTGAATGTGTCATTAGTGAGGTAGATCATCATAACAGCCTCACCCTTCAGCAGGGCAACGGGAAGGAAACAGGATGTAGTCTCTCCTATGACAACCAGGAAGTCCTTCCTCGTTGGTTGGCAATGACGATGCCTATATGAATAACAGAGCAACAGATCAGACCTGATCAATAATAATCTTTATTGTCCTTCACAGTCTGTTCAAAAACAAAAACACACCACACCAGAAAGCACAAAACAACATATCACCAAGACAATACATGAGGTCCCCACTGTACACAGACATCCTATCGACGGGGCAGTTTGTTTAATGCCACAATGCCTTAGCTAGGTGTACTCTTAGTTGCTTGCTTTAGAAGAGAATGCACTTAAAACGTCTGGTGATTAGTAGTTTCCTTGCCTACCTATGCTGAATGCACTTATTGTAAGTCGTTTTGGATAAAAGCGTCTGCTAAATGACTGTAATGTATTGTAATGGCTGAGGGGATAAAACTCCTGCTAAAACAAACATTTTCCCACTTCAAGGTTCTGTGTCTTCGCCCTGATGGCATGATGCCGAAGTAACGATACAGGGGATGATCAGTATTATTTGTTATTGAAAGTGTGTAATGGCCTTATGGTTCATATCAGAAAGTGTGAGTGTGGGAAATCCGATAATCTTGGAAGTAATACTGAAAAGTTTGTTTCTGTTAGGCATGGACAATAAAGTGAAAAAACATGCAGAACAATACAACAGAACAGGCTGAATAATGCTTTTGTACATTAATGGATAATCTCACTCTGATCATGTTGTTTGACTGGTTTATTTGATATCAGTGTGCTCCATCCTCCATACAGCGAGACATCAACAATATAATAATCACAAACTGTGATAATCACTATAC
This sequence comes from Gymnoscopelus microlampas, assembly GCF_963454915.1. Lineage (NCBI taxonomy): Eukaryota > Metazoa > Chordata > Actinopteri > Myctophiformes > Myctophidae > Gymnoscopelus > Gymnoscopelus microlampas. The sequence continues at coordinate 19,128,435 of NC_139945.1, read as the reverse complement.
GGTGATAATCACTATAGTGTTTAAAACAGTGATAAGCATATTTTCATCCTTATCTTATTACCAATTGGAATGTGGTTTTATCTAGTGTACAAATTGCTTCACACTTTCGAAGCACCGGACACCACGAAGGGTTAATCCGGCCCTGATCATCACTACAGTTTTTGGAGATTATCACCGTTTTAAACACTATATCGATGATCGTCGTTTAAAAAAAACATATTCTAAGTCAATGTCATTAAAACTACTACACCAATACCATGAGTACCTTGTCTTCATCATGTTCACCACCGTCCTGCTCTCTCAGCAGGGCGTCCAGACTGTGAGGGTGAAAGTTCACGTTGTCCTCCTCCTCCTCCACCGGCGTGGCCATGGTATGGGGGGAGGGGGAGGGGGAGGCACCATGCGACCAGATAGGCAACGGAGAGCTCCGTCTCTCCCACCTGCCCCGTGGGGAGCGGGGCTGCTCAGGGGTTGATCTGACCACAGGGACAACAGAGGCAGTATTCTCCCCCGAGGCCTCCTGTGTCGCGCACACACACACACACACACACACACACACACACACACACACACACACACACACACATTATGAGAGATGCCAGTGGTTCTCAAACGTATTAATTTCAAGAACCCCCATAACTCAGGGCGTATTTATTTTATTTTATTGTTTAATAGCTTGTTCAAAAACTTTACAGTTTTTAAGCCAGTTCAAAATGTAAAAAATGATAAAATGTCTTCCAAAATGGGAGGGAACGGTGTGTGCGTCTGTGCTGCTCTAGTCAAGTGCATGTCCGGTCCGGTCGTGTGTACGCTGACTAGTTTTGTTTACCTTCTGCTTGTGCATGCTTGAAAGCCCGCTTGAAAAATGGCAGCTTCACATAGTAGTGCGATGTGGGACGATTTTGTCAAGATTGACGATAAAGTACAAAGTATGCGCATCAACGTACATCAGTGATGTCAAATCACATTGAAGAGAGACATCCAAAGCCTTCACCCAAGCAAAGCATACTTCACCGTAAAACCCGCCATTGTGATGACCGGCGGGCAGAAAAGATCACTGGTTTGACAGCCAAGATGATAGCCGAAGATGCCCATTAGCGTTGTCGAGGGGAAAGGCTTCCGTGAGATGATGGCATTTCCAGAATACACTGTGCCTCATCACCAAACAATGACAGCGCGACGAGAGGTTCAGATGGCTCCAAAACACACTCTCCCCTATTTGTTACTGAGGTTATGTTTAGGAGTACCTGGTGGTGACCGTTATTCCCAGGCCGCGGGATTTGATCCGGGGCGACCATGTTTTGGGGCAAGCATACTTGTATTCGCTGGAGGTAACCGGAACGCTCCGTAAGATGTACAAGATGCAGTACTTAAGAGGAAAGCTCAGTTTGCGCTCTCCTCTCAACTGCTGTGCAGCCAAAAAAAAAAAAGACAAAACAAAAAAAAACTTTTGACGCGTTGATAAATGCCTGCGACACGTCGACGTGCTAAATACTGCTCGTTCACATCCTCAGTTCCCAGTTCAGGGCAAGAAAAAAAAACGAGTATTTTTTGGTTCCAGTTCCAAACAAACTTTTAGGGTTCTGAACAAATTCATTTTCAGTGGAAACACTCTGAATTAGGTAAGAAAATAGAACGCAACCGGTGCAACCCCGGTGGAAAAGGTGCCTTTGAGCACGACCACTGATCAGTGGCGTAGTCCTTGTTCTCCATCGATGCAAGTCTTAACACACATTTATGTGTCATTCAACTGTTCTGTTGAATGACAACGCACTAGTAGTGGGGTTCCGTGTCAATGCAATTTTTAATTTTCATTTCCGATTCTTGTGAAAGTTTCGTTTTCACTACTAATTTGAAGGTAAGGGTCTATAAAACAATTCTGGTCGAAGTTATTTTCACTCAGATAAAAAATTGGCCTCTAGGGGGCGTCGCCAGTTGCCAGCCCTAGCAAAATATGTTAACTGTTGTAACTTTTGATTGGATTATCCGATCTGAACATATGAGATATGTATGTATACAGGATCAGGAGTAGCATTTGGTACTTCAAGCATATTACACACAATAATAAAAAAAAATCCAGTATTGGTGCATATCCACAAGCATAGAAAGAGGATCATAGGTCTAGTGAGATAAAACATAGTTATTACACTCAGATACAACAATACAGTTACATTTTTATTTATGTTTTAACTGTACAACAATATGGTGCCATTGGCTTTAACAACAACTTGTACAATAGTTTAATGAAGACACAATGAAACACATTCAGTCTTGGAAATGACTCTGGTCCAGCTAGTTTTCACAGTTACACTTGCACAGACGTGTGCACTTCAACTTTGCCTTCATGCAACTGCACCGAGAGTTGGTCGGCATACAAGTACTTTTACAAGTGCACTTCACATCTAGGCAGTGGTGAAAGTGGTTGACATTTCTTGCCGGAACTGACCCATGCACGCGCAGCGCGCGTGCATGGGTCCCGTGCGCGCGCGCGAAGCGCGCGCGCGTTTTTTTTGCGGTTTCGGGTCGAAAAATGTGCGGGTTTGGGTGGGTTTTGGTACTTTTTTTCCTTTACTTTATTTCGGTTTTAGGTTTAGGGTTAGGGTTAGGTTAGGGTTACTTTATTTAATTCTCGTTCTCATAAATAAATCCTGTCCCTGGGCCCACCCATGGCTGCACCCCTGATACACATGATGAAAACAGAGCTATATTGTCCAACTTGACCATACTGTACAATATGTACATTTTCAAAAAGCCAAAGTTTAAATGGGGCTGAAGCGGTTTATGTATGTTTTGTCATAATAATTAAAATCCACAAAGTAACTAGTAGTATTAAACTAAAGTTTTCAAATAATTGAGGTGGAGTAAAAGTATAATATTTGCCTATGAGATGTATTGGAATAGAAATAAAAATATTGCAAATTGGAAATACTCCAGTCAAGTAAAATTACCTTAAAATTATACTGAAGTACAGTATTTGAGTACATGTACTTAGTTACTTTCCACCACTATCAGCATTAGATAAGATGAATTACTCACCTTCTGAAAAGATGAAAGAAAACACACTTTTGTTCCATAGCCCCACATTGTCTTGGTTTCAGAGATCATGGTTGTAAATATGTCGAACTTTTGCCACAAAGTATTTATATTCCATAATGTCCCATCACATGACCCACGTCCGTGTTTACATTTTTTGACGATGCACGTTAGTGTGGAGCTGTGTTCCGTGAGCAGAAAGCTGTCAAGTGGCCTCCAGAAAATAAATCTGGTTTCCTTTCAAAACGATGTGCATTTCAGAATAAGAGTTTTTTTTAAACTCTATCCTTGTTTTGTTACAATTCAACACACGTTTTATTTTGAAATCATACTACTGGAAGTAGAAGTACCCAGGTAGCCTAGTTGAAACTACTTAACTTCACGCGAAAGCAACAGTTTATGCGGAACGGGGGGAGAAAAAAAAAAGAAGTCAGGGGAAATCACGGATCTGTGAGAGTGTCCCGTCGTACACACAAATTAATGAATGGTTGTGACGCCCTGTATGTTAATCTGACGTTAGTAGATTATGTTTTATTCTTGAACATGGCCATGGGTCTCCTGGCAGGTTATTTAATATGGGATTTTCACAGCTGCCTTTGACTTTTTCTTAACGGAACGGCGTTCCGGGACCGAATCTTTTACCGGAACGCCGTTCCGGACCGTTCCGGCCCACTTTCACCCCTGCATCTAGGTTTAATACATCCTTGGCGAGGGGCAGTGTGGTCCAAATGGGAAGCAGCTTGCCATCCTCTTCCTTCCACCCATAATCGGTGGGGTTGTGGACAGGCATCATGGACCTGAATGAATGATTGAATTAATTAATTAATTGATTAATTAATGAATTTAATTGACATAGTTTTACAATACACAAATTCATACAGATACATACATATGGGCTGTCGTCCAGACGCTTGCTTGGAAGACGCTCCTTTTTAGATGTTGATCCAAAGCATCACTAGTTGGGGGAATTCTCTCCACGTCCCTAGTTTTCTGTGAGAATTGCCTCATTCGGACACTATCAACATCATTGTCCTCGTTTGAGTCATCAGTGTACAGCCTACAGACAAAGTTTGTCGCCACTTCTTTCAGCCTTGGAGATGCTTGATATGGAGTGTCGACGAGAGTTGCAAATTCCTCCATCAGGGATACCACTTTGGGCATCACCTTGCAGCAGGATCGCTTACCCTTGAATTTGAATGACGATGTGCTGTCTGATCCAGTGAATGCATGGAAGAGAGCCATGGCCTTGCATGTCGTCATGCCCAGGTTTGTGGCGATGGTATTCAGCGAGATCATTTTTGTAGTCTTTCCAGCTTTGAAGGAGATCCAGATTTCTGCGGCCGCATTCAGAGCCAGGATGTGATGGAAATTACACAGAAGCATTACAACAACGTCCGTGTCTCCAGTATGCACCATCCCAAGTGATGATGTTTGGAGGGCGTGGAGAAGATGTACTAGGACACGAGTATCAGCTTCCTCGTGGTTGCATTGATCCATTGGTGGACTGTTTCCAACGTGGTGGACTTGATCACCTGCAGTGATGTAGACATCCTTGTCATCTGGAAACTGTCCATCTGTGAACAACTTACTTGAAAGGAATGAGAACAGCTCCTTCTTGTTGTCAACGTTTGCCAAAAACTTTTGCCAATTTGCTGGGATTTTGGCAGTACCAGATACACGTTGCCGGGTGCCTGTTCCTCGTTTTTCCCTTGTGCCTCCTTTGATTGTTAGTTCACGATACTGGTCCCAGACAATGTCCACTCTTGTTGATCGTTTCAAGTCATGCTTAACTCTTGGGCAGAACACCTTGTCAAAATAGGAATCAAAGGTCTTCCCAAGGACAGGTGTACCAGGAAGGGAATGTATCAGCACTCCTCCATCAATAACAATTACGTCGTAAACATCTGGCGCAACTAACTCCTCATCGACAGAAATGTCGGTACTCGTACTGCCTTCCATGATGTATACCAACAAATCTGACTTGGTACAAGAGTTGATCGCTCCCTCAGATGACAATGCAGGTGGGTATGGGGAAGATTCGTGACGAAAAAACCCTTCCAAATCTCCCCCGCGGCTGTCTAGCACAATAAAAGATTTCCCATAGAGCTCTGCATGATTTTTAAAGTGCTGCATTCTCAGCTTATTTGCTGTCTTCCTCTGTGCTTTCTTCGCATGGAACAACAATAAGTTGTTTCGCTTGATCGCTGCTGTCAGTAGTGTGTCATGTGATTCAAGCACACTCTTCCTGTAGTTGTTATACTGGTCTTGTCCTCTAGACTCAAGTTGATGCACAGATATGGCAGCAGCCGCAGACTCACACACCTTGTTGTCTAATGTAACCAGGTCTTTACTGCCCTCCTCAAAGGGATTCCCATTGCTCAGCAACACCTCCATCAGGTCTTTGGCATGGCGTTGAAATCGGTGTTGAGATGCAGAGCCTTCCTCGTGATGAGGAAGTTCTTCACAATCATCGTTGTCGTTTGTAGTGGTAAATTCCTCAACGACACGGCTGATTTCTGGGCCAGTCACGATCCAGCGTTCCAACATGCCAGGGTTCTCTGTCAGACCAATTATCCCACCGACCCCTTTCACCCTTTTGTTGGCTTGCTCGTGTGCCTGATCGATTGGTATGGATGAGAAACGCCGATTGCTTCGAGTTATCGTCCAGTGTCCATTCTCAAACTCTGCCTTGATGCTATCTGGGAGACGTTCCATGTCTGATGAAGATTGGAATCCACCTGGCGTAATTCTGGTGATCAAGAGCAAAGAACAAAGGCACAAGCATCCGTAGGGTACTGACCATGAGTTCGAACTTCCGTTCCCGATGTGCTCGAATAAACATGAATATGATCTGTTGGTACTTGTGTACAAGCAGCCAAAATTTGAATGTTGGGCTTTCTTGGGAAACTACCACGACCCAATCGTCAAGGGCCATCTCAGTTCCACTGCCCTCATAGGCTCACTTCAGAAGGCTGTTGAGTACCACAACAGTAACTTGATGGGCATATCTTGTTCTCATTACATTAGATGCTTTCAGAAATGATGTGGCGGCTGCCTCTGATTTCACTAGCCCAGCTTCCTTCAAGGCTTCAGGCCATCCTGACCCACGCAAAATATCTCCCATGGTGCTCCACAAAGCCATTTCAATGTGGAGCCCACCTAGCATCACCACAAACTTGTCTTCCCCAAATATGTCAGGGAAGGTCCATTGCATTTTTTTGGCCAAGTCATAGAGTGGTTGGTCCACAACCAACAGAGGGACTTGATGTGGGTTGAGGTTGAGGTCCTCACCTTCTAACCAGTTCCATTCCATGTCTAATCATTTCTGGGGTGGCTGCTTTCTCATGGAAAAGTGGGAGGAGGGCTTCAATGTTTTTTTCTGGTAGTCCAACAGCATCTGATCGGGCAGCATGGAATGAAGACCACATTGCTGGGGTGCCATTTTCTGTGTCAGGATCTACATAGAGGGTGTCATGTACTGCAGTCATCCATGCCTGTTCATGCTGTTTCTCCGCATCAAATGAACTAGCTGCCTCTGGTTGCACAACTTTTACCTGGGGCTGGGTGACAAGATTTCGGCCCACAGGTGGTACAAATGTATACGAATGAGGCAGGATGGGTCCACTGCTGCATGCTCCTGTTTTCTGTGAGTTGATTCGTAGACATTCTTGTTTTAATCCAGGCTTCTGTGATGTAGGAAACTGAAAAAGTGAAATCCCAGTTCCATGGAAGGATGAGCTTGCAGTACGTGATGTGGGATTATGATCCAAGTTATCCAGGGCTGCAACTGTGAAGATTTGCCGATGCAAATTTGTTGGACAGACTATATCTGCGTTGTTTCTTGTTCGATGAGAAATAGCCTGCGCAAAACTAGCTTCAATGCTGAGGACTTTCTTATATGACACGCTAAGAGAATATTTGTGTAGGAGTTCGACCAACTTCTTGCTTCTTGTTTGCGAGTGCAATTCGAGTGCCAGGAACACTGCAAGTGGAGGCTCACAATTCAAGTTTGCAGAGAGAGAAGTCATATTTAGCATTGGCCACCTGACTCACAGACAGGATTTCCCTGGAATTATCTTCTTCTGGCGATGATTTGGGTCCTGCGAGGAGATGACGGAAGAAATACTTCATACGTTGTGGAACAGATGATTCTTCGCAACCATTGGGAAATGAACCATCAAACCTGAATGGAGTGTTATGATCCATAACAGCTTTTCTTAGAATTGATGCTGCCATTAGTAATGTAAGTGCTTCCTCATCTGGTGTTTGAGTTGCATCTGATATAATCTTTCTAGCCGCCTTTGAGCAAACAATGAAAACTCGGTCACGGGTACCTTTCTCCTCTATCATATCCGGGAAGTGTTTGAGAACTGTTTCCTTTAGCCGTGTCCGGTGCACAGTCCTCTGAATTCCGTGTTGTTCCAATCTCTCTGTCATCATTTCTGTCAGATCTTGCAATGCAAAAACCCTACGACCTCCAGCGACTTCTTCCTTCATGAATTGGAGCAACTCATTTTCTGCTGTGGCCTCAAAGTTTTCACTAGGTATGTCTTTAACAATTGCATCACAACGGCGGTTGAACATTGTGTAGCAACGGCGATGATACTTGGCTTCAATAGCGACTAGATCTCCTTCTGCAAGGAGTGCCACGATATGATCCTCTCCCAGTGCAACTGCCTTGTCATGGATTTGTTGGGTGAGTTGTACCTTCTGGAATGAATGGTCTGCTGCATTTGTTCCTTCACCACAAAAGAGGCATTTATTACGATTTGGAGGGTCACCAGTCCGGGAGGATCTTCTTGTTGCAGGAATCAAACCTTGCATTTTTTTTGCACTGTCAAGTGCTGATGCCCTGTAAAGCCGACGACAAGTTTTATGCCAGGATGCACGATTTTGCTGCATGGATTCTGCATCTGGAAGTTCTATATCTGGGTGGGGAGCAGCACCAATTGCTCTGAACTGACTTGCAAGGCCTATGATTTCTGTGTAGGCTGCCTCTTTACGACTGGCAACTGGATTTGCATGAGGGCAAACAAGATTTTCCTTTGTCTCCTTTTGACACAGAATGCACAACTTCCATTTGGTTGTCCCAGCCATCTCATAAAAATAAATAATTTCGACTAACAATCCACAGCTTGTTGAACTTTTTCCAGGTTTTGTTTTCTGTTAGGGTCATATCATGCAGAAATATGCATCATTACTTTTGTATTTGCTGTACTTTTTACAGTTTGCCTCAACATATCAATACAAAAAAAGCAGTCAGCAGTACATAGCTACGTTCACATATGCCCTTGTAGCTACTCAAAAAACGGTAAGCACATTATACCAAAATAAGTTAAATAGAACAATTAACTAAACACCTTCACATTCACACTACTGCACACGATGGCATGTAGAAAGAAGGGAATTATATTGAAAACACCATTTCTTCCTCAGCATAATTGCTATATTGTAGCTAGCCCTTAGTTTTAGCCAGTGCTAGCATACATACACTTAGGTTAATGCTAGCTCATACTGTTGGGATTTATTACTTAGGCAACTTATCCCACATTACTGTCTATATTCATAAAACACTTTAGGATACTTCCTGACATGTTTAACTTTGTTTGCTTACCTTCAAAATATCAATATAAGAGAGCAATCAGCTCATGCACTTCTACAGTATGCTCAGTAACTGTCTGATAACTAACAAGCTACCAACAATTAAGACACACCTGCAACCTCTAGTTGCAGTAGATAGTATAACTAATTGTACATTATAAAATGTTTGTACAAAATAAAACACGGGAGTGTGGTAGTTTATTCTCATATCTAATTCTACTTCCCCACACATTTACTGTATTGTCTCGTGTGTGTGAAAAATCATATTAGATGTGCTCCAATCATATTTATTTTATTTTTACACAATTACTCATTCATGATAACATAGGTATAGACACCAACATCACCTAGATTCAATAGGATAGAAGTTAGGTTTAATTTGAAGTAATTCGATGCAAATTGGCAGCCATCTTTATGGTTTTCCATACCAGAATATTCAAAACATCAACATTTTAACTCCAGTTGATTCCTCACATAGTATTGACTTGATATAGCAATTAAAAAAAAATATTACATAGCAATTGTGGGAAAATTAAGAAATGTATCCAAAAATCATAATTCCGATTTTGGCAATTTTGGAAATGGGGCAAAAACAATATTTTTTTTTCTATTTTTTTCATATAACTTCGAGCCAAATTGTTCTATAGACCATTATCTACAAATTAGAAGTGAAAAATAAACTTTCACATGAATTTGAAATGACTGAGTGTCCTGGCACCCCACTATAGGTGTCTCACAACATTCTGAGTTTGGAGCAAATCATACTGTCACACTGATGCAATGTATTTAATGGTAAGCCCTGTACTGTGATTAGTATATCACCAGATTCTTATAAAATTATCTAGTCTTACTTAACACACTAATACACTGATGGCTATTAAACAGACCACTATACACACACAAACCAATAAACACCCATCACCTGATCTAAACCAAGTTTTTACCTTGCTGACCATGTATGTATGAGTACATTGTTAGTAGGAAGACCAGCTTGGACTCACCAGTTTGCGGAACCACATGGGCATCTTCTTGTTGGTCTCTAGAGGTGGGGGTAAATCTACAACATAACCAAAAACCTTTTGTTAATAACTAGACGATTTGGGAAATGTATAAAGTGTTTATGTGTGCATTGTAGTCAGCATAACCCCAAGAATACAGGGGACTTTTTTTATTTTACAAAACACTGTCTGAACACTTTATTCTCAGTGGGTTCAGCAATTGATCTGAACCAAGGATATTTTGAAAAGCAACAGCAACGCATTTCAAAATGGCACGCATCAACTTAAAAATACAAAATACGTTGTCTGTGTCATTCTAATGTACACAGGCTACAATTAACGCTAACATTAATGCAGAGGCTGACCTGAGGTCAAGTCCAGTTGAGTAGGAGTCACACTCCTGAACTCTTCATCTAGAGTCACCGACATGTCTTCCTCCTCCTCTGTCTGAGACAGCTGGCTGACAATGAAGGTCTCTCTCCTACGAACACAAAGAGTTATATTCACATTTTCATTATTAATGTACTGTACTACACAATGTAGTGTGCTGGATACCGATACCTGGCATGGCTAGCCTGTGGTAGTGGTTAGCCTGGCCAGTTATGATGGCAGAGTCATCTGGTTTCCATGGCAGGATACTGTAGTTAGGGCTGGCCGATGTAACTGATCAATATTAAACATGCAACTTTATAATTTTGTGGTACAGTACATACTATGCTATATAGTTGTTAAAGAGCTGCATACTGCTGCTTTAAGTGGTTATTCAGATTATTCATTTAGTCAAAATTTCAAAAAGAAAATAAGGAATTTGTTTGTGACAATTTGGTGACATAAGAAAAAATATATATCAAAAACCTTGCTTCTTGATTATTCGGTTACTAGACCATACCCGGTCGACGCATCCGTGGGGGGATATGCGCACATGATCTGGCAACCCGGGAGGCAGTTCGTCCCATAGCTGGGCAGCCCCGTAACCATGGCGACAGTGTTTTACACATAAACGCTAATAAGAAGCTGAGATTTGATGAAATTGAAAAACGGGCTTCACAGTTAAGTTCAGATGGTAATGGTCAATGGCTGTGCGCACAGAGGTTACTAGAATTATAGTAGGATAAATCTGTTATTGGCTCTAAATATTGGTTTCTATTCTATTTACAGTTAATTGCCCAGGTTACTGTAATGCATCATTGATAATGTACAGTACTAGTGTACCTCTCCTTTCTGCAGGGTGAGGGTTTGATTCCTGCAGGCAGTCTGTTTGTCATCGTGCTGATCATCTGATGGTCCAGACGCCAAATGAACACGCAACTGAACATAGAATAAAACCAAATGAAGACGATGATCATAAAACACTGAATACATTCAAATAAAATAGATGTTTTATTGTAACAGGTTTGAATGAATGCATGTATGATGGTGCATTCACACTGGAAGCTACAAAACTAATGTGTATGATGGTGTGTTCACACTGGAAGCTACAAAACGAATGAGTGTATGATGGTGCGTTCACACTGGAAGCTACAAAATGACCAAACATGCAAAGCCGACCAAGTGTACAAAGCTACGCTGTCGCAGAGTCGCTGGTGGTGGTTAAGGCCATCAAACACGTCTGTGTGGGGCGACGTGTGAGAAGAATATAAAAAGGAAAATATAAAGGCTTACGTTAAAAGAACAGGGAACTGGCCAATGAAATAATTAGTCCCCCCCATTACAAAGCAGGAAGTGTGTGTATTGAGAAGGTGAGTGGAAATTATTAAACAACACGTGGTTGTTTTGTAGCTGCTAGTGTGAAGTGGAAGCCAGCTGCTCAACTGTATTTGTTTTTGCTTTGTAGTGGGTGTCATAAGCTACAAGTATTAGCACCAGTTTGTAGCTTCATGTCACTGGCTTCCATTGAAAATGGCTTGTAGCCCGTCACTTTGCAGCAGTTAGTGTGAACACTTTACAGCATGAGTGCTGTAAAGTAGAATGCGCGTTGTGACAAACTCACCTGTCTGCAGACACACTGATAAGATGTCTACAGTCCTCGGTGAACTTCATGGACGTGATGATCTCTATGGAAACCACAACAATGGCAAGGAGTGAGTCAATAAATAGCCCTTTATCTACATTAAAACCATTCTATTAACCACATTAACACTTGCCCCCAAAAATGTAAAAATTTTCACATGGGTGTGAAGTGTACATTTAAGTAGCAGGGCAAATATGCAGAAGTTTACCTGAGTGTCCATATAACGTGGCCACACAGTCTCCCGTTTGATAATCTAATATACAGATATTCTTATCTGAGTCACTGGTAGCCAAGTATGTCCCAGATGGATCTATCTGGACCTGAAACATACAGCAAAACATTATGGAGAACATGGACTACGCCACAACATGGGGCATAAGGACTGCAACAAAATATGGAGGATAACATAGCAGCGCTACATGTAATAGCTAAGCTAAAATGTCTCTGTTCAGCGGGATATGGTTGGCTGAAGAAAATAACACCTGAGTGACATCACTGAAACCATACATAGACTGACTGGAATACACAGAAGGTGGAGGTAAGAAATTCCAACCGAGAACCTTCTGACTTTCCAATGTGCCTGGAACGCATAAACTACAAATGGCAGACTACCAAATAACAGAGTATGAAAGACAGTTCAGAAGGCTTGTTAGCCCTCATGCGTTGAAGGAGGCATGAGCTCGGCTTTGGGCTCTCCCTAGGCTGGCAGAGGAGTGTAGCGCCACGGATTACTTAGGCAATTGGCACTGGGTGAAAATAAATTGGGTTGCAAAATGGTGGAGGAAAAAAAGAAAAAAAAGACAGTTCACTACTACTAATATGCACTAAAACGCACTAATAATTATACCTCGGGAAAAATAGTAGAACTAGGATCAGTGTTAATGACAATACTAGTAACAACTTGTATATATTTAGCAGTATTAAAGAAGAGGAAGTCGTTCGTACCTTCAGCAGAGTTCCCTCATCAGCTGATGAGCCTTTAAAACATCTTGTCATCTTCCCACACTGCACATCATAAACCCTGTAAACATATCATCATACATATAAACACATACAGATGATGCTACTCTATATAAAATCTGTATCATATACACCAGAGCCAGTAAGATAATTGTACCCTATGGGAGACCCATTACTTGATTATCTTATTACTTAACATTTGCTTCTCTTTTACCTGCATGTCTTTACTTATTTTACATGTTCTTTACTTACAGTACTGTAAGTTGTTGAGGAAAACTTGGAATACAACATTTGGCTGTATTGTTGAGCATTTGACAAATAAAACTGAAACTAGAAATGTAGTTTTGAATATTGTCAGTATGGCGACACAATCGCAGAAAACTATAAGAGCACTCACATGCCTAGTTACCTACCGTATGTTCCTGTCCTGACATGCGATGGCTATGTGTGTGCTGGAGGCATCCAAGTCCATGTCATACAGTGTGGTCTTCTCTACCACATGGTGGCGCCGAGAGAAACTAAAACCCTCTGTCTGAATGAATAACAAAATATAAATACATTGGCAACACATTACCTTTAGCATCCTAGTCATGACAAAGTAGTAAACCGTAATAAAAAAAATATTGAATCGAGATAACCACTTTAACACTCATGTCCCCATTCTGGGCCAAAAATTCAGCAAGAAATAGCAGATCTACAAGCTCACAACGCTCCGCAAGCTTGTAGATCTGCCATTTTTCAGTGAAGAGATTTGGGATTCATGGCAAAATTATATTCGGTTGTTAAGCCGTGGCGTTGCGCCCCACCAGAATAACTTCCGGGTCCAAGTGTGTATTTTCCCAATATGCGCAGTGCTGTGTCCCTCGCTGTTTTAACAGAGCTGAGACTAAAATAACAACTTAAGTGTCATTCTAACGCTTTCCTGGCAACGACTAAGAGAAGAGGAAATCGTTATTTTATCTCTATATAAAAAAATATATATTATAATGTTAATAATAATAATAATAAATAAATATATATATTAGCCTACTTTTTACTGTCTGATATTAGCATTAAGACCCTTATTAACCCTCAATGGTTCATTTCTGAAAAAGGAGGTTATTGTAAAAATATTTACGGGTTCCAACATGTTTGTTTACAATGAAGAGTGGACGGAGTTGGTGCCTTTTGGACCCGGACGTGACGTCGGACTACAAAATGACGGCAGACTTAAAAAACGAATTGAGGCCTTGGGGACCCTGGTAAACTGGGAAAATACATAACAATAATATACAATTATTAGTGCCTGACCTGTTCAGCTGTACGAAAGTAGATACTCTTATCGGCTCCACAGCTCACCATATGAATATCTGGACATATACCTAGGGTCAAGGATCAACTTATTATCTCACTACGACAAAGTTGTTGTGCAAATAACAGAAAATGCATTACGGAAATGTACATACGACATAAATACAAATATCTATGTCAGAAGAAAATACAAAGTCACAAGTGACTCCTGGCAGAGAGTGCCAGATGGCACGTATTTTCATTGTATTATAATAATACAATACATTTGAACTACAACAACAATCTTCTATATTTATCATACAGCTTCCCATCTGTCTTCAAGTCATGGAGTGGTGGAAACGCTCTCACAGACACAGTGGTATGATAATGTTTCATGGTGCAAACTCGCAGGTGGTTGCAAGTGTGTTGGACAGAGTTGCCGTGGATCAATTACTGAGTGTACTGGGGAAGAAGTAAGGGTGTGTTCACACTATCCTCCTTTTAAAGAAAATCGGCACTGCCTTTTTAGCGGCCACTTTTAGAAGGCGCTGGTCAGAGGGCCATTTTTGAGGGGGGAAAAATACCCATCATATCCAGTTTACTACCTGCGTGGAGTAGGTGGCCGCCTTTTTAGGAGATCGGAAGCAGGTTGGAGTCTATTAATTCCAATGGAAGAGTGAACGTGAACACAGCTTCTGAACCATTCTTTAGCTACATGGTCACTGAACTAAATATTGGACCCAATTGCCACAAGCCACACAATCTTCCCAAGATTTTCATGCTAAAATGGCTTTTTGCAGAGAGACAAACCAGGAGATAATCGACCTTCTCTGTCCCAGCAACACACTCTTGCGGGATCTAGCACAAGTAAACACAGATGTCCGTGAGATTTTCCATCAAAGACGCCCACTTAGGAGACTATTGTAGGATTTGTGTACAATTTCACCTCTAGTGGCTACAATTGGGATGGAGGATCTTCATAAATTAACCAGCTTTGGTAGAACTGCACCCATGTCAACGGGTATAAAAGTATAACTATGTATATTTACCAGTGAAGCAGACAGCGGTGATGGATCCTGAGTGCTCATAAACCGTCTGCAGTAAATTGTAGTTGTTCTCCATGTCAAAGATGTGAATCAGTCTGTCTCTGCTAGCAGAGGCTAGCAGCTTCACACCTGCAACACACAACAATAATACACAATACAGACAGACTGTCCTCCATTTGGCTTGTTTTTAACTAGTTGTACTGCCTGTACCATTTTGGCGTGTTTTAACAAGTTGTACTGCCTGTACCATTAGGCGTGCTTTTTTTTAATATATTTTCACATACAGGTCAAATAACAAAAGGCATACAAAAACAGTGAATGTATGTTACCCCTCCCACCCCCCCAAAGTTCCCGCTCCGAAAGAGCCACAACCCTGGTATCTTATTGTCATTAGGCGTGCTTTTAACAAGTTGTACTGCCTGTACCATTAGGCGTGTTTTTAGTTCCTGTACTATTTGTTTTTCACTAGTTGTGCTGCCTGAACCTTAAGAAATCGTCAATTAAGTATTCAATCAATCAGGTGTAGTATTACCTGTGGACAGAGGAGAGAACTCCAGACAGAGAACCTCAGAGTCATGAGCTTCTATCTTGATCAACTCCTCTACAAACTGGAGGTCCAAGATTCTAGATGCAACACACACACACACACACACACACAAAGAATACCTTTACACAACAGTTGGTTCCGTTGGAGTATGAGTGGAGAAAAAGCATTCCATGGGAGGTAAAGTCAACGTCACATCTGGTATAAATCTCCATAACAAGACTGTTATATTACTAGAAATGTATACTAGTATGCACTGTTCTGGTTTTGCAATACATGTGGGAGGACATCATTTTGACCCCACTGGGGCGGCACTGGCTCAGGAGGTAGTGGCCGTTCGGGAACCAGAATGTTTACGGTTTGAACCCCAACTCCTCCTGGCTCCATGTAGAAGTGTCCTTAAGCAAGACGCTGAAACCCTAACTGCTCCTGATGAGCAGGTTGGTTAGTGTGTTGGTGTGCTAATGTAACGCACATGAATAGGTGTATGTAACCCACAGCGCTTTGGATAAAAATGCAGACCATTTTACCAACTGAATTTGGTAAAAAAAAAAACATCCCTATTGGACGGCTCCCATAGACCAAACATAGAAGACTGAGGTTGCCGTTTCACGTGGTTGACAGTTCCCAGTGGCAACAGTAGAAGACACATTGCACAATGCTGCCATAATATATTTTCAATCAATGACAAACGGCAGTAACACATGCAGAAAAACTGTTAAACTAACCTGATGTTTCCACTGCGGTCTCCAGCAGCCAGATATTTCCCATCAGGACTCACCGCCATCACCCTCACTCCCACCTTCCCTTCAGTCCCTGCTGCTGCCATTGCTCCATCCTCTGTCTCTGTCTGGAGGTGCTGGATGTCTTCTCCAACATACACCACCCTCAGCAGATCCTACAAAAAAAAAGAAACACTTATTTAATTTCACCTGTTCTAAATGTAATGTTCTGTATAAAAGACCCTCCCACATAAATGGCTACATTAGTAATATATATGTATACTGCCACACACATATTTCTACGCTTTATTAATTAATCAATGTTTCAGTCACATAGGGGACCTCCATCAGAATACATCTCTATCCAAGAGGATATACCCCCAGCGGCACAACGTTTTTGAGATGGTGCATGAATGATGATTTCTTCTTGTACATTAGTAATAACACTACAGTGTTTTATGATAAATAAATAAAGGTGTAGTCATACCCTGCTGTAGGGGTTAGAGAGGATGGAGTCGGGTGGCAGGTCTGGGTGCCACACCCTGACAGTGTTGTCAGAGGAAGAGGTCAGGAAGGAACCTGCCGGAAGATACGCCTCTGACTCTTCTGATTGGTCAGGATATGTCTGTGGGGAAAGAAATTAAGTTCACCAACTTAACTTATATATTTAATGGCTGTGTCCAGAATTACTTCCTACTCGCCATGTATATAGTGCACTATATAGTGATTACGCCATTTTGCAGTGGTGGTCCAAATGTATAGTGATCATTAGTATACCCTACTAGGACGGATATAGTGTATATTCAATAAAGGATTCATTTTATAATACATTCTGTATAGATTTTGGTCATCATTATGACGATGAAGACTAACCTGAATGTTCCAGACACCTGCGCTGTGATACAGAGCAGAGCAGACTTTCAGAACTTTGTTGAGCTCTGCGACATTCCACACATAAACACTGTGGTCATTATACACGCAGGACAGCTGACTGGACACTGGGTCAAACGATAATGCCAGGACATCTGGATAACCAACGACACCTCCCTCTGGCAGCTGACTGCTGAGACACAAGAAATGAAACGAGAACAGGCAAAAAAGTGTAAAGGGATCAACACATGGATATTGAATAAGAGACCAACACATGGATATTGAATAAGAGACAACAATTACCATATATAATTATGTTTAATTGGACTATCAAAACTCTCACTTTTCAACACTCATCAAGGAACAGGAATTATATTCTGGAATATCTCATCCCTCTGACACCATCTACTATATCGTTGCTGTCGGCAGAAACAGGCTAATTCCATTTTGACGTTTTTTTGCATTTTTTTCTATAAATTACACCCTTTACGTCTGTGTGTTGGTAAAAAAAAATATTGAACCAATGAAAAGCATTAAAAAACTCCATTGGATCCTCAAACTTTCTGCTAAACTGGTTTTGCTGACTCCAGGCTCCACCCTCTTTTGACCTCCAACTCATTGTGAGCTTGGAGGTCCATTCAGCTGTTCTTATCAATGATGAACAAAACCGCCTAACTCCACTTTTTTTCCATTTCCTGAAAAATGAACATTTTGGAGCTGGTTCCTGCCGGACAGCAGAGATATACTAGTTAGTATCCTCTAGTACTGCTGCTTTTATGCCCTACCAGGAGCTCTAGTACTGTTGGTTTTCTATCCTAGCAGGACTTCTAGAACTGCTGGTTTTCCATCCTAGCAGGACTTCTAGTACTGCAGGTTTCTACAGGGAGTATAAGTATTAAAAAGAAGAAAAGCAGTAATTGTGGCGGTTGTGTGTGACCTGGTTTGCAGAGGCTGGGTTAGGTCAACTCCTAGGCGGTGTGGTCGAGGCAGGGTGGTTATGTACTGCAGGTTATCGGCTTGAAACACCCTGATGGTCCCATCAGAACAACCGCAGAACAGACGACCCACACTCACACACACAGCGCTAGCCCAAGACACCTACACAACAAAACACAAAACAAATCAATACAGTAGGGCTGGGTATTGCCTACCTACAAACTCACAATATGATACAGAGGCCACAAAACAATACGTATGGCGAGGTTGATTTTGCAATAATGACGATTGTCGTACAGAATTTACTGCAAGAGCTCTTGATTATTAAGAAACCTTAAGTATAGCACAAAAATAAAGCCCAAAGAGATCTTTAAGGTACAATTTAATTGTTCCTAATCTCATAATAAATGCTTACATATTTTTTTTAACTAAAGCCAATTTGGATTTGTTATAACAAAAACATTCTCTTTCACTTTAATGCGCTGCCATGCGCCAGCCCTTTTCTAAGTATATCCCATATGTTTTCTTTGATTTTTCAGCTGGTAGTGGGTAGAGTTCTTCCTCCTCTATGCTGCTCTGGTGTTTGATGTAATCTGATTGACCTGACATGCACCGTTTGTCTCATGTGGATTGGCCATTGCTGCCATCTATTAGCTTTATGCACGGCACCATAGGTGATTACATTTTGTATAAAATGCAGCACACACAGCATTTCCTGGCGTATCGATACAGTAGCCTTTTATCAACTTTATTCTAACAGACCACATCACAGGTTTACAGGTGTAAAGAAGTGGGTGAAATTCAAAAGCTCCATCATAAATGTTATTTTCAAAGCCCAAAAGACACAATTAAATTATTAATTAAAATTATTTCTTTGGCAATTAAGTAGTCAACTAAAATGTCGTGATCATCATGACAGCCCTGTGTAGTGCTTGAGCAGACAGACAAGTACCTTGAGGTCTATCCAGTTTGTCAGCTTTCTCTGTTTGTTGAACAGACACAGCAGTCCTGTCCTGGTGATGCAGTAGATGCTGTCTCTGGTTGGGCCATGACCACACGCCACGCCACAAAACACATTGGCCTTGTGCTCGCCAAGCAACGCTGAACGGCCGATCAGAGGTACCGTGCTGTTGCCGACCTGCAATTTAAAATGGGTTTATGTTAGTACTTGGTCTGCAGTACTATACAAATAGTAGTACTGAAGAGTTGTACTGAGATTATACAGTAGTACAGCTATGTCCTGTAAGGTATAGAAGTACTAGTATAGGTTATCATATATTTTTTGTACCCTTCGCTTGGAGACGTCGAGATACCAGAACTTGACGTGTCGATTGCCAGCGGTAACAAAGTATCGGTTTTCCTCAGAAAACGAGAGGGACAAAACTCTGCTGGATACTTTGTTGGATGCTGAAATTGTCCCCTTCTGTAAAACACACACACACCATACATTAGTCAAAGGTTTGTTAAATCAGTGGTTTTCAAAACATTTTCATGTCAAGGACCCCCACAAGTATTTGGCCAGCCACAGACCCCCATTTGAAGGTCTACCTACAATCTCACAATGCCACTAACGTCAGTGTACTACAGGGTCATTGATACTGTGGGTGTGTGTACTCACTCTCCAGTCCCACACAGACACAGTTGAGTCATGCTGGTACCCCACGGAGACGATATAGGTGTCGTCAGGCGAGAAACGCACGCAGGAAACTCCGTACTTATGACACTGGACCTCTGCTATCTGCCGTCTGTCCTTCACACACCACACACGCACACATGGCATGTGTCCACTCTGACACACACACGCACACACACAGACGACAAGAGCCCAAGTCACATCAACATGTTCTACATTCAATACAAGTTATGCTATTAACATCGTGAGGCCATTATAAAATAATATATATCACAGGGTTTCCGCAGGTTTAGGCTAGATAGATTTAAGACTTTTTAATGCATCTCAGAATAAAATTGTAAGACCAATTTATTAATAACAAAAAAACATTTAGGGTAGGGCTGTGGCTAATAACATATAGTTTATTTTTATTATGCAATTTATTTGTATAACTGAAAGCTACAGCAAATCATCCTCGACCCCCAAATTAAATTCATGGCAGTGTCGAGCAAAAGCAGCAAAAATAGCCGATCTACAAGTCTCTCACAATGTGTAGCATTGTGGCGCGTTGCGAGCTTGTAGATCACCTTTTGTCTTTTTACTATGAAAGAAAAATATATATAATGAGGTTAAGTCTGTCTGAGTTTTCCAAATATTTGACCAATGAAAAGTATTAACAAGAGCTTGTGACTAAATAATAACTACATTTGATCCATTGGAACACTTTTTTTACAATTCCTGAAAAGTATCGTCTGTTTGGACACAGACAATGTACCATCTGTAACAGATATGACTCTTACCTCGCCAGTCACCAAATACCGTCCACCATGACAGAATGCCAACGCTGTGAACGTTTTCCTAGGAAACACACACAAAGTAGGCCCTGTGTTAAAGGTTCAAATCACATACAGGCTCGCATTAACACACAACACATACCCCGGCAGCATTATGACACACACTTTACGTACAACACTGACTGGATTGGAGCGGCAGTTGATTTTAATAAACAACCGTAAGCCAGCTCTTGTCCTGGGGCACACACACACAGTTGCTGTTAACCCATTAAGACCTGGAACTGTGTCATTTTTAGATTTGAGCTAAAAAGCATTATTTTACACTTTGGGCTATTCAAAAATAGCAGATATACAAGCTCATAGCATGGCACCGAGTGCCGCGCTATGAGCTTGTAGATCTGCTATTTTTGAAAAATCGTGAAAATGTGTGCAAATCTTTGAATATGTATTTTTTTAAAGCGAACATTTTTAACTCAAATCTTTGCTTCTGGGGGGTCCCTGGAACAACTTATTTTGAGATGGGGATCCGCGGCCAAATACATATCATTTTGGGGGTCCTTGACATGAAAAAGATTGAGCACCACTGATATAGAAACATACGTTTTTCAGAAAACTGTTGAGATTTAGGAGACATGTAGAATCGGCTTCAGGTCTCAATGGGTTAAACAACATTACGGTCAAATAGAGGGATACATACTTTGAAGAACTGATGATGTGCTTCTGCTGAAGTGTCTGTGTGTGGAGCAGGACGATGACATAACTGAAAACAGAAAACTACAACTGAGGCACCTGTATGTACAAATAATTTAAACCAAGTACACAAAGTGCTTAACCCCTTTGAACCCCGGTATGCCGGACAATTCTGGAGCGAACATTCAGCAGAAAATAGCCATGTATGCTCACAGCCCATCACGATGCGCTGTGAGCTTCTAGATTCATAATGTTTTTAATTAAGGAGTAGTTCACCCCCCAAAAATCTTAATTTTCTATCAATTACAGACCCCATGAAGCCTTGAGTTCATGGAGATTCTTTTTGGGGGGGGGGGGGGGGTTATTTGATGACCGGCGGACTGAGCAGCCACCCGGTCATAGAATTATTGACTCAGGAATGAGACAAAAACAAATCTCCATGAATTCAAGAAGGCTTCATGGGTTGTGTAATTAATAGAAAATAACATTTTTTGGGGGTGAACAACTCCTTTTGGGGCACAGCACCATAGGCTGATTTTGTAGTTTGTTTTCCAGTTCAGGTGAAAAGGTACAGCAGTGTAAAAACGTGGCAGGCTTACATCACTGTGTACCAATAGTACACAGTGATGTAAGCAACACAGCTGCAGCTAATCAAATGAATAATGGGTGTTAGATTTTAGGTGTCAATACGGTCTATCATGCTTGCACAATGCACACAAACCTATGAACATCTAACACTCATTCATTTGTTGTGCAGCTGTGTTGCTTACTAGTCTGCCATATATATATACACGGGGTCCCCAGCGAAATGTGTTAATACAGGAGCATGCTGAGCATCACAATCATTTTAACCACTTTATCCATTTATACGGTGGTTCGTGCCGCACTGCAAGCTTGTACATCTGCTATTTTTGAAAAAGCTTGAAGTGTTTATAAAGTGTTGAATAAAAGTCAATCTTCTCTACTGGGGGTCCCTGGCACAAAACATTTTCAGATGGGGAGGTTCGCGGCCAAATGTATATCAATTTGAGAACTACTGGCCTCCCTTTGGTTGAAATAACATCGTTTTGTAATCTCACCCTGCAGGATAGGCTATGAGGGAGGAATTAGGGTCACTGGTGAGTCCGCTGCTCGTAGCCGTGGAGAGCCCCAAGACCTTCTCCAGAACCACCTGTAGATGGAGAACAAGTTAGGTTAGAAGAGATGGCTTTCATAACGTTACCGTCTGTCAGAAACCTCTTATTTCCATATTCAAACTTTGTGTTTTTTCCTAAATGAATGCCCTACTTGATCACAGGAGTAAAGCGTCCACAAAAGTAGCAGATCCACAAGCTCGAAACACGCCGCAAAGTGACACGTTTTGAGTGTGTCAATCTTGCTACTTTTGCCTTCTTTTTTTTTTATCCTGAAAAGTAACAGTTTTGGACATATTTCCACCCGACAGACGATATTATCGTTCCACCAACTAGTTCCAGTGGGATTTTAAATCTTTTTAACTGAACTGCTTAATTTCCTCCACCGATTTGAAGGAAACAGTATTTGTGTTTAAATTAACTAATTTTAAAACCAATAAAGCATTTGATTTATTTATTTTTAAATCTCAGATTAAAAATGCAGATAAGGCTTTTAGTTCAGTAGTTGAACTTCCTGCAGAAGAAATATTTTTGGTTGACTGCCATAATGAACACAAAATATTTGTCTTGGTTCTTCGTAGTATTACTATATATGTATTTATTTTATTTACCCGCGGGCCATTTAGGGTGGGGGTAGGGAGTAGGGGACAGGCTAAAAAAACTGGAGGGACAAATAAGAACCCCTTGTTGAGACGTTGTCACAGCCTGAAAAGGTTGAGAACCACAGACTTACAAAAGGCAAAAAGAACAGATAATGAGAACACAGCAGGAATAATAGAGACAGAGTACAAGAGTCACATTTGTCATTGCAACATGTGGGTCAGCAATCAGCACCATAGCAGGTGCTATTATATAGTGGTGTAAAAAGTACCGGTACTCACATGTTTTACTTAACTAAAAGTATCAAATACTGCAATGTAGAAACACTCAGTTACAATTAAAAGTCCAGTAATCAAAATTTACTTGAGTAAAAGGTACAAAAGTATTGGCATCAAAATTACCAAAAGTAAAAGTACTCATTATGCAGAATGTCCCATTTCAAATGTATAAAAATCTTTTAAAAATAGCAGATCTACAAGCTCACTTTACAACGCATTGTGAGCTTGTAGATCAGCTATTTTCAAATGGCCGAAATGTATATAGGGCTGAAGTGGTTAATGTATGTTTTGTAATAATAATAATGAAACTCTACTAAGTAACTTAGCAATTAAAGTTTTCAAATAATTGTAGTTGAGTGAAAGTACAATATTTGTCTCTGAGATGTAGTGGAGTAGAAGTAAAAGTATAGAAAATTGGAAATACTCCAGTAAAGTAAAAGTACCTCAAAACTGTACTTGAGTAAATGTACTTCCCACCACTGCCAGTACAAGAGTCACATTTGTCATTGCGACATGCGGGTCAGCAATCAGCCCAATAGCAGGTGCCATTATAACATCATAAGCAAAAGAAAAGAAAACAGCTCTTGCAGAGCGCTCCGGGACCGTTTCTCTTTCAATATTTAAGAAAGAATCTTGCAAAGCCAGATTTGAGTCCTAACCATCACCAGACTCAAGCCCTGTCTCTAGGTTCCAAACAGTTCATTTCATTGTTTGCGTCATGACCATGACTGACTGAACATGTTACTGAGTGTTCGTCACACATTGTGAATGGCTGCCGTTTTACAGGGAGGAGGCCTTTCATAGCCAGGCATGATACATTGTTTGACATGTCGTCGTGCTCCATTTAGAAAGTCAGTGTGTGGTTTAATTACAGTATACATGCTTTATTTTATGAGGGAATGTGAGGGGATGTATGTAGAGCAGGGGTCTTCAACGTTTTCGGTCAAGGACCCCCTAGCTGAGAGAGATGAAGCAGGGACCCCACTCTATATTGTATAAAATTGTGTTTCAGATTAAAGGTTTTTTTACTTAGTCTGCTATTTTTTCCCTCTACACCTATAGCCTCTTTGCCAAAAATAGCCGATCTACAAGCTCTCAACGCCTCGCAGCGCGAGGCGTTGAGAGCTTGTAGATCTGCTATTTTTGGCTGATGTTCCCCTCAGAAAAGGAATTCTAGGGTTCAAGTTAATGTAAAAAAACGAAATCCTATCACACAAAGATTTGGCGGACCCCCTATAGTAGCTCTGAGGACCCCTTAGGGGTCCCGGACCCCCTGTTGAAGACCCCTGATGTAGAGTACTTGAGTTTGTAAAAAAATGAAATAACCAATTTACAATCTACAAGCTCACACCTTGCACGTATACAGGGATAGGTAGGTACTAGGAACATCTGGGCACCTCGATGTAAAATTGACTATTTTGTCCAAAATGTTAAAAATAAATACAAATCTTACCCTAACCCTTAAGTAAAGTATATACATGATGTGAACATGCACGGTACATCATTATCAGACATATTTTTTTCCTTCAATTTCTTGTTTATGTCCCGAAATGGCTGAATATACAGGTTTTGGAGAAATTGTAGAAATATTAGACCTCAATTGTCAAATATTTAAGCATGTTCTATTCTAATCATGTATACTTTACTTAAGGAACGCATGCATCTGTGTCACTTTATTTCTTTGGCTATTCAAAAATAGCAGATCTACAAGCTCATAGTGCGGCACCGAGTGCCACGCTATGAGCTTGTAGATCTGCTATTTTTGAAAAATCTTGATTTTTTTTTTTGGGGTGTTTTTTTTTTCAAAAAAACTGTTAGGATTTAGAAGAAAAAAAAGAATCGCCTCAGGTCTTAATGGGTTAAGAACATTTTCCAAATATTTTATTTTTTAAACATTTAGAAAACAATAGCCAATTTAACACCTTGGTGCTCACTCTTCCTTGGTGCCCACCTAGCCATGGTTCACATGACAGTCACGTTTCAGGGCTAGTGCCCACCTATCCTGTTACCCCTTGGCACAGCAGTTATTTCTTAACATGTTGAATCGTTCAAACATTTTGGGAAAAGGCTGGAGAAAAAAAATAATGATGAAAAATGTTAGGATGATGCCAGGGTTAAAGTGGTTAACGTGAAGCAGCAAACTGAGACCCCTGTGTAATGTGCTTTTTACAAAACAAACCCCAGTGGTGTAAAGTAACTAAGTACATTTACTCAAGTACTGTATTTAAGTAAAGTTTTGAGGTATTTCTACTTTACTGGAATATTAAAAAAAAATCTGTAATTTTACTTTTACTCTACTACATCTCAGAGGCAAATACTGTACTTTTACTCGACTACGTTTATTTGAAAACTTCAGTTACTAGTTACTTTGTAAATTCTGATTATTATTACAAAACATAGCCACTACAGCCCTATATGCACATTTCGGCCATTTGAAAATAGCAGATCTACAAGCTCACAATGAGTTGCTATGCAATGCATTGTGAGCTTGTAGATCTGCCATTTTCAAAAGATTTGCATACATTTGAAAACTTGTGAAATGGGACATTCTGCATGATGAGTACTTTAGTATATTTTGATGCCAATACTTTTGTACTTTTACTCAAGTAACATTTTTTACACGGGACTTTTACTTGTAAAAGAGTATTTTTATAAATGGTATTGCTACTTTTACTTGAGTAAAATATGTGAGTACTTCTTCCACCACTGACAACCCTGAACTTGACTGAGCTCGAGAGGGTTCTAAATATGGAAAGTAACGTTAGTCTCCTCCATGGTTCAGTGACTTAGCGAGTAACGGTTCAGGGGCTAACGATCAAACACACTAACGTAACGACGACTTCAAAGAATAAAACTAACAAACTACTTGTATTACCCTGCTGTTGCCCGCAGGCCGCCGTTGGTTCGCAGTCCGTCGGGTTTTTCGCTTGACGTTTGAGGCCATGATGTCGTTGTTGTTGATGTTGTTAAGAAGAAAGAGATGATGATGCCAGAGGCTCAAACTTTTCTCCCTCTGCCCACAGAGCGCTCGTTGCTTCCGGGTTCAAAAAAGGCGGCGGGGCGTGTCTCTCTGTTATACGGCTGCCAGATTATGCGAGAGAAATAAGCAACAAAGTCTATGAAAACCCAGCCCAAATTATTGAAGGGACTAGACCAGTGGTTCTCAAACTTTTTCGTGTCAAGGACCCCCAAATTGACACTTAGTAGCCCGCGGACCCCCATTTGAAAAGATAAGCCAGGGACGCCCATGAGAGAAGATTTGTACGTCTCTAGCTGTGATACTTTTGGAATGCCCTACCAAAAGGAGTAAAGGAGTGTAAAACCCTACTCACTTTCAAAACTGCCCTAAATATACACCTTCAGGATGCTGCAATTCAAAAATAGTCCCTGTCCAAGTCCTAACCTACCCCATGTCCTTAACCTAACCTACCCCCCTACCCCCCTCTCTCTTTCTTCTTTTGTATATATTTTTCACTCTTCATACAGTAACCTGTAAACTGATTGTATGACATTCTGTATAGTAGTGTGTATATCTGTCTGTCTCTTATATGTCATCATGATTTGTGTGCATGTGGATCTCATCTTAAACAAGCTCAGTGCTTAATGAGTTTTCCAGTTTAGTAGACCTTGTATTGTGAATTTGTACTTCCATGTACTGTTATGTACTGTCATGTACTGTTCTCATGTCTTAGTAAATAAAGTACATCAATCCATATCAATCAATCAATTCTCAACCATTTTAATTTCAAGGACCCCCCCCGTTTGACGTGCATTAGGCTACGGACCCCCGTTTAATGGCAATTCTATCTCTGGGACCCCAATTCATATCGTAAAATCAATGTTAATTTAACTCAGAGAGTGTACAAATGGGGTCCATTTGGTTCCATTTGTACACTCTCAGAGTTACAGACCCATAAGGGTCCATTGGTTCCTATCCATCATTTAGCTGGGGACCCCCTGGAACCCCCTCAAGTACCCCTGGGGGTCCCCGGACCCCACTCTGAGAACCAATGGACTAGACTACCATTTTCAAAAAAAGAAAGAAAATATCTATAAAATCCCTGGCACAAAATATTTTCAGATGGGGGGGCCCTCTGTGGACACATACATATTAATGTGGGGGTCCTTGCCATGAAAATGTTTAAGAACCACTGGTTTAAACAACATTAGGAAACAAGGCCAAATAAGCAACTATACACTTTAGAAACAACCCCCAAAAAAACGCAACCGCCAATATTTTACAAGCAACTTCAAAGAAAATGATGCCCAAAGTCGCTTATAAAAAGCAGACATGGCAACACTGCCGGTGGTCCCACCGCGAGTCTCCTCACTCGCCGTTAGATGGCGCCGTGGTAGCGCCGCCGCTGCTGGAGGGAAAACACCAACAGAACTAGATTACAGACACAGTAAATTGTTTTCAAACATTTTTATGTCAATATCACTCCCTTCAGTCAAAAGTGAGTCAGTTCATTATACTTTCAGCACTGTTGCAGGCAAAACAACCAAACGTTGAAGGTAACACAAATAAACAAACGCTTAGAATAAACATATTAAACATAAATGTATTAAAGAAAATACACTCACAATCTCACAACGTGTTGCATTAATGCGGGTCAACTAAGTTTAGAGTTTTAAAGTGGCTAAGACTGCTGTGGGTGGAAATGGTGGGAGTGACTCACAAGAGCAGTGCCTGAGTTAATTGATCAGCATGAAGTGTTTCCAATTGTCTTGTTCTGCTCTCCTCCTTGGCATACCAATATAATCCTGTATTGTGTAGTCAATAAAGAGCACTCTTTAGTTACACAATTAGGTGAAATGTACACAATGTACTTACTTTGAGGGCCAGGCTATGATGGCAGTTGTCTTCCTATGGCAGTATTTTTGGTCTTTCTATGATCTTTTGCTACCAGTGGGCCTTGTGGTTAGAGTGTCTGAGACTGGGAGGTCGGGGTTCAATCCCCAGCCAGGTCATACCAAAGACTATACAAATGGTACAGAGGTACCCCAATGACTCCCTGCTTGGCATTCAGCATCAAGGGTTGGATTGGGGTAAGCCCCTGTAACGTAGCCTACTAGCCCCCCAGTGGTTGTACTTGTACATCAAGCCTCCCGCTACAGAAACAGGACATAGGCTCCTTAAGGCTCCTTATGGTGTATGGTCTTTTGCTACCATTAGCAACCGACTGTGATGTCATCAAAATAGTCCAATCAGTGTGCAGGCTGTGACGCATAGAGTTCAATATATAAATGAACGTCAAACATATCAACACTGCACTGCACACATTAGTGGAGTTATAGAGGTTCTTGTTGCAGTAACACATAAAGCGTAACTGCAAGTAACATTTCAACTATCACCAACACTTTGACGAGGAACCACACAGAGACAAGACAGTCCTCTTTCATGATGTCGGTGTTTGGACCAGTGGTGAAAATCCACCCTGTGGTTCTCGCCTCTATCTGCGACTCTTACGAACGGAGAAACGAGGGGGCGAGTCGTGTGATCGGGACCTTGCTGGGAACCATTGACAAGCACGCCGTCGAGGTGACCAACTGCTTCTCTGTCCCTCACACTGAGTCAGAGGAGGAGGTCGCCGTGGACATGGAGTTCGCCAAGAACATGTACGACCTCCACAAGAAGGTGTCACCCAGTGAGGTCGTCGTCGGATGGTATGCCACGGGCTGCTGCTTTAACATCACAGACCACTCTTTGCTGATCCACCAGTACTACTGCCGCGAGGCCACCAATCCCATTCACCTGATTGTGGACACGGCCCTGCAGAGTGGCAAGATGAACACCCGTGCCTATGTCAGTGCACAAATGGGCGTGCCAGGGAAGACGGTCGGCATGATGTTCACGCCTCTGAGAGTCGAGTATATTTACTATGACACTGAGAGGATAGGCATGGACCTCCTGCAGAGGACACGTGCGACTCCCACTCGAACCACAGGTCTGGCCTCCGACCTGTCCCAGGTGGCCTGCTCTGCAGCGAAGATACAGGACATGTTGGCCACCGTGCTGTCGTACATCGAGGACGTGCTGTCTGGGAAGGTCACGGCAGACACCAGTGTGGGCCGCTTCCTGATGGACTTGGTCAACAAGGTACCCCTCGTCTCAGAGGAGCAGAACATCAACGACCTGTCCATGGTGATCTATCTGTGCAACCTCACGCAAGCTCAAATCGCCCTGAATGAGAAGCTGGTGCTGCTCTGAGCATCGGAAGACACACATCATTTTCTTTGGAGTGGTTCATATTTATTCATTATTGTACACTATTGTTGTCTCAGACGAATAAAGGTGTTAAACGATCAAAGCAAAAAGAAACTCAACACTATCGTTGACAATGACTGACAAAGATTCGTTCCAAGCAGAGAACATCACGGACGCTCTCCTGAATCTAGCGAGGGGAAGGCAGGATGTTGGAGGGAGTAAGGTGTTTCTTTGGTATAAGGTATAAGGTACTAGTGTCTCCACCAACGACATGTGGCCAGTCTTGGTACTAGTGTCTCCACCAACGCCAGTACTATGATGTCAGTCATCTCCATATTTGGGCAAAGTTTCAGTCCAATCAAAGGTAAAATTCACATCCATTAATACGAAATTAAAGTAAAAAATGTAATATCAAAATATATACACAGAAAAGACCCACTTGTAGATAGATGGCTAGCCTATAGAAAGCCATGTCATATAAAAACAACTTCAACCATAACGCTAACTGTGACAAAAGAGTCCATCAAACTGCAGAACAGCACAGATGCTGCTACATAATCCAGCATGGGAAGGACAGAAAAACAACCCTTTTCCTGAAGGAGTAAAAAAAAAAAAGTTAATTTTCCCCTAATTTATTATCAATTTGTCATCCTATATTAAAATTGGCAAGGGAGTCCACCTTAAACTAGATTTGAAAGCTGCATAGTCGGCCTGAAAATCTGTTGAGCAAATTTCCCAAATACTGCTGACCCCTGCTGGTGTTTGGTCTTTGGTCTGGTTGGTCCAAGGGATGGTATTGAAACCACATGCCTCCAATACACATGGAATTACCTACCTTCATATGCCAGTGGGAGCCTCACCGGAAGGACCTACTGTAGGGTGTGCGCCTGTGCGGGTGAACCTATTCCTCACAAGTTCAACACTCTTGCTGATCCTTGACCAACCAGCACTTGAAAGTCTAGTAGTCTCCGTGATGGTGGGCAGCAGGAACGTTGACCTCTCTGCCACCTGAACGTTCGAAATGTTTATTTGGCAAAACAAAGAGTACAAGAGAGATATTAAATCATCAGCACTGCACCTCCATCAACGCAAGCCCCCAGGAGGAGCCATTGGCTGGGGATGCAGGGAACCTCCTGAAGGCCTTGGATGAAATGAACAAGATCTTCATCAAGGGAAGAATGAAGGAGGAGACGAATTGCAGGCCTCAGGGAAGAAAGGAGGGGCGAAGAGGAACGGGAACACAGTGGGAGGAGTGATGAGAAAATGGAAGAGATGATTAGTGTTAAACTAGAGAAGAAATGGTCAAATGAGGTGATCACAAACCCCCCCAGAGGGAATTGAGGAAGGGAAAAACAAAACGCGATTGCTGCTGATTCAAGAAAGGACAAATGTTAGACAAATGGAAGGAGGACAGACTCTAACTGATTAGAGAAAAGGAGGCTTTGGCAGGAATGTTTTGCTCTGCACAGCAGATAATCAAGGAAGTTCTTATCAAAATGTGTGAACACACTGGACCCAAACACAGCACCCACAAACATTGATTGCTTTGAGAACAACAGAAAGGGGAAACGTGAGAGAGAATCAGTCCTATGCCCATCATTCATCAGACAGATTTGACTCCTGGCAAAGGGTTCTGAGTAGAGAGGGTCTAACTGGACTTTGTTACTGGGGGGTAGAGTGGAGTGGACTGGTTTCTTTAGCTGTGACATACAGAGGAATCAACTGTTACGGGCGGGGATGTGACTATATGTTTGGGAACAACGACAAGTCCTTGAGTCTGGACTGTCCTATCAGTGTCTGTCTTGTTTCAGGTGGGTCATATTCAGAATGCCTAGAAAATTGAACTGAGAGAAATAAAACTATTAACAGTCTTGGACTTTTAACTGCATAGCTCTCTTGCAGTCTATAATAGGATCCATCTGAGTGTCTGTCTGCCTTCCCACAAACCGCTGAACCGATCAGGGACAAATCTCTTGTGCACACTACCAGTAGGCCAAAGAAATATGTCAATGCATGTCAAAGATCAAGAATCAAGAGTTTATTTGTCACTCACTCTTACATGTCACCCCTGTCACTCACTGAAATGAAGTGAAATGTTTTGCCCAAATTTGGAGTCATACAGTAATAAGTCATAATTGTCATAGGTGACTGACATTGTTGTAGACTGTCCACATGAACAACTTAAACCCTATATACTTAGCTGACTGGGGTCCCCCAGGGCTCTATATTTGGTCCGCTCCTCTTTCCCTCTGTACCAGATCTTGGTATAGCTTACACGTTTCATTGTGGAGCTTGTAGATCTGCTATTTTTGCAGAATGATCCCCTATTATGATAAAACGAGGCTGGAGAAAAAGACGCTTTGTAACAAGTTCCTGAAAATGGAAGAGGAGATGATGAATGCTAGACCTGGAGAACGAGTGGTCAAATCAGATGCGACTCCAACTGATTCAAGAAAGGAAGCTTAGTTAGACAAATGGAAGGAGGAGAGACTCCAACTGATTAGAGGAAAGGAGGCTTTGGCAGGAAGGTTTCGCTCTGCACAGCAGAAGTTCAAGGATGAGAGGATGTTCTTATGTGTGAACTCACAGTGGACCCAAACACAGCACTCAGAAACCTGAGAACAACAGAAAGGTGAAACATGTAAGAGAAGATGGTCTGTGTATTTTGCAGCAATCCGATTTTTGTTTAGAAATTAGATTGAGCAAAATCGTAATGGGTCATATGCTCTTCATCCAGACAGATTTGACACCTGCAACAGGTTCTGTGTAGAGGGGGTCTGACTGGACTTTGTTACAGGTGGGGTAGAGTAGAGTGGACTGATTAACCCCAAGGGGTCCTTGAGGGGGCGGTTCCATGGGGTCCCCAGCCAAATTAAGTAAATGTAGCAAAATCCAACACACTCTCACCCCCACGTTATTCCTATATACATCAGCTATTTGAAAATAACCGATCCACAAGCTCACAACACATGCAACAAATTGTGAGCTTGTAAATCCCGACTCCCTGGCACAGAATATTTTCAGATGGGGGTCCGTAGCTAAATACCTCAATTAAATTGCACATTAATATGAGGGTTGACCTCATGAACCCTTGACATGAAAAGCGTTGAGAACCACTTGCCTAATGGATAATGGTAGGTTGTTTCAATTGCATACGGTTCTGTAGCTACATGGATTTTAAATGAGTCTATACTAGATCATGGAGGTACTCTTAAACCCTAATTGAAAAATAGCGGATCTGCAAGCTCTCAACTCGCTGCATTGCGACCACTATTTACGCTATTGTGGAGGAGCGGGGGTGTTTGAAAAGATGTCAGGGCCTTCGCATCTAGGCCCGATCCGAGGTTGGTCCAGACAGCACTGGCCTAGTCACTCTGCACACACGTCATACAAAGTCCGGCCCCTCTCCTCTCGGCTCCTCTCCTCTCCTCTCCTCCCTCCCCGCTTTGCTTTGCAGCCCTAACCTCTAGTCCTAACCTCCCAACCTCCCAACCCCGGTCACGTGATAAAGAGGTCAGACTTCCTGTATCTGGTTGCTATGGCAACCTGCCAGATCAGGCTGAGGGTCTGATAGGCAAATCAGAGAATCAATCAAGCCGAGAGTCTGATCACTGATCGAGGTGGGGTAAGATGCCTAAAACATAGCCATAGCTCTGATCAACAGTCTGTGGCGGGTCTTGGAGGCATGTGGAGTGATCCTGTGCTTGCGAATCCCGGACGAACTTTCTGAGCTTTTGTCAATTATAGTAGTAAGATAAGGTGGAGAAAATATGCACAAAATAACCGAATTTAAGGACAAATTTGATCACTAGGGCAGTAGGGGGTTGCAATTGCCATCTGGGACCCCAAATGACTCGCCTGGAAGAAAGCTGAAATAAAATGACCTCAGCTAAAATGACCGAATCCCTGCTGATGTTCTTGTGTTGATGAGATCGGACCATCAATAGCCTACTCTCTCAAATCCCTGCAGTGATAGCCTTTGTGTTGGCCTCTAAGTATCTTTGAATGAATAATGTAAATGTTTTGATCCTTACAGTTCCAAAACATGTCCTGTGCAGTACATGTTAAGTTTAGATGTTTACAATTACCCTTAACATTTTTGCAAATGTCTTTGGTTTGCGCAATGATTTGTATTACATGTAAAACAACAGGTGCTGGAATAATATACAAATTGACTCCCTGGAGATTGTAAGATCTCTGAAATGTACGCATGAGGTCCAGTGTCTTCACCTGATCAGAGATCACAGTAGGCTATACGTAGATCTTTTCAACTTTGGTAAGTAACAATCTGCTTGTTTCTGACCTAATTATAAGCAATTGTGTTTGATGAAAAACACCACTTACTGTAAAAAAAAAACATTTACAGTGCATTAAATTGAGGACTCAAATTTACAGTTTATTGCCCATAGTTTTATGTGTAATGGGATAAGCTTTCTTTTACATTCTGAAATTCTGAACTCTCATTATTGTTAATAAATAACGAGAAGATAAGAACATAATCTTACCTCTCTCATTGAAGATTAGAATATTCAGGATGTCTCAGGATGTTGCTGTTTGATCTTCTCAGTGTGTTTTGAATGGCTTTACTTTTACATTTGATACTTTAAGTATTGATGCCAATACTTTTGTACTTTTACTCAAGTTAAGTAAAAGTTTGAATACAGGACTTTTACATGTAACAGAGTATTTCTACACTGTGGTATTGCTACTTTGACTTTAAGTAACAAATGTGAGTACTTCTTCCACCACTGACGTTTTGTCTTCTAGGTGAATCAGAGTTTCTTGTGAATGTTCAAAGCAGTGATTTCAAACATTTTCAAAAATAGAAGATCTACAAGCTCAGATGCAACGTTTTGTGAGCTTGTAGTTCTGACATTTTAACTATTATTTAAGAAAAATATTGAATACTGAAGACGACTAAAAGTAAGAACATTTTCTCTACAAGTTTTGAACTGATCCTCTGATAGTGAATTTTCCAATCTAAGGAATAACACAATGTCTTGAATGATGATGGGTGATGGGGACTTCCAAAGAAGCGGTATTCTTCTGTGAGCTAAAAGAGAAGTAAATGGAATGATGTCCAGCTGGTTCTTAACTGTAAATAGTGTCTCTCAAAATCCTATAAGATTTTGTAACCAATCCTAATGGATTTTTGCTTATAGGATTATTATCCTATAAGCATTTATCCAAGTTTGGTCCCAAAATCTTATAGGATATTTTTGTACTGGAATCCTGAAAGATTTCTTTATTGGATTTCTCTATTGGAATCCTATATGACTTATTGAGAAGCTTTTATTATTTTAATGAACTACTGTATTTACAAGTACATAATAACATTGTTTGAAATATCGTTGCTGTCGGGTCAAAACCTTGTATATCCAAAAAATGTTCCCTTTTATTATTATTTGAAAAAGTAAAATAGCGCATGTAGATCTGATATTGTCATTACTTTTGTGTACTCTTTTATGAGTAGGGCATCAATTTACGAAAAAACATTAAAAGTTGAATTGTGGAGATACGAGGTTTCTGCCCAACAACAACGATATGCTGTATAGACATAATAACCCCATTGGCAGACAAATATTTGCCTATGCATGGATTATTGATATGTAAAACAAAATGTGTGGTCCTGGTAAGGGGTCATGGTATGGTACACACTGCTCCATTGGAATACATGAACATATTTCACTGTGTGTGTGTGTGTGTGTGTGTGTGTGTGTGTGTGTGTGTGTGTGTGGAATAATCTATGATTATGAAAGATAATTGTGGATTATTATTAATGATATAGTAATGTACTTTGTCATCTGTCCTGTGGGAGAATACATGTCCCTTTAAGTTGAGTCTAGCAGGCCAGATTAGACCCCCTGGTGAGGTAGCTGCTTCAAAGGGCCCCTCGCATACCAAGCGGGGGAAGGTTGTGAGATAAGAGCCTTTGGTTGACTGAGCAGGGCCAGAGCTAGCCGGCCCTTGTGTGATGTGTAACAAGAGACAGGACCAAGCGCAAAGCCTTGTGGGTAACCAGAACTTCCTGTTGCTTAAAGATCTGCCCTAAAGGCGGACCTTACGTGTGAAGTTGATATAATGGGCTGCCTGAGCACAGGATTTTAGATTCAGAAGGAACAGTGCCGTGGGTTACCTGAAATATGGGTTTTAAGTAACTTACCGAGATCCTACAAGAGAGTGAGAGACCAATAGTGAGTAACATTGTAATTTTGTAATTGTGATGTGTACGTCTGATGTGAAGTCATATCCTTAATACTCTGTGTGTTATGTGCTTATTCTCTCTCTCAGGTTTTATTACCTAACCACTAACTACCGGTGCCTAAAGTGCTAACCTTTGCTAACTGGTAACTAAGTTTTAGACTAGATTATGTTTGTAATGTTTGTATAGTAAATAAAAAACCATCAAAGACACCAGGTATGAGTAATGTGCTT
Source organism: Gymnoscopelus microlampas (assembly GCF_963454915.1). Lineage (NCBI taxonomy): Eukaryota > Metazoa > Chordata > Actinopteri > Myctophiformes > Myctophidae > Gymnoscopelus > Gymnoscopelus microlampas. Next base: position 19,092,695 of record NC_139945.1, on the reverse strand, counting down.
ACAACTCTCTCCACTCTTCTTGTACCCTTTCAATGGGTCTAGCGATTGTAGCTTAGCTGCATCAAACGCAGAAAGTGCGATTTGCTACAAAATTGAACAGTAATAAAACTAATGGTGTCCCCGGAGGGGACAACCTAGAGTTTTAAGCAGATTAGATTACAGTATTAAACTGTGCTGGCCTTTAATAAGGCCTTCAGAGTGTTTATTACTAAAGTAATAAAACTACTGATGCCTCCGGAGGAGGCATGTTTGAGTTTTAAGCATTGACTTATGAAGTTATTAAACTTTAATAAGGCCTTTCACACAGTACTAGTTTGTCTGAGAGGGACAACTAGGTATAAGTATAATTACAAAGTCATTAACAAAGTTTAAGTGTTACATAGTAATCAACCACTAGTGTGTCTGAGAGGGACAACTAGTTGTGTGTATTGGTTACATAGTCATTAAACAGTGAGTAAATGTTACAGAGTAATTAAACAATTTTATAGGAATGAAGACGCACGGTCTCTTTAAGATGAGACGTGAGTTGTATAATAAAATAATTATAAGGCCTGGTATGGGACAGGTTTAAATAGGCTCACAGAACTAACGCTGGCTTAATGAACCAGTGCTAGTTGTGTGAACAAAGGGGACAAAGGGCCTCAACTAACACAAACTGAAGGAAGTCATCTGTCCACGGAGGCGAAGGGAGATACACGGAGCCGGCGGCCTACACGACGCTAGGACCGAGGCAGTAACACCGTACGGGCCCGAGGAACCACCGGGAAGAGACTCGCTATCAGGTTGCTATGAACAAAGCCCCACAGTTCTGCGAAGACCGTGGAGGACAAAGAGACTGTAGATTGTGAAACGCTGCGTGCTAAGAATAAGGAGCTGAGGGAGAAGCTAGAAGCTAACCACAGGTTCTGTAGCTAGGCTACCGTTAAAAGTTTGATTAGCGTACCAATAAGGGGGTTTAGAAAGCTAACAGTCCTGAGAGCTACTCTTAGTGTCGCTAGCTCACAGTGCTAACAGATCTATTGTCTAGCATAAAGTGCTAAGCTAACCGCCAAATTCTAACACGCCTTGAGAGGAGAAGTAGTCAGGTTTGGTTAATAATCGAATCATAGATGCTTGCTTTAAGCTGATTAGACAAACTTTAAAATAGTATTCATGGTTTAACTTGGCTTTATGAGAGACCAGCCACTGCAATATAGCTAAAAATTAGACTAAAAGACAGTGTTTATGAGGTGATCTTATGATTGGGAGTTAAAGGCCATTGTTTACTGATAAGGGGTGGGGGAGGTTTTCTACCACTAGTGTAATACCATGTTCAACCAGACTTTATGATAGACTAAAACTGTGAGCAACTAGATGATTAGTTACGATAGCAGTGGATTAAGTCATCATTGTGGGTTAAATGCTATTATTTACTTTGGTAGAGCTAAATAAATCCTGCCAGTATTAATTAACAAAATAACTAAATGTGAATAGACCATTAACAGGCTTCTTGCATAGAATGCTACAGGGTGAGTGCTATTACAGGTTAAACACAGTGTTAATTAATTATTGTTGTTATTAGCTAAAGGCTGAACAACACTACTACTTGCTAAAAATAACTGACGATTGCTTTCACGGCCTATTGAATTAAGACTAACTGAAAAGCCTAAACCTAAAGTCCTATAGCCAAGAAGGCGAGGTAAAAAAGGGGAATATGGCAGGATTAGCTGATTTGATGGAAGGGGTGAAGGCAGCAGAGTCAGACTTTGGGTGGGAAGCAGAGTTGGCTGAGGACCAGATGTCGTACCTTTGGCTCCAATTATCAAAGCCAGAGCTAGCCACGAAGAGAGAGAATCTGAGGACGGTTTTTACCAGACTCTATGAGATTACAGGTGATTATATCACCGCGCTAGTAGAAAGTGGCAGCGACACCCATGGGGTTTACAAGATGATAGAAGCTTGTGAACAGAGGTTTGTAGAAACAGACCAGAAATTTGAGACCTACTTTTGGTCCCACCATGTGGAAAAGCAAATGCACGATCTGGTCCAGGAATTAGTGCAAGCTTTAGATGAGGCTGAGAAAATCAGCTCACTGGCCGTGTCCAGCACAGCGCAAAATAAGAAGGGGCGTGTGTTATCTAGGAGACTCGGTTATCTTGAGGAAGCAGTGCTGGGGTGGAAAGGCCATATCTCTAAGCTTAAGGAAACAGAGATGTGCAATAAATACCAGCAGCTGAGGGAAAGAAAGGTAGCCCAGTTGACCAAGTGGTCAAAAGCCAGATTGTGTGAATCCCCTGCTGTGAGTGTAGAGCAAATGTCTAACCCAGCAGCAGTCCCGGTCGTAACTGGAGAGGGGGTTGGAGTCACCAGTCCTACAGATGAGCCGGCCGCTGCAGAGGGGGGTTGGAATGTAATTCCCACTGGCCAAGCCGCTGGACAAGCAGCCATTGATGGCATCACTCCTGGGGACGAGGCAGAGACCTCACTCTACGCTGCAGAGGGAGGTGAGAAAGTTACTCCCACTGTGCAAGCGGCTGAACCAGAAGCTGCTACTGCTCCAGAAGACGACGCTGAGAAGGTTCCAGAGGGAGTCAACGTCGCAGAGGAGTCGGCGGCCGAGGAGGGAGTGCCATCGGAGGTCGAACCAGCTCCTGGAGACAAGGCCACGGGTGACGTGGTGGTCGAGGCGGAGGCGTCAATCGTGAGAGCCACGGAGGAGGACCCACTCAACGCAGAGGGATACCATCCACCAGAGGCCGCAGGAGAGGCGCCGGCGAGGGCGTCAGAGGACGTCTACACTGACTCACTCATCACGGAGGAGGTCCAGGGAGTAACTGCGGAGAGCCAGCCGCTGGAGGTCACTACTGGAGAAGCTGCACCAGGAGAGGCACCGTCGGAGGTGTCAGCCACAACAGCTGTCATGGAGGACCGTCCAGAGGGCGCCGCTATGACGGACGTCGACACCAGCCCACCCAAGATGGAGGGGAAGCACACCACTACGCCAGGGCGGAGAGCCATGGCCAGCCAGCTGGGTGGTCCTACGGAGCCTCGGGGTAACCAAGGTGGCAGGCTACCTGCTGAAAGCGGCGTGTCCTCTGAGCCTCCAGTTCACAACGGTGGCAGGAGGCAAACCTTGGTTTGCAGACCAGTCAAGGTAAAATTATGCGGTGGCAGGCTACCAGCTGAAAGCGGTGTTTCCTCCGAGCCTCCAGTTCACAACGGTGGCAGGAGGCAAACCTTGGTTTGCAGGCCAGTCGAGGTACAATTATGCGAATGTGCGAACTGCAAATCTCCTGACCTCTTGAAAAAATGCGAGTGTGAAATATGCAAGCCTCCTGACCTCTTCGCTCCAGTCCGGTGGGTCATGAGGAAATTGCGGAGAGAAAAGAGAGGCAGGGTGCTACGTCAGGTCGCTTCAGTTCTTACCGCCAGGATCCAGGCAGAGAGAATGCTTCGTCCTGGTGGGGCTGGAATAATTAGAAAAAAGAAGGTAAAGATAAAAGATAAGCCTTCCTCACCCTCTGCGGAGGGAGCAACCAGCTCTTTCTTGGCAACAGCTGAGAAGAGGCCCCAGGAGGGAGCTGCTAAAAAAGCAGTCCCACTGGCGGCTGGTGGTGCCAGCAACGTGACACTGGCGAACGGACTGACACTTGCGCTGCCACCCTCAGAGTAAGGGGGCAGTGCGGACGAGAAGCGAAAAGATGCCATGCGAGGTGTCTAAAAAATCGAAATGTCTTATTTGAGCGACTGTTTACATAGGAATTTCGAAATATATCTTGTAAATGAATGTATCATTTCTAGGATTTACAATATATTACCACAGAAGAAATAACTTAACGCATAATGAAATGTATTAAGCTACTTGTAACTTCCAAAACGTCCAAAATGCAAACAATGGTTGGAAAATTCTTCCGCCCAACAAAATGTATTCTTTACTGATGTTTGACTCATGATCTGAGTAACCAAACCGTTGAATTATTATTTGTTGATTGTATAAGAAGCATTTTGTATGTGTGCTTGAAGTTTAAGTTAAGATTTCTTAAGGTGAAATTGTAGATCAACTATTTTAATAATCTTTTAACCCTTTTGCCCAAATTGCAATGTCAGTTACCATGGCAAAATGCCTTAAAACTTAGTGGTAGGAGAGAAGAAAAGACAAGACACGTGGGTGTCAAACAAATGGGCCCTGGAGGGTTCATGCTTAAATGTAGATAATAACTACAATTAAAGTTAATTTGTCCTGGGATTTAGGTAAAATCTCAGGGATGAACTAGTGGAAAAGAATTGTTGCTAAATTAAATTGGTCATGATTTACTATGAAGTAAAGTCAATTTGAGATCAAATATTAGCCACAATGTCCAAAAAGTATTTCAAACAAATTGAGAACATTAAGTTGAACTGTTAATTGTTTCAAAATATGGGTTTGGAGCCACTGAGAGACAATGTGTGTTGAAAATGTAACCTGTATGAGTATGGGATCAAAGCAGTTTACAGAGAGCCATACTAAATAATTGTTTTACCGAGCCGTTATCTAAAGAGCCAAAAAGTTCACGAGGAATGTTTTGTGTGTGTCTTGGATCCTAGATCAGACACACAGGTGGCAGGTGTGGAATAATCTATGATTATGAAAGATAATTGTGGATTATTATTAATGATATAGTAATGTACTTTGTCATCTGTCCTGTGGGAGAATACATGTCCCTTTAAGTTGAGTCTAGCAGGCCAGATTAGACCCCCTGGTGAGGTAGCTGCTTCAAAGGGCCCCTCGCATACCAAGCGGGGGAAGGTTGTGAGATAAGAGCCTTTGGTTGACTGAGCAGGGCCAGAGCTAGCCGGCCCTTGTGTGATGTGTAACAAGAGACAGGACCAAGCGCAAAGCCTTGTGGGTAACCAGAACTTCCTGTTGCTTAAAGATCTGCCCTAAAGGCGGACCTTACGTGTGAAGTTGATATAATGGGCTGCCTGAGCACAGGATTTTAGATTCAGAAGGAACAGTGCCGTGGGTTACCTGAAATATGGGTTTTAAGTAACTTACCGAGATCCTACAAGAGAGTGAGAGACCAATAGTGAGTAACATTGTAATTTTGTAATTGTGATGTGTACGTCTGATGTGAAGTCATATCCTTAATACTCTGTGTGTTATGTGCTTATTCTCTCTCTCAGGTTTTATTACCTAACCACTAACTACCGGTGCCTAAAGTGCTAACCTTTGCTAACTGGTAACTAAGTTTTAGACTAGATTATGTTTGTAATGTTTGTATAGTAAATAAAAAACCATCAAAGACACCAGGTATGAGTAATGTGCTTACAACTCTCTCCACTCTTCTTGTACCCTTTCAATGGGTCTAGCGATTGTAGCTTAGCTGCATCAAACGCAGAAAGTGCGATTTGCTACAAAATTGAACAGTGTGTGTGTGTGTGTGTGTGTGTGTGTGTGTGTGTGTGTGTGTGTGTGTGTGTGTGTGTGTGTGTGTGTGTGTGTGTGTGTGTGTGTGTGTGTGTGTGTGTGTGTGTGTGTGTGTGCGTGCGTGTCTTCTCTGTCCGAAACTAATCTCACAAACCGCTGGACCGATCAGTGCCAAATTTCTTGTGCACGCTACCAGTAGGCCAAATAAGGACCTCCATGCATTTCAAAGATCTCAAGAATCAAGAGTTTGTCACTCACTTATATATGTCACTCTTACATGTCACCCCTTTGTCACTCACACATACACACATGTGATTGTATATTTGAATATACGTTTTACTTTACTTAATTTTATAATGGAAGTCAGTGGGGCTTGGATTGGGCTCAAACCATACATTTGGAGTCATAATTGTCATAGTTGTCACTAGCTGATCTATAAGCTCATAACACGTCACGTTGTCAGCTTAGATCTCGGTGTGTTCTACCATGTTACGTTATATACGTAGTGTGACCTGCAGAACATTTTTGTAGCCAAGTGTAGCCCTCTACTAACCATTTCATCCATTGAAAACACGCTAGTGTATATACACAACCACGCGCATGTTGTGCAGGGAATGATTATCGTATCCCTCCGAAAAAAAACTAGAACACACCACTGGTAGATCTGTATATCAAAGTATATCAAATCAATACTAAAATTGTACTAATATGTACTACTACTAAAAATACTTCTGCTAATATTATTATTATTACTACCATTACTACTACTACCACACTAATACTACTACCTCCGTTCTCTACACTGGCTCCCCGTAGCAGCTCGGATCCAGTTTAAAACCCTGGTGCTAGCCTATAGGGCAGTGAAAGGAACAGCTCCTTCCTACCTCCGGGCTATGGTTGATGCCTACACCCCTGCCCGACCACTTCGGTCTGCCACCTCGGCAATCAGTCTGATTGCCTCGTCACTCAAGGGTCCTTCTGGTCGATCGACACGGTCACGACTTTTTTCTGTTCTGGCCCCACAGTGGTGGAATGAACTTCCCACTGAAGTCAGGACAGCAGAGTCACTGCCCATCTTTCGCCGCAGGCTGAAAACCCACCTCTTCAGGAAACACTACCCTTCCTCTTTGTCTGGCTTACTTGTTGTTAACTAGTTGTACGAACTCTTGTTTTATTGTTGTTCTGTTTTATTGGATCTTGTTTAGTCGATACACTTTTTGTATTAGCTCGTGCTCATTTGATTTTGCTATTTTGTTTCATCTGTTTAAGAAAGTAGGTAGCTGATATATAGCACTTTTACCGTAGCGCTAGGTAGGTATACTCTTGGTTGCTTGTTTTTGCAGGAAATGCACTTAAGACTTCTGGTGATTAGTAGTTTCGTTCCCTACCTATGTTGAATGCACTTATTGTAAGTCGCTTTGGATAAAAGCGTCTGCTAAATGACTGTAATGTAATGTAATGTACTATAAGTGGCAGATTCTTGCAATTTCCAAATTCAATATACCACACCATGCCATGCAATGCTACTTTAGTTTTTTGGGCTTCAATGACCTGTACCTATTTGTAGTAAGCCATCTGTACACCTTTTGAGAAAACTGTACCACAGACCACAGTAGGCTACTCACATATTCATCAGGAGGTAGGAAACTATTTGTGGAAGTTTACTGGTGATACAGGTCCAAATAAAACGATTGCTTTACATTTGTAACATATTCTTTGTCCAAACAGTAGTTGTGGCATACAGTCAAAAGCTGACTCCAACAATAAAGAAAACATGTGATTGCTGCACAGCACAGCACTGCACATCTACCCTAGGAGGTGCACTTGATCACATTCATGAAGCCAGTAATTAGAAATAGACTATTTACAGGTATACAAAAATCAAAGCACAAAATAATGTTGCAATAACAAAGTAAAAGAAAATCCTGGTTTGGCTCTTACATCAACAACAACAACAACAACAACAACTATTACTACCATGTCTACTACTACTACTAGGCTACTATTAGGCTGCTATTACTACTACTACTAACTGTATCTGTTATTTTTTACTTATTTTAATGTCATTGTATACTTGTGTTTCTTTTGCTTGATGTTCTGTGTAAAGCACATTGAAATGTGCTATACAAATACAACTGCCTTACCTTGCCTTACTGCAACTATTGCTAATAATACTAGTAATATTACTACTGCTACTACTAGTACTGCTACCAGTAACACTGAAAGCTGGGAGGGACAGAATACAATTCTAGGTAAGACCAGTCGTTCTCAGGACTCAAGGCTCTTTGGTTTCCATGGAAACGTTTAGGCAAAGCTGATGTTAGCTCTGATCAGATACGGTTGCCATAGCAGTGCTATGACAACACTTTGCCACATCACCATGGTGATTAAATGGCCACTTACTGCAGTAGATGACCGAGCTGGAGAGAATATAGGACCCAATGTCAGTGTCTTAAAATAATGTCAAAAATAAACCTCCATTTACAGTGTGTGTGTGTGTGTGTGTGTGTGTGTGTGTGTGTGTGTGTGTGTGTGTGTGTGTGTGTGTGTGTGTGTGTGTGTGTGTGTGTGTGTGTGTGTGTGTGTGTGTGTGCGTGCGTGCGTGCGTGCGTGCGTGCGTGCGTGCGTATGCAGTTGGTAAAAAGCCAGTCAGTACATTTGACTTTGGTCTCAAGCCAAAACTCCTCATTTAGAGGCGTACACACACACACACACACACACACACACACACACACACACACACACACACACACACACACACACACACACACACACACACACACACACACACACACAGAGAGAGAGGGAGGCGGAGAGCCACTCATCTTTTTGCCCCCCTCCCCTCTCTTTCTCTCTCTCTGTCCGTCCGTCTGTCTGTCTGTCTCTCTGAGGAGGAGGAGAGGAGAGGAGAGCATTGGAGGGTGTGTTTGTGTTTGTGTCGGTGAGGAAAGGAAAGGGTTGATGTTGGGCGGGGTTGTAGAGCCAAGACTGATTGCTATCTTCCTCTCCGTTCATCGACCGGTCTGTAAAGAGAGAGAACCACCAGAGATAGATAGATAGAGAGAGAGAGAGAGAGAGAGAGAGAGAGAGAGAGAGAGAGAGAGAGAGAGAGAGAGAGAGAGAGAGAGAGACACACACACACACACACACACACACACACACACACACACACACACACACACACACACACACACACACACACACAGATAGATAGAGGGGGGAGAGAGAGAGAGAGAGAGAGAGAGAGAGAGAGAAGCCCCCTCCTCCGCCATAACCACAGATAGACGATGGAACAACCCTCTCCTCCTTCTTCTCCTTCACTCGGTTGAACAAAGACAAGCAACTCGTCTCGGGTTCGTTGCTCCGCCCGCCCGGCGGATCCTTCTTCTAGTCGGGTTGTTTGTTTGTTTGTTTGTTTGTTTGTTTGTTTTCTCGTCTTTCCGACGCACGGATAGCAGACAGACAGACAGACAGATAGGGAGGGAGATATAGAGGCAGAAGACACGCGCACACAGACAGAGAGAGAGAGAGAGAGAGAGAAGGAGGGATGGCTCGGTAGAGGTTTGCAGGATGAGCGTCGCCCTGCAAGATCTGCGGAACAGCGTAAGTGAACAGGCACACACGCACACGCACGCGTGCACGCATGCCCACGCATGGCTTATGCTACATGCTGCTCCAAAAAAATTCAATACATGAGTGTGTCTGTCTGTGACAAGGTGTGATGAATGTCAAATGTCAATCATCATGAGATCAGCCCTATGTGATGATAATGTGAAACTTATTCTATTTCACATGATATTGTATGTTGTATTTCTGCCTACATTAGCAGCAGTGGTACAGTCTGTCTGTGGTGGTTATAATCTATGTGGTTGTTAGGTTGGTTTTGTTTTATACATAGCCATACTAAATATGCTGTATGCACCATCTTAGTTATTGTAAGCATAGCCTATGTTTTTAGCTACTAACTAGATATGTACCATCTTATTCTAATCATAGATGTTCTTATAGTTATACAGGGTATATATGGACAATCTTAGTCATTATAAATATATATGTTCTATACTAAGTTGTAGATCATCTTAGTCATTGCAAATGCATGTTCTTATATAAGAATATATACCACCTTAAGTCAATATAAACCTACATGTTCTTATAAACCATCTTAGTTATTATAAACCTGTTTGTCCTGTTTGTAAGTAAACATCTTAGTCATATATGACTAAGATAGATACAGTATATATAATGTTCTTATCTTAAGTAAATAAACCATCTAATAGTCATTATAAACGTTAGACGGTTGTCTAAGTAATTAAAACCTATATGCTCTATACTAAGTATACTTTATAAACCATCCTAGTCATTACAACTCTTATATAATGGATATATAAGCCCTCTAAGCGTCAGTGTAGTCGACAGTGCACAGCGGGTGTGACAGTCTGCAGATGCACACTTGTTCAATAGCAAAAGAGCAACACAGGCTGCACTCAATACAAGACACCACCTTATGACCTTCACTTTGAGCCCTGAGCATTTGGTGGATTGTAAACATATTAGTTAACTTCCTGAACTTTGTTTCCGCAAGAAGTATGCACTTTAGTCTTTTAAAAAAATCTATATGTTCTTCTAGAAGTTCTACACAAAGTATATAAACTATCTTAGTCATTGCAAACCTATATGTTATATATATGACATTGTTTTTCTCAATTGTTTACACACTAACACTGCTACTTGAGATGCAATGACCACAATCTCTAACTCATCTACCAAATCCTGAAACAATTCTGCTTAAATACAAGCACATTTCCTGCTTTATCCCATTTAGACCGGGAACCCCTATACGTAATTATACCTTTCAATCCGGTAACCTCTTTTGGGGTTATTGTTGCTATGTACAGTATATATAAATGTAATGTTTTTGTGATTTTTGAATAAATATTTGAAGTTTTTCAGAAAACATTTAGAAGGCGTTTTTAGAATCGGCCTCAGGTCTAAATGGGTTAAACGTTCCCTTTTCCTTTTTTCAAGACACTACACACAATTCTCTACAATCTTCATGGATACAAATCTCTTGTGTTCGCATGGAACATACCACTGCCATTTAGAATTTCCTGCTATCCACAATGACTCCTCATATGGACAAACACATGTTGCACAATTGTTCAATTAGCAGTCAGAGCTTTGTTGATGAGATGCTGTGGCCAGACCGAACAGGATGCGGCCTAATTTTTACGGCGTGGCTCAGAGGAGGCCAGCCATCTAGAACAGGGTTGGTCTGGCTAGGTGCTCTGGCCTGAGTTAAACTAATTAGACTGAGATCGGTGTGATGACACAACTGTTGTGTGTCCAGCTAATTGATGCACATAGGAAGGATAAAGGTACAGACACACATGCGGACCGAAACAGTCACGCCCTGTATGCTTCTGCTCCACTTGAGCGAAGGGGTGGCGCTTCCCATTGCAGTGCGTTGGCACGCCATTTGGGTTCAGCTTTGCTGAACTTTGACGTGTTTGGCATGCGTTGGCCATTCCCCTGCCATTGTGACCCAAATCTACACACACACACGCACGCACGCACGCACGCACGCACACACACACACACACACACACACACACACACACACACACACACACACACACACACACACACACACACACACACACACACACACACACACACACACACACACACACACACACACACACACACACACACACACACGCACTCAGGAAGAGCCTCTGTCATGACAGGTTGTTGTTTTATCCGCTCTTGTTGCTCGTGTTGTGGATACTATTGACTCTATACTACTATACCTGAGGCATGGCAAGCAGGTGAATGAAGGTTTCTGGTGCTGTACAGAAATACTTTGAAGGAAAACATCATTTTGTCTGTCCCCTGCTTTTGAGCCTGTTACCGTAGAGCTATATTACCGTATATCTGGAGAGAACACTGAAAACCCCACCTTGCTCATCCAGCGCATACTCCCCTCCGTCCAGGTTTGGGCCAATGGGTTTGATGAGGGGCCCTTAAGCTTGTGGCGGTATCTCTCTTTCTTTCTTTTTTTACTGCAGGGGTCTTCAACGTTTTCAGTCCAATGACCCCCTAGCTGAGAGAGAGATGAAGCAGGGACCCCCTACTCTATATTGTATAAAATTGTGTTTCAGATTAAAGTTTTTTTTTTTACTTAGTCTGCTCTTTTTTCCCTCTACACCTATAGCCTCTTTGCTAAAAGTTCTCCTCAGAAAAGGGATCCTAGGGTTCAAGTGGTTAAGGTTAAAAAAAAATCATATCACACATAGATTTGGCGTACCCCCTGTAGTAACTCTGAGGACCCCCTAGGGGTCCCGGACCCCCTGTTGAAGACTGTTTTACTGTATACAAATTGTTTCAATTACTGTATTGATACTTGACACATCCAATTTTGTGTTTGGTTGGCTACAATATGTTGAGGCAAACAATAAAAACATACTTTTGTATTTGAATATAAAAAACATTATAGAACAGGACCGAGGCAATAACGGCATATGTCATCGTATTGATCACAAGGAGGGGCGGCAGGACTTTATTTTGCTGTGCCTTTCATGATTCCATTTTGTAGTGAGGCTTTGTGTTTGAAGCAAACACAGCTTTTATCATTTATTTCTGGCGTATTGATGATGTCATATTGATCAGTGTTCTGCAAGTTTTGGGCATAGTTATTGGTTTCAGCCTGAGCTAAGCTCCATTGAGTTCCACTATAAGGATTGAAGTGAAATATTTCAAGAAATGTAAAACATGTGGGTGAAAAAAGGTAGCCTACTAAGTTGGCCTACTGGGCTGGCAGTGCAGAAGAAATGTAGTGCTGATCGGTCTAGCAGATTGCGAGATTAGACACACACAGAGAGACAGACTCTCTTATATATACCTAGCCTCCATCAGTGCCACAGACTGTAGATCCGTAATAAGTGTAATGCCTATTTTATGCTCCGTCGCACGATAGACCTACAAGCTCACAATGTGTTACAGTACATTGTGAGCTTGTTTCCGCCGCATGGCACTCAGAGGTGGCCTTAAGGATCTGAGGGCCTGTTTCACGAGCTGTGGGGCCCCCCACATTACCCCCCGCCCCCCTGACGCGCACAAACAAATCAACAGTTTTATTTGAAAATGATAAGCTACTCCTGCACTTCTGCTATTAACCCATTCAAACTGGGAAAGCATCTGTGTAACCACTTTAACCATATTTTATACTTTGGCTATTCAAAAATAGCAGATATACATTTCTTGAAGATCTTTTGTGCAAATCTTTGAATATATATCTATTTTTAAAGCAAACATTTTTAACTGAATTCTTTGCTTATGGGGGTCCCTGGAAAAAGAGTTGGGGGTCGTCTGGGAGGTCCTTGACATGGAAAAGTTTGAGAACCACTGATATAGCAACATATGTTTTTCAGAAAACTCTTAGGACATAGAGGACCTTTTTTTGTGTACTCATCAAAACACATCACAGAGAGTCAGAGGGCGGAGCTTGCCATTCCGACAAGCTACACAAAAATAAATATGATAACTTTTATTATCTATTGGGCTGCTTTCTGTGAGCAAAAAAATGCACTCTGGAAAAAGCTGCTGATGGGAACAGTTCTCCAAACATCTTTGCACGTAATAATGCACATGTGCGGACGCACATCTGGGGGATTCAGGGCGTCGGTCAGGAGCCCCCTGAGGGTGGGGCTTAGTGTTACCATGTCTGCTTATTATAAGCGACTTTGGGCTTGTTTTTCTGTAAAGTTGCTTGAAAATATTAGTGGTTGTGGTTTTCTGTGCTTGTTTCTAAAGTGTAGTTGCTTATTCTGGCTTGTTTCCAAATGTTCAAATTATTGTTTCAACCAGTGGTTCTCAAATATTTTCATGTCAAGGACCCCCAAATTAATATGTAGCCTATTTGTCCCTCCCTAACCCCCATCTGAAAATGGTTTGTGCCAGGTAGCTCCGTACCTGGCACAACGCGTTGGCGCGCGCCGCGTTGTGAGCTTGTAGATCGGCTATTTTCAAATAGACGATGTATATAGGTTTAAAGTGCCCTAGTTGCTTCTTTTGGGCTTGTTTTTATAGACCTAGTTGCTTAGTTCTCTTGCAAAGTCTGGTAACCCTGGTGGGGCCCATTTCAATGGAAATGGGTGAAGCATAAGCCAAGGCCGCCTCTGGCGACACCGTCATGTGACAAAGTATGAATCAGGCTGAACACTGCAAAGGCATATAGGTCTCTTAACCTAAGGCATTCATACTAGTGTGTGTGTGTGTGTGTGTGTGTGTGTGTGTGTGTGTGTGTGTGTGTGTGTGTGTGTGTGTGTGTGTGTGTGTGTGTGTGTGTGTGTGTGTGTGTGTGTGTGTGTGTGTGTGTGTGTGTGTGTGTTTTGATTTTGTGTAGACTGAGTTCTGAAAATATGAAGTATGCTTTCGTGCAAACATTGAGAAAAACTGTAAACCCATAATGCATCTATTAACAGCACTATCACTGTGTTATATAGTGAATATCAGTGGTGTGAATGAAAGAGGTGGTGCCATGGTTTTGCACTTTTTCTGTTTTTCATGTGTCTTTGACGTTGATAGAACTTCATTAAGCCCCCTGGTGGTGTTTTTATGGTGTTTTATGTCTTCTCTGACTATTTTGAGTTTCTACCTGGAGGCTGAAACCTTGAGGGTCAAACGTGCCAATAGAAAAACAGCGCTTTAGTGACATAGTAAAAACGCACCCTCCCCCTCATTATCATAACACAACAGGTGTGGGCATGAGGAGAAGGAGGGACTAGGACAGGTGGGTGGTGCTTAGGTGGTGGAGGAGGTGCTAAGGTGAGAACCAGGTATACTTAATGAACTGGAGGCGTGTCCACATAAAAACCTAATTTTAACAATTTTTAACAACTGTTTTGAAAAAAAATCTTCCTCCTAGTATAACCATAATACCTGATGATTATGTTTTAGGGGGGGAAGAAATCACTGAAAATCACGGCACCCCATCTTGAAGGTAATCTCTGTTTGTTAGTTTGTTACCCCTTGTTGATAACGTGTTAACATATTAAAAGGATCCCTGGCTAATAAGCCTTATATGCCTTAATACATTATAATTGCCCTCTATAACAAAAATTTAAAACACCTTAAATATTTTATTTATTTTATAAATAGTTAATCTTTGACTCAATAGGGACAACTCCCGTCGCAGATTGATGATGTCATATGTCCATGTGTGGTCCAGCCCTATGGAATGTATGGAATGCATGTGCTAATAAAAAGTGTTTAAAATATTTCTTTAATGCAAATATAACCTTAGGTGAAGTTGTTTTTTAGTTGGCACATGCATTCCACATTCCATAGGGCTGGACCACACATGGACATATGACATCATCAACCTGCGACGGGAGTTGTCCCTATTGAGTGAAAGATGATTTCTCATTTTAGTTACAGAGGGCAATTATAATGTATATTAAGGCATATAAGGCTTATTAGCCACGGATCCTTTTGACAGAAAACAGGGCAACTGTTTCGCCTTGCCCCACTTGTTGCCGTCTTTTATCTCCTTACATTTTTACTTTACTTTTTTTATCTTCCTCTGGCACTGTACCCATGAGATATTCCTGTACATTTCTTCAAGCTTCGCCTGCCCTGATGCATATCCCCCTATAGTGCTAGCAGACAGGTATTTTCCCCCACTGTCCACGGACTATTGTTCTCCATTTCTACAATATGCATACAATATGGATCTGGGACTTCATGTGTTCAGCCTGTGACGGCTGTCCTCTATGACGTATCTATGACATATTTGTGCAAGGTTTCAGCCCAATCCAAGCGCCTTTGACTTTGACATTATAAAATGAAAGTTACATAAAAAAAAGATATATAACATGTGATAAAGAAATGCATGGTGGTACTTCATTGTCCTACTGGCAGTGTACAGAGTAAATTTGATGATGACTGCTCCGGCAATCTGGGAACCCATCGCCAAATGAAAAGGAAAAACAGCGCCCTCTGCTGTTTTTTACTATCTCAGTTGGCTCTGGGAGGAAGTCGACGTAGCACACGTACGCAAGGAAACCGGGGTTTTGGTCTGCCTTCAGCCTTTCACTTCCGGTGGTGCGACTATGTTTTCATTCCCACTAACAATATTTCTACACGGAACACTAACACCACTTCTCCCAGAGAACATGGATCGTTTTGGTTATAAGCCCACTTGTTTCTATGATGAAAGAGCAAGTTAAAATGTGAATATCTTTCCGTGGTTTTGTCTGCACCGAGGACGCTATTGTTAAATGAGTTTCGGTTTGTTTCTAGTGAGGAAGGATCGGCAGACACGTAAATCCCGCCCACTACATTTGATTGGGTAAAGCGCGGCCTGCTTCCTGATCTGAAGGCACGCCCACTTGTAGGCCACTTGCATACGCGATATGACGAACCCCCCCCCCCCCCCCCCGACAGATTCAAACGCAGAGCAGAATCTGTTCTTGAGAGATTACTGCCCCGGAAACACAGACAGACAGACAGACAGATTTATAGACTTCTACAGAAGCCACGTCATAGAGATCCTTCTGGTGTTGCACTGCGTGTGGCGACACACCCGATGTGTCTCCAGACTGAGACACATCTTTATCATAATTTCAAACCAAAAGAATGCGTTTCACATCTGATGGGCAAACACTTTACTGTACAGACTTAATAAAAGCAATCGGACATTCCAATCTGGATTATGCCAACAAAAAAAAAAGTGCTACCAATCTGAATTTACACATAGTTACGAACAAATAAAGAGAGAGAACTTAGATTTATTTTACTCCATCCATTGACAAATCATGTTCAACATTCTTCTCACCTGCATTGCAGTACTAATACATATAAGTACTAACTAAATAAATCAATAAGATGTTTGTAATAATATGTATTATAAATATCTATCTGTCTGTCTCTCTCCGCTTTGTCTCTTGCTCTTTTTCTGCTCTCAAGTGATAGTAATGACGCACAGAGGGAGAGAGGTTGCTATGGAGACTGTGTGTGCGTTCTGTCATGGTCTGTGACATTCAGGCGTGTGTGTGTGTGTGTGTGTGTGTGTAGTGCAAAGTGCGTGCGTGCGTGCATGTGTGTGTGTGTGTGTGTGTGTGTGTGTGTGTGTGTGTGTGTGTGTGTGTGTGTGTGTGTGTGTGTGTGTGTGTGTGTGTGTGTGTGTGTGTGTGTGTGTGTGTGTGTGTGTGTGTGTGTGTGTGTGTGTGTGCAATCAGATAATATTAATGATTCAGTTGTAGTGGAGCTTACATAACCTCTGTTGCATAATAGAAATAACTCAACGGCAACCTATCTATCAATCAATATATCCATCCGTCCGTCCGCCCGCCCATCCGTCCGTCCGTCTATCTATCTATCAGTTTTATTGCTCTGTTCTGAGCCCAACACAGAATCATAATCAGTTTGTGAGCACGCTCACACACAGCATACGCTCACACAAACACACACAAACACACACAAACACATACACACACACACACACACACACACACACACACACACACACACACACACACACACACACACACACACACACACGCACAAACACACACACACACACCGAGAATTAGTCTTGGTAGGTCGCACTCTGTGTGTATCTCTGTGAATAGGCCTATTACACTGACTCTAGTGTTTACTGTTTACAGAATCTGTCCACGACTGTTACATAATGGACTGAAATTAACGATTGGATGGATTGGATTGGATTGAAAATGTACTAGGCTGCCTTGCTATCAGTTGATCTTTGTGATTGGCCTATCCAGACAGTGGGCGTGTACAGTATCTGGCAAACCAGTGGTGCTGTGCAGGACAGGTGATGACAGGGTAGATTTAGCGACTGGCTGCCGCATAGAATGAACAATAACAGACATGGCATGGCACAGTGAAGCTCTCATCACTGTGATCTCTTAAAACAGGAGTTTCCAAACTTTACCATGACCAAGGACCCTCAAATAAAAGTTGAAAACCACACGCACGCCATCCTACTTTCTCTCTTCTGTGGTGTAGATCAGGAGTTCTCAATGTATTTGGACACGGAGTCGGAGCCCCATCTGAAAAGAGTTTGTGCCAGGGACCATCCATACAAGATTTGTGTTGTTAAAATGTCTCAAAATGATTCCCAATTTTTTTAGGGGCGCCCACTGGCCTAGTGGTCCAGGCGCATACCACATACAGAACGCTGGTAATCCAGCTTGACAGCCTGTCGCGGGTTCTACTTCTGATCCCGACGACCTTTGCTGTGTGTCACCCCCCATTTCCTGTCAGCACACTATTCTATCAATAAAGGCAGGAAAAATCCCCCAAATCTTTTAAAAATAATATATATATTCCCAATTTTTCAAGATTTTTTGAAAATTGCAAATCTACAAGCTCACAACGCATCACTGCGCGTATTCAGCTTTCCAATGCATATAGGGTTAAAGGGGTTAAACTGATGTTGATGCTGTATGAGCTAATTTAGCTGGGGACCCCCTGAAACCCCCTCAGGTCAGGACCCCATTTTGAGAACCACTGGTGCAGGGAATCAAAAGCCCCAAAGGAACATAAAAAAGAAAAGAAAAAAGAATGGCCACACTGTGCACACACTCTGGATCACGTGTTCAATGAATCTTTTTCACGTGTTATGAATAAACTGAGAGGTATCAAACAAGTGTTGGAAGTGTTGCTGCTGCATGTCATAAAATGATCTCAACATTATACCGTTATTTATCATTATTTGGTGGGGGAGCGTCAGTCTCACTTAGTCAAGGAATTTTTTTTGCAAAAAACAAGCAAATAAAACAAAACTGTATCCAATCGAGTGCTCCAAGAATATAAAAAAAGGTCTAAAAAGTATGCTGAAGATGCTTCTAGGATGCAGGTGGGAATGCAGGCTTAAAAAGAAGAGGTGATCCGAGCACTCACAAAAGTAGAGGATAGGATATAGAGTTAAATATAGAGTTAAAACAAACTTCAATATATAAAAAATGCCAACATGTTTCGACCAGTTAAGGCACACATGGGCAACATACGGCCCGGGGGCCGTACCTGGCCCTTTGACCATCTCAATCTGGCCCGTCAAATCCTCAAAGAAAAACAAAATGACCCCCCCCCCAAAAAAAATCTACATTGTAAAAGCTGCCATATATTAATGTTTTGGGACAAATTAATTTAACTCGACTCCAATTAATAGTAATTAATATTAACCATTTGAGTACATACCTGCATTATTCCATCTACACGTACTCAAATGTTTTATGTTTATAATGTAACAGTGACACAATGCAATGTGTTTTATCAGTGACCTTTGGAGTGGTGCATACCAGTTAAGATAATGTATTTAAGTAATCTTTTCATTGTAACCTCGTACAGAGTACACCAGAGTGATACATCATTTTGTAACTGAAAATTCTTGTTGTGAAAGCGAGGACCTTATTGTAAAGATAGTCTGGCATGTTTTCCAAATTCATGCAGTTTTAACATAATTCTATGTGTTTCAAGTTTCAATTCAATTGTACAATGTGTGGCCCTCACTCACTTTAACAAAGTCAGTATGGTCCTCTGGAAATAAATGCTGCCCACCCCTGAGTTAAGGTCTTCGTCAGGGCAAGGACTGATGAAGTTATCACAAAGCACATGGCACACCTGGACTTGTCTCAAAGGAAGCCAATCTCTCACAGGGCTGGGCAATTAACTGAAAATATATCAAAACCAATATTTAGAACCAATAATAATCAACGTAATCTTGCTCATGTAGAGTAATCAAACCTACATGTTTTTAAATTTCTCATATCAGCGAATTGACACAAACAATTCTAATATTTCTTATAGTCAACTAAATCGATTAGTCTGATTCCCACTTAACCCATTAAGGCCTGAAGCCGTTTCTACAAATGTCTCCTAAATCCCAACAGTATTCTGAAAAAACGTATGTTTCTATATCAGTGGTGCTCAAACCTTTTCATGTCAAGGACCCCCAAACTTATATGTATTTGGCCGCGGACCCCCATCTCAAAATATTTTGTTCCAGGGACCCCCAAGAAGCAAACATTTGAGTTACAAATGTTCGCTTTAACCCTCCTGTATTAGAGTATACCTTTTGTACAAAGGTGGCATACAGAAGTTCTACCAGCTTTTTTTATAGTCGTTTATTAATCGTAATCAAGGCAAAAGTTTTAAATACTCGTGATATTGATTTGAAGTCCTGTATCGCCCAGCAGTCAGCAGCACACCATGGGAAAGACAGCCTTCCACTCCGTTAGCCACAGCTGTTTTAGCTGTGTGAGTGCAGAGTGACAGTACATGAATGACATCATTCACACATGATGACATGCAATGTCTATGGGCTTTGCTTTTGCTCTATATGTGGACATAATGTGCGTGCGTGCGTGCCTGCGTGCGTGCCTGCCTGCGTGCGTGCGTGCGTGTGTGTGTGTGTGTGTGTGTGTGTGTGTGTGTGTGTGTGTGTGTGTGTGTGTTTGGGGTCAGGAGGTCATGCCAGGCTTTCCTCTGACGGTGATGTCACTTCCTATTAAAAACACCAGAGAGGAAACAACTTCAAACAATTGCTGCAACGCCCAAACACACACACACGCACACACACGCACACACACACACACACACACACACACACACACACACACACACACACACACACACACACACACACACACACACACACACACACACACACACACACACACACACACACACACACACACACACACACACACACACACACACACACACACCATGTCAAAACCGTGGGAAACATGTCCCTCCAGGTCAATATATCCTTCTGTCCGTCTGTCTTTCTGTCTGTCTGTCTATCTATCTGTGTCTGTTTGTGTGTTTGTTTGTCTGTCAATCAAACTTTATCTATATACCACATACATCAGATACTGTACAAGTCCAAGTGCTGAACACTAACAGTGGAAATAAAAGCAGGTACAAAACTAATGAATTAACAAAACATAACTAAGAAGAAGAAGAAGAAATAGTAAAAGAGCAAAATGAAATAAAGATAATACATAAAAGCCAGGCTAAAAAGGTGTGTTTGAAGTTTTCTTATACATAAATATCTACACTCTCTGCCACGCTCTTAACCTCATGAACCCCAACATCCCTATTCTGGGAGGAACGTTCACCAAAAAATTGCATATCTACTGCTGTAGCTTGTAGATCTTCAAATTTGTGTAGACTGAGAAAAAGGCATACCAAGTCAGTTGCAAGGGTTTAAATATTCATATTCATTTTATCAGACACGCCCCCTTCCCATACAAACCCATTGTAACTTCAAACTCCATTTTAACCATTATAGATTCATCGAAAACACCCGTCCTGGGTTTTGGTGGTTTTTCGATTACTTTTTTCATTAATTTTCATACATTTTTTATTCTATACATTTTTTTTTCATTTTCCCAATTGTTTAAAAAATAAATGAAAAAAGTAATTGAAAAAACACGGCCCCTCATGCATTAGAAGGACACAGTATCAGTCATCAGAACCAAGGACGGGTGTTTTCGATGAATCTATCATGATTAAAATGGAGTTTGAAGTTACAATAGGAAGGGGGGTGTCTGGTCAAATGAATATCTTAATATCTAAATACTGAATCAAGCGACTTAAACACTGTCCGGGGTGCTCACAAAAGCCTGAGTACACGTTAAACTGATGCCAAACATGTTTGAAAGTGAAATATCCCTTTAAGTTGTTAAACGAGTTGGGGCCATAAAAGCAGCCTCTCTGTTATGTGGGGTCAGTTTTTTAATTGTTATGTTTTGTGTACAGGTACATAAGCGTAAAATAATGTTTGTTCTGGTTCCTCATCATGCATTCTGTCTGTCTGTCTATAGTATGTAGAAATAGAAACAGACAAATGGAGGGTGACGTACTCTGGATTCAAACCTATAGTTTAACAGCCTCAGTCAGTGTGACTCAGCATTTGGCCTGAGGGTTTGTTTTGCCGACTCAAGTACACAAGTGACCAAATCAGATGTTGCTGAAAACTCGTTCAGTCTGTTTACATGCACAATAATAATTGGACCAGATCCAGATTAAGACAATACTCAGGTCATATAGAATTGTTAATAAAACGCTTTACTCTGATTAGGGTGTTAATCACAGGAAACACATCAACATGATTAACAGATGTGTCTTCAATGTTTCCATTTATTTTGTTAACATGCAAACATCTCAGATAGAGACATAACAGTTAAAACCAGTGGTTGACAATCTGGTTAACTGGTCACCTTGTAAACAGTTCTCCACCAGCTGTGCCTGTGTTTAGTCCGTCTTTTTTGACGTGTCATGTTGTCCCTCTTTGCCTCTTATACAGTAGACAGCGGACAGTGGACCCCCATCTGAAAATATTTTGTGCCAGGGACCGCCACACGAGATCTTTTGAAAGTACTGGCACATCTAGATGGGCTATTTTCAAAAAGACGATGTAAGTAGGGTTAACACCATGTCAAAACCGTGGGAAACATGTACCTCCAGATCAATATACTGTATCTGGAGGGATATATTTAACCTCAAGGATGCCTCTGGGTCCCCGGACAACACTTTAGAACCAATGTCCTAGAGCCGTCATTCTCAACATTTTTCATTTCAAGGACGTCGATGTCTATTTGGCCACCGACCCCCATTTGATACGACTTATCTCTGGGACACCAATCAACAAAATCCTCAGTCTTAATTTAACTCAGACTCCATTTTGTACGCTCTCTGAATTACAGACCTGTAATTTCTCAAGGACCCCTTCAGGTCCCTGAACCCCATATTGAGAACGAGGGTCTAGGTCTAGGACCTCAATGGATATGCCTTTGGGCTTTATCGTGTATTTCATCCTAAACAATATAAAAAAAAATGTTTTATTATTATTGTGAAATAAAAAAGTCTCTCTCTGGAGGCCTACATTTACAAACTGTCATCCATCATCTGCACTTAGCAATGATAAATAATGACAAATAATGATAGCCAAGGATTTTAAAGTAAATATTTTAAAGGGCAAGGCAAGGCTAGGCAGTTTTATTTGTATAGCAAATTTCAACAACAAGGCAATTCAATGTGCTTTACACAGAACATCAGACAAAGGAAACACAATTATACAATTATAAAATGACATCAGGATGCATAAAACAATATTGATAGATATAGTTACAGTAAAAAACGAAACATTAAGACACCGACATAGAGCACTGGTTTTCTGAATGTGTTTCTTCAGCATGTGACAGAACAACACGTTATATAATAACATGTTATATTCACGTTTGACGCAGTGACAACAGTGTTGGTAGACCTCACCTCTGTGAGTCATAAAGTGACACATGAGAGGACACAGTCATACTGCACACTCACACATAGCAGTGGTGGAAAAAGTACTCACAATTTTTACTTATGTAAAAGTATTGGTATCACAATGTACTTAAAGCACCAAAAGTAGAAAGTACTCATTATGCAGAATGTGTTTTCAAATGCATAAAATGTATAAAAATCTTTTGAAAATAGCGGATCTATAAGCTCACAAGAGGCTACGCATTGTGAGCTTGTAGATCGTCTATTTTCAGATGGCCGAAATGTATACAGGGCTGAAGTGGGTAATGTATGTTTTGTAATAATAATAAAAATCTGCAAAGTAACTAGTTACTAACTAAAGTAAAAAATACCTAAAAATTGTACTTAAAGGAGGAGTTCACCCAAAAAATTACTTATTTTTCTATCAATTGCACACCCCATGAAGCCTTGAATTCATGGATTTGTTTTTGTTTTTGTTGCATTCCTAAGCCAATAATTTGATGACTGGGTGTATTTCCGGTAGGAGACACAAATAATCGACTTTGTGTCTCCTACCGGATACATTAGCCGGAGGAGACAGGAATCAAATTATTAGCTTAGGAATGCGACAAAAACTTTTTAAAAAATCATGAATTCAAGGCTTCATGTGGTGTGCAATTGATAGAAGATAAGTCATTTTTTGGGTGAACTACTCCTTTAAGTACAGTACTTGCGTAAATGTACTTTGTTACTTTACACCACTGACACATAGCATACACAGCCTTGCTACCTTGCCATGTGGATTTGTTAGTACCAATGTGTTACCACTTTCACACCTTGTGCTTAACCTCATGTACGTATTGTATCTGCTGGTCATATGCTGTAGTACTGTATGTGGATATCTTGATCTTTTTATGTTCTCTTTAACATGCTGTTAGATTTGTTTTCTCCCTGCTCTCCCTCTTTCTGCCCAAACCCTGCAAGACTGTGCAACAAGTAATGTTCAATAATACAAGGTATATTACAAGGTCAAAATATAGACTAGTTTCCTCGGCCCGTTTCCACACAAGGGTGCCACTGGGCATACAGTTTCCTGTTTTCCTGTTTAGAGGTATTGTTTTAACTTAGTAGCTTTTTAACTACTGTTTTTAACAATATGCCATTCAAATGGGAACACTCATTAACCTATCTGTTAAGGGAAGGTGTCTATCCCACAACAGCATCTGGAACAAATGCCCTCAAAATAACATACAGCAAAATGTGTTCATAACCCATGGTAAAAAATCTGAAATCCTCAAAAGCGTAAACTTACCAATATCTCCACATGGCCGTGTATTAACCTACAAACAAGACAGCCTGGTGTATATTTTGAGGCAAGTGTTGAACCAAGGCAGTGTCTTAATCATTCCTGGCACAATGTGTGGGTGGTGATAACGGAGGCAGGAGTTGTTGAGGCTGCATGGCTTGCAGTTGTGTAGCTTAACCTTGAGGACTGTGGCTTTGCAAAAGGCGTCCGCCTACTTCACGCAGTTTTGACCCACATGTCTAAATTTCTATTACAGCTTTATGATAGCTTCTGTGGATTTTAGTTATGGTAAAATGTTTGTATTATATTAACAGTGTTATGATTTGTATTACGTATTTCAGATGTCCAGTTACAAACGAGCAACGTTTGAAGAAGACGATGTCGCCGATTGTCCAACCGATGGAAATGTTTCACCCGACAGTGTGGAGGTACAGTATGAATATCAAATGATCTCATATCATATATCATGTCATCTCAATTTCCTGTCGCAATACATCATATTGTCGCAGACGGGTGGAAACCTTGCATGTCCAAAACTGTTATTTTTCAGGAACAGTAAAAAAAAGAACCTGTGTTCCAAAGGATCCAATGTAGTTATTATTTAGACACAAGCTCTTGTTAAGTACTTTCAGCCTGGCGTTGCTATTTTGGGATCGGCATTAATGTACGAAAAAACACAAACAAATAGAATATGGAGATAGGTTTCTGCCAGCGATGATATCATATGCCATAACGTCACGTCATATCAACTCATGTCGATCATGCTCCCACTTTTAATGGATTACCACCAAGTTGATGTTTTGAACAAATTCCTCATTAGACCTCAGACGGTAGTTCTCAAACTTTGTCACCCCAAAATTGACATTTGTTTGGCCACAGACCCCCATCTGAGAATGTTTTGTGCCAGGGATCCCCAGAAGAAGAGATTTGTCTCAAAGAAATTACAACGCTTTTAAGATTTTTCAAAAATGTTAAAAGATAGCAGATGTACAAGCTCGTAGCTTGTATATCTGCTATTTTTTGAATAGCCAACATATAAATGGATACAATGGTTAAAATGATTGTGATGCTGTATTAACACATTTTGCTGGGGACCCCCCCTGAAAACCCCCCCAAAGACCCCTGGGGGTCCCCGGACCCAACTTTGAGAATCACTGCCATAAGGCGTTCGAAGCATCACCTTGGTGGTAATTCATAAAAAACATTACTATGGGAGCAGGACTTCTCTATATTTAATTCAATTCAATTCAATTCAATTTTATTAAAGTGTCAAATCACAACAAGTTGTCTCAAGACACTTTACATGTAGAGAAGAGACCCCGACATCCCACCCTGAGCAAGCAATTTTGCAACAGTGGCAACGAAAAACTCCCTCTTAACTGGAAGAAACGTCAGGCAGACCCGAGGCTCTAGGGTGGCGGCCTTCTGCCTCGACCGTGTCGGGGTTTTTTTTTATTTATAACGTGTTCCTCTGTTCTGAACCTGGGATTTTATCTGTTGGATGTGTGGGCTTTGTAAACCTTTTGCATATCAAATCACATGCTAATGTTTTATGGGACAAACATGCAAAACCTAAAGGGCTGCTTGGAGTTTATTTCAATATTAGAGAGAATAAGCTAAAGATAGAAAGTAAATAAATGTCTTTAATAATTTTTTCTTTTGTAGATTAATATTTAGCTCAGAATCTGGCTGTGGATTTTAGACCATGCCCCAAAGTTAATGTGCCAGGTTAATTTCTTTTTTTTTTTTACATTGCAGAAGTACCAGAGCACAATAATAAGAACATTCGGGGTAAAATGAAAAACTACACTGTACTCAATATAACCACAATTAAACAAAGTGTTAACTGAACAACCTGACCTAACGCAATGACACATGGGGTAGTAGTATTTGTATAGTGGCTTGGCCATACCAAATAACACAGAAGAGAGGAGTAAACATTATGGACATCAACTGCAACTAAATACAAAGCAAAACTAAAATTAAACCCAAATCACCCCCATGAGATGGCAGCACATGGTTTGACCCTATGCCCTGGCTCCAGGATTTAAGAGTCCTCAGCCCTCTACCACACCTTTCGCTCCACACACAGGAAGGGACCTCCCTACAACCATGGTAACTCAAAGACAAAGAAACAAATGATTAAATTAACAGACAATTGCCTGTGTAAACCCTGCAGTGTCACTTTGTATAAACAATCTATGGTTACAATCAAATAAACATGTTCCAACAGTTTCATGTTAATTGTTTGGGTGTGGTGGTTGATTTCAAATAAATGAACCTGCGTAGGTCTCAAACTCATGAGGTGTTGGATAGTGTGAATTGGGGTACTATATATTTTTTACTATGTGTGGCTGTGGTTATCCCCGGAGGGTGACTATAATCTAGTCGCAATATTGCCTGATGATCCATAAAGAAAAGTTCAAGCCCTGATCACATGTTGAAGGGGGTGTAAATGATCATTGTTTGTTTGTTTAAAACAAGTGTTAAGTGGCTCTCTATTCTGATAGTAATCACACGTTTCCTTGGGAGTTTACTGGGGAAAAGGGGGTGTGTGAATAATTGTGCCAGTATAAAATGTGGGAACCCAGTCTGCCTAGATCTCTCACACAGCTGACTCAAATTAATGACCAATGCTTATTATCGAGCGCTGAAGTCACTTAACAAGCACCATCTAATCCCCATGCAGAGATTCAGGTGTCACAGCATTAAGTAACAGCAGCCTTACTGGTAGGGCAGGAGTTAGGCTACTTGTCAAGAGCCACTGATCATTAATTTGAATCGGCTGTGTGGAGAGAGATCTTGTGGGTAAGTAGGCAGACTAATGTGACCCTTTTTTGAATTTCTGTCAGGTTGTGTTCCCACATTATTATTGACCGACATAGATCACTCAATTTAATTGAATAACTGACAACAGGAAGTGATGCCCATAATTCACGCAAGGCCTCATGGGACACTGGAAACTCGTGAATAGTGTGTTCAAAGACCAAAATAGCAAGACGTGCCATCTCCGGTTTACTTTCCGTTCTGCATGAAGTAGGCGGACGCCTTTTTAGGAGACCTGAAGCAGGTTGGAGTCTATTCATTCCAATGGAAGAGTGAACGTGAACACAGCTTCTAAACCATTCTTTAGCTCCATGGTCACTGAACTAAATATTGAACCCGATCGTCTCAAGCCACACAATATTCCCAAGATTTTCATATTAAAATGGCTTTTTTCAGAGAGACAAATCAGGAGAAAATCAACTTTATTATGGACCTTTCTCTGTCCCAGCAACACACCTCGCGGGATATAGCGCCAGTAAACGTAGGACATTTGTGAGATTGTCAGACAGCGGCGCCCACTTAGGAGACCATTTGTAGGATTTGTGTACCATGTCACCTCTAGTGGGATGGTATATCTTCATAAATTAACCATCTTTGGTGTGTTCAGTAACACAGGTCTCTCTGTCTCCAACCAACGGAAAATATATTTTCAGGCCACAGTACCAATTTTATCCAATCAGGAGAGAGAATTAACTCATACAGGATAAACAAGCGATTGGAAGTGATGAAAAAAATTAGCAGACAACTTTGGAACTGGAACACTATAAAAAGTTGATAAATTATCTTTGTGGGGTTCTCTCTCCTGATTGGACAGAATTGGTATCCTGACCTGAAAAAGTGTTTAATGTTTACTAAAGAGTTGACCTCTGTTACTGACACATTATAGCAATGATTACATGACAGAATACGAATCTTTAACTTTTTAACCACTTAAGCTAATAATACTTTGTAAACTTGACTGGTGTCAGCTCAGTACTTGGTCCGCTCTTTTTCCCCTCTAAAACAAATGTCTTTGCTGGAAATAGCCGATGGTTGTGAGCTTGTAGATCGGCTATTTTCAGCTAATGCCCCCCAGAATGGGGATGCTGGGGTTAAAAAAAAACACATTTTCTTTCTTTTACAAAAACATATCACTTACACCCGCTTTAAGGTCAACCAACAGAAGATTAAATGTTGAATGTGACAGATACAGTAGATGAGTTGTCTCTCTTTAGCTGGGTTTCAGGAAAGGAGGCATCCTGTTGCTCGGCCCTCTGGGAAGGAGGACCTCCATGGAGGTAGTACTGTCTGGTCTGCTCCTCATCTGTCTCCTCACGCTCCTCGCCACCTCCCTGGCACTGGCCCTTGCATACAGCACAGGTATGACATGCACTACCATGGCACTGGCCCTTACATACAGCACAGGTATGACATTCACCTCCCTCCATGGCACTGGCCCTTACAGAGGCTAGAACACAGGTATGATACATACATTCATCTCCATTCCATATGTTTGAATCTATAAACTAGGGCTGCAACTATTGATTATTATTTAAATCAATTAGCTTTTACGATTAATCGAATAATCGAGAAGCGTTAGTTCGATTAAATGATGCACCCCTAATATAAACACTCGCTTAGATAGATAACCAGTCTATTCTCCTTTCTCTCCCATGATGCTTTGCAGCACCGGGACGAGGCCTGTGCCTTTCCGAGGCATGTGTGATGGTAGCCAGTAAGATCGTAGCGGCTATGGATAGCTCCATCCACCCCTGTGATGACTTCTACCAGTTCTCGTGCGGAGGCTGGGTCCGAAAAAACCCTCTGCCCGACGGGCGAGCCCGCTGGTCCACCTTTAACTCCATCTGGGACCAGAACCAGGCTTTACTGAAACACATACTGGGTAATGCAGTTGTTCTCAAACTTTTTCATGTCAAGGACCCCCAAAATAATATGTATTTGGCTGCGGACCCTCATCTGAAAAGATTTTGTGCCAGGGACCCCCATACAAGATTTGTGTTGTCAAAAATGTTCACAAGTTTTTAGAGTAGTAATATTAGAACTGTTCCCCCCAAAAATGAGAAAAATGTAAAACAAACAAGTTGCCCCAGCCAATATGGCGGTGACGTGGCCAATATGGTGTCTACGTATGTTTTGTCAGTGTAATTAATTGCCGTCTTTTTTTCTCCTGTCAGAGAATGGGACGTTTAACTCCACTAGTGAAGCAGAGAGGAAGACTCAGTCATATTATCTGTCATGTCTCAACGAGCAGAGAATCACAGAGCTTGGAGCTCAGCCACTCATTGACCTCATCACCAAGGTCAGTACCGTAAAAAATACATTTTACAGCGTTTTGCATGCATTTGATGCATGCAATGCATTTTAACCAATCTTTAAGCCATTATGTATATATGTATTTATTTAACTTACATACATTCTTTTTACTCAAATCTTTGCTTTTGGGGGGTCCCTGGAACAACATATTTTGAGATGGGGGTCCACGGCCAAATACATATCATTTTGTAGATTTCTTTTGTACATTTGTAGAATCCCCAGAGCAAAGATTTTATTTACAAATGTTCGCTTAAAAAATATGTAAGATTTGCATACATTTTCATGATAAAAAAAAAGCAGATAAACAAGCTTGTATATCTGCTATTTTTGAATAGCCAAAGTCTAAGGTAATGGTTAAAGTGGTTATAGATCTAAAATGACAGATGCTTTCCCGGTCTTAAAGGGACTACACCATGAATTTTAACTTTTTCTTCTTTTTTGTGTGTTTTTGGTCTCCCCTACCTCTCTTCTATCCTCAAAAATACCCCAGTTTGAACACTCAGGCTTTCACAGTAAATCTGGGGGTTTCTGTAAATTGGTCTCAAAACAGGCCAAACTGATTTGGTCCCAAACAATTCCTCCCGTTTTTCAGTTCCAACCAAAAAAAAAAAAAAGGAAACATTTTTCTTTTTTTTTTTTACTTTTTCCACACAGAACCAGGAGATAACATGCATACAAACTGTCTCAATAGCGCCCCGTGCCAAATAGGACAATGTGGTATTGCAGGTGAAAGTGCTTTATAAGCCAGAGAGAAGTTAGTTGGAATGAGTATATCTGAGGCTTGATTTAGGCTCAAACCTTTTGAAAAACGTTTGAGGGACATAAACAATATGATATTAAATATTATTATTCTTTTTTAAATTCATGGTGTAGACCCTTTAATGGGTTAAATACCAGAGGAGGGGTAGTAGGTGACCCAGGGGGAGCAGAGGGAGGGGTTATGGGGTCCTTTCTTTTTTTTTCTGTGTCCCTGCCTCGTAACGCACTCATTATCCATAACCTAACCACAGTAGAGGTACGTATTAGGGGGACATATTCACCCTGATAGGAACATTTAAGTAATGAAATGATGATGATAACGTTTAGACAACAAATACATCCGAGCAACCTTCTCGACAGGTCCCAGACCTGTAAACAATCAAACGATCAATGTTAACAACAGAAGATGGAAGTCTCAACACTGCAGCTCCCTTCCTTTTGCAATTCAATCACCCACATGTGACATTTCGAGGCAGACACACTTGTCTTCAGACTTGTCGGAAAAGCATGTTCCGCCTTCCTCCAACCAGTGCCTCCATTGTTCCGATGCCAGCTTAGATGCCAACAGTTGTCTCTGCTGGAGGGACAGACTAGGGTGAGCCACATTGTTCTCCTACCTCCTACGCACATAAAGGTGGTTGTTGATCTGAACTGGCAACGCATTGAGGAGTCTAGTTTAGCTAGGGGCTCCTGTGAGACTACAGGTCTTTACTCACTGGGGCATGAATGATGAATAAAGGCTACGAAAACCGATGGGAATTTAGCATCAAAACTATTGGTATAGTTGATGTCTCGTTCATACAGGTTGATGATGCCTTTATTCGCGGTGAAAGCTCGACCTTGTTCCGAATAAAAAGTGTGTTGATTTCTCACAACGTAACATTCACATTTTCTGTAGCTGTACCGATGACAGTTGGAGAAAATATATTCCCGGATATATTGATTACTTGAGAAAAAAAGGACCGTAACTCGTCCTTGAACAAGCCTTGCTGGAATGTACTGAAAAATGAAACCGGGTCCCAGACATTCTGAATAAGCAAAAAGATCACCTGCACTCACAAAATGTCCTATAGGTACTTTGATAGGCCCGTGCCTATGAAAATAAAAAAATCTGTATTATTTCTGAGCCGTGCACCCGGTCAGCTTGCATTCTTTTAAGTTAGCAGAACACTTCATTTCTGTTGTGAACGGACAGTAACTGGAACAGGCCAGGGCTGATGATGAGGTAGGGTCAGTGTTTCCCAACTTGGTGTCGGGGCCCCACTTGGGGAGGCGCCAAAGATCACAGGGGAGTGTGTGAGGCCATATCTGTTTGGAGGTAGACCAAAAAACATGTTGCAACAAAATCATAACTTGCTTTACTGTGTTTTGGGGCATGTCATATTGGCAAAAAGTCAAAAATATTAAACATCTTTTTTTTTTTTTTTAAAGATTTTTTTTGGGGCTTTTTATACCTTTATTTAGAGAGGGACAGGGAAAGTAGGCTGACAGGAAATGGGGATAGCGATGGGGGGTGACATGCAGCAAAGGTCGTCGGGAACGGGAGTCGAACCCGCGACACGCTGTCAGGCTGGCATTGCAGCCTAGGGTGCCTGGACCGTCATGCTAAGGCCCAGGCCTTTTTTTTTTTAAATCAAAAGGTTTAAAAAATTGTGAAGATAACGGAGCGACAAGCTCACAACGCGTCGCAATGCGACACATGTGAGGTCGTTGATCGCTATTTTCGCAGTTTGTCAAATTGAAGAATATATAGTGTGTGTGCGTGCATGTGCTCGCGGGCTGGGTGGTCTCAGCTTTTGTCCAAGGCGGGGGGCTCCAAGTCAAAAAGGGTGGGAACCACTGAGGTAGATGATGTGGTATCGCTCTGGTGGAGGTAAGCACAGGTCTCGGGTATGAGCTGACGCGGAGTGGATGTCAGGGCCACTGCAGATTGTTCTGGTTGGGGTGATGTAAAGGCAGGTGGGGCACCTGGATGGTTGACTGAAATCCCCTCTAAAAACTCCAAGGGGATCTGATGTTGCCATGGTGTGGCAACATGGTCCCCTCCTGCTGGGTCTATGAACGGCTTGTTTGTACTGTCTGAGCAGAAGGAGTAGACAGATGGCGGGAGTAACAATAACAGTGTTTTACTAAGAAGATAGGCATAAAGGTACAAGTAATAGAGGCAGGTTGAGGCCGGAACAGACAGTCAATTAGCATTCTTAAAAAGACAGAAATACTGCTGGAACAGAGACTAATGTGACGAACAAGCAATGAATATGGATCAGGTGTGCAGCAGACAGGAAAATGGACCATTTCCAGAATGTACAATGACAATTCCCAGTATATGTGCAATGTTGATGTGGGTGCGTGCGTGCATTGTAGATTTGAGAAGTTTGCTCTTGAGAGAGAAATTACCTTTCAGGGGCTCCTCTTTCATGACACTGTGTATATTACCAGCATGACGGTGTGCTGAGCTCAGCACAGCTCTTAAAGGTCATGAACAGCAGCCAGCCATTTGATTGGTCCTGATTGAATCCTGCAGCACACCCACTGATGATATATTCATCCTAATACAAACCCATTTGGCCAATTCGCCGCGTGTAGTCCGCCTTTCTCTGGTCCTGAAAATACCAACAGTCAGTCGCCACCTCCCACACCACTGACTGGTTTGCCTGTTTCCCAAATAATGGGGCCCTAAAGGTCATTGGACAGACAGGTGCTCATGAAGGACACACTGGGGACATCTGCTGGATGTGGGGAGAAACACATGAGACACAACCATGCAGAGAAACGCCAACATTTATTACTGAAGTTCAGTAAAGTGATTCAAGTCGTCTTATTCCTTGTAGATTTAATCTTTATTGAGGTTTCTGTGAGGAGATGCCGTGCTTTGTGTTGTAAATCTTACATTTATCTCCAGGAACAGACAGAAACGGTTCATTTTGAATGTAATGAATAGGACCCATTGTCTGTGAGAATATTATGACAGACAATAATACCAAGTTACATCACCAAATACGCATTATTGTTCTGAAGACGGGAGAGAAATGTGTGTCAAAACAATATTGATCATTGTCTCAAATGCAACAGCTGCAACGCAGCAGACAATAGAGACGAATTGAGAAATAGATTGAA
The DNA here is from genome assembly GCF_963454915.1 of Gymnoscopelus microlampas. Taxonomy (NCBI): domain Eukaryota; kingdom Metazoa; phylum Chordata; class Actinopteri; order Myctophiformes; family Myctophidae; genus Gymnoscopelus; species Gymnoscopelus microlampas. Next base: position 19,059,711 of record NC_139945.1, on the reverse strand, counting down.
TAGAGAATAATAGCATTGAGCTCATTGTAGATAGATTTCAACAGAGATGAATCTATTTGAATAGAGCTGAGTAGCATTAGATTTGAAAAGAGAGCAGGAGAGGGAACACGGCATCTCTGATGCTTTGAATTCATTCATTATAAAACTACATGTTTATTACCTTTTTTTGTTTGTTTAAATGAATGTTGATAAAATAAACGTTTCCTAAATGTTTTTTTCCCCCCACATCTTATAATACTGGATGATTTTTATTATAGAAAGAAAAACATTATTATAAATTATATTAAATAATACATTTTCTTTTAATTATTTATTAAACTGTTTAAGTATTTGGATAAATGTATTCAAACTCAACAGTTTAACACCAACCTGTAAAGAAATATACTAGAGCAGCATTTAAACATTTGTTTAGTTTTACTGTAAAGTCTTTTTGTCTCTGTCTCTCTGCCTCTCTATTTATCTACCGTGTGTGTGTGTGTGTGTGTGTGTGTGTGTGTGTGTGTGTGTGTGTGTGTGTGTGTGTGTGTGTGTGTGTGTGTGTGTGTGTGTGTGTGTGTGTGTGTGTGTGTGTGTGTGTGTGTGTGTGTGTGTGTGTGTGTGTGTGTGTGTGTGTGTGTGTGTGTGTGTGTGTGTGTGTGTGTGCGTGCGTGCGTGCGTGCGTGCGTGCGTGCGTGCGTGTGTGTGTGTGTGTGTGTGTGTGTGCGTGTGCGTGCGTCAGACTGGAGGCTGGAATCTAACAGGTTCCTGGGATAAGGACAACTTCCAGGAAGTTTTACGTCTGGTGTCTGGTCCTTACAGAGGCCAGCCTTTCTTCAGTGTCGGAGTCAGTGTCGACCCCAAGAGCTCCAACAGTAACATTATACAGGTAGAGAGCCTTAACTTCAACTAAACACTTGTCAATGAAAGGGCCTCAGATTTGTTCTGTGAGCTGCTCGTCACATGGACATGATACTTTTGTTGATAATACTGTATGTAGGGCTGATACAATGCCTTTTTTCCATTTTTTTTCCACGCTTGAGTGTTTCGTTTTCATGGTAACATATATTTAAAGTATATAATGATAAGATATGCCCAGTTTGGGTTGCACCCAAATGTACTGTAATTAGTAATGTGTGAATGAAGCATGAAAGAATGTCCACAGTGAGTGACATCAGCCTTGACTCTGCTCAATGCTACACATTGAGAAGGCCTGTATTCGCTGTTCTCCTATTTATTGGCTGATTCTCTCCCGTCAGGTGGACCAATCAGGGCTTTTCCTACCATCCAGGGACTACTACCTCAACAAGACAGCCAATGAGAAGGTCAGCCTGACAATTACGTATGACACCAGTAAACCAGTAAATACTTTTTAATAGTCAATTAAATACAAAAGAATGATGCTGCCCGGTGACAACGGCAGAAGACTGTGGTTGTACTGGTCAGCTCCCAGTGACCAGCAGTAGAAGAAATATTGATGAGATCCCATAATCTCACCACAGAATAATATGGATTATTACAACATTTTAGCGTTGCTGTTGGGTGGAAACCTTGTACTGTATGTCCAAAACGGTTACATTTCAGGAAATGGCAAAAAGAACCTGTGTTCCAATGTAGTTATTAAGTCACAAGCTCTTTCAACCTTTCATCTATTAAATATTTATAAAACCTACAGACAGTTATTATTTCAAAAGATAAAAAAACAAACATTTAACACAAAAATTACCACATGGAGCGAAGCGACGCGTGGTGAGCTTTTTGATCTGCTTTTATCACTAGTTTTGCATCCCGGGCAAACGTTGAATTTCTCTTTTGGGTCTTGAGCTAAAAAGTTTGGGAACCAGTGATTTATAATGATTTCAATACTGTTGTTGGGAGTGTAGGTCTTGTCAGCGTACCTGGACTACATGGTGGAGCTGGGTCTGCTGCTGGGTGGAGACAGGAACGCCACTAGGCCTCTGATGGAGCAGATCATAGACTTTGAGACGGAGCTGGCCTCCATTCAGGTCCCTCAAGATGAACGCAGAGACGAGGAGAAGATCTACCACAAGATGACCGTCTCTGAGCTGCAGGTACAGTACCGTATCACCCTCTGCCTGTCTCTGTCTCACCGTCCTACCTGTCTGTCTGTCTGTCTGTCTGTCTGTCTGTCTGTCTGTCTGTCTGTCTGTCTGTCTGTCTGTCTGTCTCACCCTGTACCTGTCTCTCTCTCACCCTCTGTCTCCCTGTCTCACCCTCTACCTATCTGTCTCTCTGTCTCACCCGTTACCTCAGTGGTTCTCAACCTGTGGGTTGGGTGAGGGTCCCCACATGATTTTGAGGGGGGGGGGGGGCTTAATGTGCAACATTGTTTTCTCACTCAACAAACAAGCCAACATACTGTATAAGTGTATACAGGGTATATGCACATTTCTAAAGTGACAATTTAAGGTGCCTTTCTAATACCTAAAATAAATAAATAAGAATAACACCATTGCTGTGTCAAAGGTAATCAACAAACTATACTATAAAAACTGGTCAAACATTGGCCAAATTGTCAAATAATATAAGAAAGAGGCAAGAATTGTGAAATTAGCTATTTTCACAATATTTATCTGTGGAACCGAGTCAAACTAAATGTAATGCCTCAACTCCTACAATTCCAAGTGCTTGTCAGGGTGGGGGGTCCTGGTCTGAAAAGGTTGAGAACCACTGCTCTACCTGTCTTTCTCACCCTCTTCCTGTCTTTCTGTCTCACCCTCAATTATCTTAACGTGTATGAGCATTATGTTTAATGTAATTATATTATCACATTATGTGCATGATTGTTTCATATTGTAATGTATATGCTTATGTGCGTTTTGCTATTGTAAATACAGTAATGATGTGTATGATTGCTATATTAATATGATGTGTGTATTTCAAGATGTGTTATTATTCTAATGTGTATGACTTATAATATTCGATATGACACGTGTGTATTTCCAGATGTTGTGTCCAGCAGTAGAGTGGCTGGACTTCCTGTCTGCGTCTCTCTCTCCTCTGGAACTCAATGAATCAGAACCTCTTGTCCTTTACGCAAAAGAATACCTGGTTCAACTGTCAGAGCTCATTAACAAGACTGATCACAGGTTTGTACGCACGCACGCGCGCACGCGCGCACACACACACACACACACAACGTTTCGATGTAAGGTTACATCTTCGTCAGGTCGTTTTGCTTTGCACCCAGTGACTTAGAAAATAATAATAATAAAAGGGGGCACGGTGGCGCAGTCGGTAGCGTTGTTGCCTCACAGCTAGAAGGTCCTGGGTTCGATTCCTGCCAGGGACGCTGTGGGTGCTGGGGGCGTGTCTTCTCCTCCGCGTCATCAGCGCCCATACCCAGGGTGGGGTTGGCGAAAGGGCCTACTCTGTGTGGAGTTTGCATGTTCTCCCCGTGTCTCCTAGGGTAGTTAATACTGTACCCTCACAAAAATATGTAGTAATCCTGGTCGCTATACCGCCTCCCCCATGACAGCCGGGGCGCCTGAGGGGAATGGAACTGGTTGGAATAACGTGTTCCTTCCACACGCTACGTCCTACCGGGGAAACTCCCCCCTGTCAGGTGACAAGAAGGTCAGTTGGCTCTCATGCATTGAAGGAAGCATGAGCTCGGCCCTGGCCTCCCTGGCTGTGGGGGACTGGTGTAGTGCTGGTGTAGGGCTGGTGTAGCGCCCAGGATCACTTGGAAATTGGCACCGGGTGAAAAAAATGGGTTACAAAAATCGCGGGATAAAAAATAAAAATAAAATAATAATACGGTAATAATATTTGGATGGAAATAAAACTCATGGTCTGCCTGTCTGTCTGTCTGTCTGTCTGTCTGTCCGTCTGTCCATCTATCCATCCATCTATCTATACTGTATATGTATATGCGTCTGTTTGTCTGTCTGTCTGTCTTTCTATCTATACTGTATGCGTGTCTATATACTGGTGCCTCAGCTTGCTGAATAACTACATGATCTGGACGCTGGTTCAGAAAGGTGTGTCCAGTTTGGATCAACGCTTTGAGAATGCACAAGACAAACTACTGGAGAGTCTGTATGGAACCAAAAAGGTGATGGTACTACTTTTATTGTTACTATCACTAATACATCTAGTAGTAATATATCAGCCACTACTACTATTGATGCTGCTACTACTACAGATACTATTATCACCACCGGTACTATTACTAGTACTGCTGTTGCTTCTAATATTAGTAACGTTGCTGTTTATTGTTCCAGTCGTGCACTCCTCGCTGGCAGACATGCATTGGGAACACAGACGATACACTGGGGTTTGCTCTGGGAGCGCTCTTCGTCAAACACACGTTTGACAAATACAGTAAAGAGATAGTAAGTATTCACTGTCATCACTAAGCCAGGAGACAGACAGGACATTTATATGACATTACATTACATTTCATTTCATTACATTAGACACGATTACATTAGATTAGACTAAATAAGCTTCACTTAGATTAGATTAGATTGCATTTCAAGACATTAGATACAAATTACATTAGACCTCGAGCCTGTCTCTGTTTCAGTCTCTCCTTTTGTCTTGCTCTCTCCTGATATATCTCTCTCCCTCCATGTCTCTCTCTCTCTGTCTCCCTGTCTCTCTTTCCCTGTCTCTCTCTCTCTTTGTTTCTCTCTCCCCGTCTCTCTCTCCGTGTCTCTCGCTCCCTGTCTGTCAGGCTGAAGAGATGATCAATGGGATTCGATCTGCGTTTAAGGAATCTCTGGACAAACTAACCTGGATGGATGGACAGACAAGACAGGCTGCAAAAGACAAGGTAAGACAGAGCGGGGGGGATTGTGTGTTATGTTGATTATATCAAAACCAGCTTTTGTTGACTTGAAAACGTTACACAGTATACTTTCAATTTTTTCAATTAAAACCTATTGACTACCTCTACTAAATTCTCTTTGTCCCCCTGTCTGAGTGTAGGCAGATGCTATCTATGATATGATCGGCTTCCCAGACTTCATCCTCGACTCAAAAGAACTAGACGATGTTTATGACGGGGTGAGTGACATCATGCTGCTATTAAATATTCATAAATGCAACGACGATATAAGTTATGCATGAATGCATTCAATAGTCATTTATTCTTGATAAGTTTGATAAACTGTATGGCGTCACATAATGTTGAACAATCAAGCACACCTATTCAGAGAGATAGACACTGCTACAATCCCACAGATTTCCCACTCCTAAATATTCTTTTTTTTTTTTTTGTAATCAATCTATTGTTGCGAATGTATAGTTCTTGTTGTTTGATTCTGAGTAGTAGAGTTTACTTGTGTTTGTCCTTTATACCTAGATAGAGTGCCAATGCACTGTAGAGCAATTTCTGTACACTTTTTTGAAAAAACTCTAACTCCTAGTATAACCATAATACCTGATGATTATGTTTTAGGGGGGGGGGGGGGATCACTGAAAATCACGGCACCCCGTGACAAAAAAAAGTACAATATTTTTGTTCCAGGGACCCCCAGAAGCAAAGATTTGAGTTACAAATGTTCGCTTTAAAAATATATATTCAAAGATTTGCACACATTTTCACGATTTTTCTAAAAATAGCCAAAGAAATCTAAAAATGACACCAATACTTTCCCGGTCTAAATGGCTTTTTAAAAGTAATTTAAGCTTTAACTAGGCTAAGTTTGAACTTAGTATGAGGTGGTGCAACTGGCCCCAGGTGTATATTTGTGTGTCAGTGGTCTACAGGTGTATATTTGTGTGGCATTGGTCTACAGGTGTATATTTGTGTGTCAGTGGTCTACAGGTGTATATTTGTGTGGCATTGGTCTACAGGTGTATGTTTGTGTGTCAATGGTCTACAGGTGTATATTTGTGTGTCAGTGGTCTACAGGTGTATATTTGTGTGTCAATGGTCTACAGGTGTATATTTGTGTGTCAGTGGTCTACAGGTGTATATTTGTGTGTCAGTGGTCTACAGGTGTATGTTTGTGTGTCAATGGTCTACAGGTGTATATTTGTGTGTCAGTGGTCTACAGGTGTATGTTTGTGTGTCAATGGTCTACAGGTGTATATTTGTGTGTCAGTGGTCTACAGGTGTATATTTGTGTGTCAATGGTCTACAGGTGTATATTTGTGTGTCAGTGGTCTACAGGTGTATATTTGTGTGTCAGTGGTCTACAGGTGTATATTTGTGTGTCAGTGGTCTACAGGTGTATATTTGTGTAGATTTGTGGGCCAGTGGTCTACAGGTGTATATTTGTGGGTCAATGGTCTACAGGTGTATATTTGTGGGTCAATGGTCTACAGGTGTAGATTTGTGGGTCAGTGGTCTACCGGTGTATATTTGTGGGTCAGTGGTCTACCGGTGTATATTTGTGGGTCAGTGGTCTACAGGTGTAGATTTGTGGGTCAGTAGGTAAAAAATGTTTTCGTTCAAGCTCCATCATTTCATTGTTTTCCAGGAAAGAAAGAAAAAAAGAGGGGACAGAGAGAGGGTGAACAAGGAGAAATTGACAATCTCAATTAAGTTATTTGAAGCATACAGCACACCAGATTTGACATAAAGCTGTTATAAAATCACTATAAACCATGGCCTTCTGAGGCGTATTCATAGTCCCTTGTTCACTGGTATTCAGTGGCATCATTCTAATTCTGATTTGTGCCACTAGGGGTTGTAGTTAAGCAATGTGTTGAGCAGAGCTCACCAATGATGTCTTTTCAAAATAATTAATATTCTGAGATTATGTTTTTAGCTATGCACTAATTATAACTGGCTGTTACACATTTTAGCAAATACCTCTTAGACGACTCAATTGAACGGAGGAGGAGGAGGAGGACCACCTTTTCAGATCATGAAAATGAATGGCCAGGTCATACATCTCCTGTCTGTCTAAGTTGTTCTGTTCCACTCTGTTCTATTTCAGTATGAGGTCACAGCTGACAACTTCTTTCAGAACATGTTAAACTTTTACAACTTCTCAGCGAGAGTGATGTCAGACCAACTCCGCAAAACTCCTAACAGAGACCAGTAAGACACACACGCACGCACGCACGCACGCACGCACGCACGCACGCACGCACGCACGCACGCACGCACGCACGCACGCACGCACGCACGCACACACACACACACACACACACACACACACACACACACACACACACACACACACACACACACACACACACACACACACACACACACACACACACACACACACACACACACACACACACACACACACACACACACACACACACAGCAGGTACACATGACAGAGATGTCTTTTTTGCTGAGATTCCTCTATCTCCTCTCCAGGTGGAGTATGACCCCTCCTACAGTAAATGCATACTACATGCCCACCAAGAACGGCATTGTGTTCCCAGCTGGCATCCTGCAAGCTCCCTTCTATGCCCGCGACCACCCAAAGTCTGTTGATCTGTCTGTCTGTCTGTTGAACTGTAGACCTATCTGTTGATCTGACTGTCCAGTGACTGATTGTTTCATTAAAGGGATAGTTCACCCAAAAAATTACTTATTTTCTATCAATTACACACCCCTTGAATTCATGGAGATGTTTTTGTTTTTGTCGCATTCCTATTAAAGCCTATAATTTGATGACCGGCAGAAAGATGCTAATGTCTTCGGTAGGAGACTCAAAGTTGACACTTTGAGTCTCACTTTGAGTCTCCTACCGGAGCCGCTGCCGGTCATCAAAGTATTGGCTTGAATGCGTCAAAAACTCTCCAAAAATCTCCATGAATTCAAGTCTCCATAGGGTGTGTAATCGATAGGAAAAGAGTGATTTTGGGGGTGAACTTTCCCTTTAAAGCAGTTTTCTGCTTTTCCAACTTCCAATGAATTAACTTATTAACCACCGATGGCTAATTAGGTACAGTAACTCATTAGGCACAGATAGCTCACTAGCTAACTCATTAACACCAGATAGATAGTTAGCTAACTCAACTAGATAACTAAGTCATTAACCAGCTATTGTTAGATAACTAATCAACCACAGATTTGCAGTAGATAACTAAAGTACTTCACCAATTCATAATCCACAGACAGCTATTTAGATAACTAACTCAACTAGTTAAGTAACTCATTCACCACAACTAGCTTATTATCTAGATAGCTTAACTAACTCATTAACCACAGATAGTAAACAAATTAATTAATGTTATCTGGTTAGGGTCAGGGTTAGAGTTGGGGTTGTAGAAAATTCCACATAAAACTAGTCAGTTAAAGGAGTAGTGACACCCAAAATAGGACTTATTTATTTTCTATCAATTACACACCTCATGAAGCCTTGAATTAATTGAGATTTTTTTGTGGCATTCCTGAGCCAATAATTTGATGACCGGGTCATCAGTCAATAGGGGACTCAGAGACCGGAGACTCCGCCGGTCATCAAATTATTGGCTTAGGAATGCGACAAAAACCAAAAAATCTCTTCAAGGCTTCATGGGGTGTGTAATGGACCCTTCGCTAAACCCCACCCCAAAAGCGATTGTCCAATGCCAGCTTAGCAACCGTTGTTAGCCTGGCATAGGTCTGGCAAGCTTTCGTCACCTGCCATAGCTGTAAATGTTATTTCGCCCGCACACACACAATCATTTGCAACATAATAGCAAGAATAGGAATACCACGATAACGCAATGGTGACTATGAACCACGTACCCAAACCCTTTGGAGGCTGCTTTTCCCAAGCTGAAATCTGCACTTAAACTGCAAGGCTGCATGGCTGTGTTGTTGAACACATGACACAGCTTAACGTCAGGAAAGTTACACGACTCACTCGCCCAGGTGGTGTCAATAATAGACTACTAATCACCGTAATCGTAACAAAATTCTGAATCGCAGCGCTGCCTGTTTCGGATTCCGCACATTAAAGTATATTAATTAATTTGTTCATCTATATATTAAGTGCTACTGCTGCAGTCTTACCCTGCGGTACATGAAAACTCCTGTTACAGTCATGGATGAACTTCAACCTGGTGTTTGCACTTTCTCCATTTACGGTCTGTACGTCTATATAAATGTTCAGATTTCAAATATAAAGTGCTTACCCCATGGCCATGGATGTTACATTTATGCACGAGACTCTCAAAAGTTCCTGTATATTCTGTATTGTTCAATAAAAAGCATTTTAATCCGATCAGTGGCCATTTTATCATAATGTATCAGAGTGCAATACACCTACCAACCGATAGGGTCGCTCAGTTGAAAGCAATGGAGAAAATGGCCACTGATAAGATTAGAATGCTTTTTACATAAAGCATACATACATAAATGTAACAACCGTGGCCATGGGATAAGCACTTTATATTTGAAATATGAACGTTTATGTAGATGTACGGGCCATAAATGGAGAAAGTGCAAACACCAGGTTGAAGTTCATCCATGACGGTTGTGACAGTCGACAGTCGTGTATCCATGGCTATTATTTCCTCTAACATTTCCCATGTTTTTAGTTTATTGAAATAATGTCATGCACATTTGTCCAATGCATAGCCTACTGCAGGCCTTGTTGACTAGATTTAGAAGAGATTTTGAAGCTCTTGCTCCTAAAATGATCGATTATTTTTAAGGGGAAAAGACATCATTTAACATGCAAGTCAATGGGTGAGAAGCAGAGCTTGCCATGCGCTGCCAGGCCTGGGTGTGACTAACTTCGCACCACCAGTCACAGAGTGGAGTGGGTGGGGCTTAGCGAAGGGTCCATTGATAGAAAATAAGTCATTGTTTGGGTGAACTACTCCTTCAACATAACATTTTTACATTTAATTATTTGATTTATGTAACATTTAATTACTTAAAGGTAGGGTAAGTGATCTTTTTTTTTTTTTTTTTTAAAGGTTAAAGTACTAGTAATTATTGCTACAGAGCGTTTGTTCGGTCACAGGGCTCTCTCCAGCTCTTGTTGAGCTATAGAGAGCAAACACTCTATAGCAATGGGTACTGTCAGAATATAGAGCTATTTTAACCAAAGTAAATCACTTACCCTACCTTTAATGAATTCATGTAATATTTGGACATATAACACATTGTAACCAGTGATGATTGTGTTGTGTTCAGAGCGTTGAATTTCGGAGGGATTGGAGTGGTCATGGGACATGAACTCACACACGCCTTCGATGACCAGGGTGGGTTCACATACCAAAGCCCATCTGTGTGACTTTGCGTTGGTAGTGGAGAATGATGAGGAGACTAACCTGTCTGTCTGTCTGTCTGTCTGTCTGTCTGACTGTGTGTCTGTAGGCAGGGAGTATGATAAGCAGGGCAATCTGCGTCCCTGGTGGCAGAACTCCTCCCTGGAGTTCTTTAAGAAGGAGACAGAGTGCATGGTGGAGCAGTACAACAGCTACACTGTCAACGGAGAACACATCAACGGAAAGAACACGCTGGGAGAAAACATTGCTGATAACGGAGGACTGAAAGCTGCTTATAACGTCAGTACCAATGTTATTAACATGCTAACAATATACAATATATTTACGTAAGCACTAGGCTAACAACATACATGCAGCAGAACAAGCAATGCATTTTGGACAAGAATCATTCCTCAGCCAGCATTGATGTTGCCTGAGGAAGGACCTAGTCCTAAATGTGCTAGTTATCCTATATTCAAATTGCCTTGACAATATTCACACCAGGGGCCATGTCGGACCTATAAACCTAAATTGCACACTTATGGGGCGTTACAGCAGTCTTGCAGCAGTGTTTAACACTTCAAATGGCCATATCTCGGTGACCATTGCTCTGTTCCGCGCAATATAGGACTGGATTTGAAGGCCGCCTAGCAGCCTGAAAATCTAATATAAATAAAGTTGTATCTATATAGTATATAAGCCCATTTATTATTCTAATCTATTATAATGTGTCAATGTGATTAAATGTCTGAGATATATGGTAATGCTAATAATATGAATAACATCTCTCAGGCCTATAGGTCATGGGTGCAGAAGCATGGTGAGGAGAAGAGACTACCAGCTGTCAACCTCACCAATGAGCAACTGTTCTTCGTTGGTTTTGCCCAGGTGGGTAGACAAAACTTTTTATTTTTGATTGATTGAATACTTTATTAACAGTTTGCAAAAACAAGGCACAGTGGCACAGATTTATACAAAAGAATGATAAAAGAATGACCCAGATAAGCCCTCAGGACTTCTTTCCATTAAGTTCCTGCATATTCAATTCATCGAGACATCTAAAGACAAACAACAATATACAATAATATGCAAAAAACATATGAAAGAAAGATATGTACAGTAAACAGTTTTTTGTTTTTTGGAAAAAGTCATTTCCAGTTAGACTTTTTAAAGCTTAGACTTTTTACAGGGACCAGTTACAATTTGCCAGTTGTAGGTGCCCTTTTAGAGCGGGTTTGAAGGAGGGTAAGGTTTTACTCCTACAGATTTTGTCCAAAACTCACGGAAATCGGCACATTGTTGTTTCAGATGTTTCAGTGAGATTTTTCAGATTTCTAGAATGCTAACATGCTAACACCAACTCTCCCCCAGGTGTGGTGTTCTGTGAGGACCCCAGAAAGTGCTCATGAGGGCCTGATGACGGACCCCCACAGCCCCCCCCGGTACCGGGTCATCGGGACGTTGTCAAACTCTCCAGAGTTCTCCCGACACTTCAACTGTCCCGTGGGATCTGCCATGAACCCGGGTCAGCAGCGCTGTCAGGTGTGGTAGAGCAGTGGTTCTCAAACTGTTTTCATTTCAAGGACCCCTAGTTTGGTATTGGGCGTAGCAGCAGCGGCCATTTTGTGGTGCCACAGATCGAAAGCCCATTCATTTTTCCCATAGAGATTTCCGAAAATATTTATATAAATTATTTTAAGCCTGGAACCAAGCCATCCAGGCTCCTGGTGAATCATCATGACCATAAAACATTTGATTCTGTGTCAAAGAATATTTGAATATTTAATTAGATATTTATTAAATATAGTATAGTGTCAAATACTTTTTGACACTGGATGGGTTGCTTCCAGACTTAAAATAATCAATATAAATATTTTTGGAAATCTCTGAGAAAAAAATATGGGTTTTCTATCTGTGGCACCACAAGATGGCCGCCACTGCTATGCCCTATACATTAGGTCATGGACCCCCCCTCCCATAACTCTTCAGAGTGTACAAATGGAACCATTTGTATTTTATACTCTCAGAGTTACAGACCTGTAAGGGTCCATCTGGTTCCTTACGATTGATCATTTACCTGGGGACCCCCTGGAACCCCCTCAAGGGCCCCTGGGGGTCCCCGGACCCCATTTTGAGAACCACTGTGGTAGAGGAGCCTCCTCCTGCCTGCTGCTTCCAGTGAGCCGCGTCATGTGCCCGACTGTCTTGACTGACAAAAAAATGACACGTTGACATTTCTGGTTCCCATGGAGACGCCCCCAAACAAACAAACAGTCCCCAGACGGTCGTCGAGGAAGTGAAACAGAATCATAACATCACTTTAAAGACCTGTTATAAAAAAAAAACTAATATCTTACCAGTTTTATCTCTCTATCTCCATCTGTATCTCGAGCAGCAGCCCCCAGCCTTGTCTGGATTAAGGCCCACTTGAAAATAGCGAAATTTGGGTGCCGTGTTAAGTGGTCAGATGGATGGGCCGCGTGCATTTTCACAGCGTGTTTATATTAACGATGAATCAATTGATTGTGTTCCGGCTTGGATCAATGGAACGAACATGGTATACTTTTAAGTCCCTATTTATCGGTATCACAATGAAAAACGCATTACATTGTTTTATATTAATGTATAATATATATTATACATTATACAATTATATTATCAATAAAATCGTAGTGTTTTGCCAACTATTTGGGGAGCCACTTCCTCACGGCCCACAGTTTAGGAATCGCTGATCTAGAATAATAGATATTGAGATAAAACCAAATATAAAATGGAGATATACAGTATGAATCTACTGAATTATGACAATAGCCATCACCATGGGTTCCCATGGTGACCTGGTTGCCATTGAGACGTTATTGTTTACTGACACACTTTAATACTTTGATTTGACAGAACCACATGATGGTTTTTGTTTAGTTTTTTGTATGTTTTGTTGTGGTTATGCACTTAAGGTGTGTGAGAGTGTATAGATTAGGGTGTGTGTGTGTGTGTGTGTGTGTGTGTGTGTGTGTGTGTGTGTGTGTGTGTGTGTGTGTGTGTGTGTGTGTGTGTGTGTGTGTGTGTGTGTGTGTGTGTGTGTGTGTGTGTGTGTGTGTGTGTGCGCGCGCGCGCACATAAGTGCGTGTGTGTGCGCGCGTGTGTGAATATTGCCTGTGAAATATACCAAGCAGAGGACTGCAACACACACGATATACCAATGACCCATGAGCTTGTGACGTCACTGTCCATTCCTATAAATTCTTTTTGTTAGATGTTGAAGCTGCTTCTATTCTTTATATGCTTACTGTGTTCCTCCCGTGTGTGTGTGTGTGTGTGTGTGTGTGTGTGTGTGTGTGTGTGTGTGTGTGTGTGTGTGTGTGTGTGTGTGTGTGTGTGTGTGTGTGTGTGTGTGTGTGTGTGTGTGTGTGTGTGTGTGTGTGTGTGTGTGTGTGTGTGTGTGTGTCTGTGCGCACTCGCGTCCACTGAATTATCCTGTTTAACTGTGTTGTGTCTCAGCCTTCAATGGGACAGATTCTCCAAGAGAGATTTGACTACAGTCTGTAGTTTGTTATATATTTATGACCCATGTATTAGTAGTATCAGTAGTAGCAGTAATGGAGTCTGTAGTTCATTCCATATTGGGTTTTACACCACTTAGACTTGGTCAACTGGACCTGGGTTGGCTCTGCACTTGGACCGCTTTTTTCTGTCTACACCAGAGTTGGACAGGGGGGGGGGTATCTTCACCCCATTCTCTAGCTACTAGAAGGATATCTCCAAAAGCTTTTGAAACGTTGTGGAAAGCTTTGTCATGGGCTAAGAACCAGGGGCGTCACGGCCATTCACTGTGCGTACAACGCGACACCCTCACTCTCACAGATCCGTGATTTCATACCCCCCACTTTTTTGCGGAAAAAAAAAAAAGTTTTGATAATAAATCAGTAAAATCAGGCAAAATAAGAATTAAATAACCTAACCCTAAGACCCAAAATAAAGTAACCAAAACAAAAACAAAAAAAACTAACAAAATCCGCCCAAAAAACGCAAAATTTTGAAAATACAGAATTTGTTTACATTTGACAGTTACTGTAATGTTTTTCACGCTTTTTGAAAAATAGCAGATCTACAAGCTCATAGCGCGGCACTCGGTGCCGCGCTATGAGCTTGTATATCTGCTATTTTTTAATAGCCAAAGTGTAAAGTAAGGGGTATAGTCCACCGAAAGTCCACCCCCCCCCCCCACCTTCTGAGAGCCCGTGACGTCCCTGCGGGGGGTGGGGGGGGGGATATCTTCACCCCATTCTGTAGCTACTAGAAGGATATCTCCAAAAGCTTTTGAAATGTTGTGGAAAGCTTTGTCATGGGCTGAAGAACTCACAAACCTTTCCGAAAGATTTCCCAAGATTGACCCCACAAAACTTTGTGTGCCTTTATAAGCTCACTCCCAGTCACTGCACAATAGCGCTGAACTATTGGACATGCGGAAATGGCCCTTATTTCACTGGCATACTGTAACAGGTATGCACTCTACTGAGTGAAGACACTGTACCTGACTATTAAAGCAGTTAAGTCATTGGATGTGTTACTGAACATACCTGTCTATTATTCTACCTGACTATTGATCTATCTGTATCTATCTGTTGATCTATCTCTCTCTTTCTCTCTAATCTATCTCCATCTAATCTGCTTTCTCCAGATAGATTGAAACCCACTAAATGTATTTATGATTTCAATGAGCCTTGTTTCTAGGCTCATTTGAAATAGTAGAGCTCCATTAGTACTACTACTTCTACCAGAGTACTTTAGTACATACTGGTACTGGTACCACTTCTACCACCACCACCACCACCACAGAGCAATGTAGTACATTCTGGTACCACTACTACTAACAAAGACTTAAGTGTAATATACATACTAGTTCTCTGGTATTACAATGTGCAACTGTATCAGCAGGTTGTGTGTTTTAATCCCAATGTCAAACGGGACCTATTATGCTCATTTCCAGCTATATATTTTGTATTCTGGGACTCTACTAAGTATCTGATTCACAGAACTTATCGTCTCTTTCGGGTGGAAACCTCATATGAGTTTGAATCCTGAAAAGTAACTGTTTTGGACATATGTCCAAAACATATGTCCAAAACAGTTATTTTTCAGGATCCAAATTCAAAAATGGCAAAAAAAACACACACGGTAGGATGTAGGCTGTTTTTGAGAGAGAACTTTACTTCCGTGCTTACTGTGTTCAGTTAAATTTGTTTTCTTGTGAAGTCGTCACAACCAAAATAGCACGTTTTGGGGGAGACAGCGAAAAAAAAAAAGCGAAAGAGTTGGTGGTTGGTCATGCATGTCCCTGTCCTTCATGGGCGTGTTGTGCCTGGAGCAGATGACCATAAGAAATGTGTCACGAGCTGACAACTTGTTTTCGAAAATCATTGGAAACCTACCATTCTGAAGCCTGAGAGTTTTGCTCACGGGAATTACTTACTAATATCATTCATTTACCTCCATATTTGAATCTTTGGCCACATTTAATACAAACATCTGACATGTAATATCATACAGTATCAGAAAGTCAGGAAAAGCATAATGGGTCCCCTTTAACATCTCATGCTGGTAAAAAATATAGATTTAATAAATCAACCTACATCCAACCTACAAATTATATTTTACACCCTGGAAATATATTTCATAATACATTTTTATCATAGGTTATATGTTTGGCCATTCCAAATATATGTTCTCTCATATATTTAGTCTAAAATACATAGTTCTAGTATATTTTGTATGTTGTGACGAATTTAAACTGAGTGAGGAGCGCTTTATTTCGTTGTCAATGATGTGTCCTTTTTTATGGCTGTTTTTAAGTGCCTGAGAATCCGACAAGTAAAGCGCTCCTCTGCGGGTCCGAGCAGTTTAATGAAGATGTGAAATGGATTGTCTCAAAATGTCATCTTTTTATTGATTTGTGTTTTGAAGTGTTTACTCGTGTTCTTGTTGTTAGAAGTGATTCTCAACAAACAAACAAAAATAATTTCACTACTCGGGTGGGCAGAGAATTGATTACACTCACTCTAGGATGCTTTCACTTCTCTACACAGCTGATTTGTTCTGTTTAGCTCTTTCATTCCACCACCAGTCTGTAATCAATGAAAAAATAAATAACTATAAATATATTATCATCATGACTGCCACTGTCTTCTTTCAATGCTTTCCACTTGTTCAATGCTTTTTAGCAACAACATATTGACCGCCAATGGTAGAGACAACAGACCTTGTATGCAGTGAAGTAACATAGTAAGTTAACAGTACATACTGGCATACATGGCACAGAGAAAACGGATGTTGCATACAGTGAACTAACATAGCAAGCTGGGAGCCAATTTGTAAAAAAAACATTGTTTTTGCCTCTGGAGGCACCACCTCCTTTTTTGTGTAGAAACAGGAACTCTGTTTGGCTCCTCCACTTTCTTCGTCCACTTCCTCCTGGTGCTTATGGGTTTATTCCACGCTTTTATCTCCTCCAGACTTGACTATTGCAATGCACTTTATTCAGGGATCAGTAAGAAAAATATTCAAAGATTGCAACTGATACAAAATTAAGCTGCTAGGCTCCTGACACACACAACGAGAGGTGGGCACATTATACCAGTCCCTGCGGCCCTTCACTGGTTATTTGTGAGATTTTAAGGCCCTACATGGTCAGGCTCTTGCGTATATCTGTGATCTTATAACTCCTTATAACTTATAACTCCTTATAGGCAGGGCCTTATTGACGGTACCAAAGTCTCGTCTTGTCACAAAGGGCGACCAGGCTTTTGCCGTTCGGGCCCCTCGGCTGTAGAACTCACTGCCTGGGGACCTCAGGCAGGAAAACTCAGTGTCCTCTTTCAAATCTCTTCTAAAAACTCACCTCTATCGCACAGCTTTTCTTAGATTATGAATTGTTGTACTATTTATGCAATTTAATGTCTGATTTGTACTTTTTAACTGTTAACTTGTTTTTGAAAGGTGCTATATAAATAAAGTTAGTAACAAATCTACATGTTTAAGGCAGTGGCGCTGACAAATTCTGCTGTTAGCAGAATCTGTCTTGAAAGATTACCAACATAGTAACCGAGTACATAGACTACGCATGGTACAGAAACAACCGACTCATACAGTGAACTAACGTAGTAGCACAGTACATAATTATGCAAGTGTAAGGAAGACACTGGGGCAGCTCGGACAACTTTAAGCATACAGAGAATGACTGACGTTTCGATGTTACTACATCTTACTCAAGAGTCATCCTCAGTGGTACAGACATCACATACCTCATTGGCAAGCAGAGACCTCTTGACAAATATGCCTCCAGCACCACAATAAGTTAACCACAGAAATGGTAACGGCAGTTCATGGTTTCCGTGTCATTGTTTTATTTGTTTCCTCTCGCCAAAGTATGAAAGCTTATTTCTGCCATGTGATATAAAGTGAACACTTGTGTGATACTCTGCTGGACTATTGATTACAGGCAGAGCTGGATCCCCGGGGGCCAAAAGGTCAGGTGGCTCCACTGTTCCAAAGCCTGACCCTGATTTTCACTGGCTGAACCAAAAAGACCCCACATAAAGATCATTTTTTTACCTTACATTCTAATAGTGCTGTGTGTTATACTGTATAAAACACATTTATTACACTGTTGACAATGTGTAACGGCCATCTTTTGGGGGGAAAAAAATATTATAGCCGATAGTGATAGAATGAAACATTAAGAGAATTTGGCTTCAGTACAGGTTAATATTTTACCATTATAATCTCCTTGAAAAGCTACAGCTACAAGTCCCTGTAATACAAGGTGCCATCTAGCATCTCACAGTGGCTGCTCCCTTACATTTTATGACTGTTGCCTTTCCTTCCCAACTATACTGTAGGAACAGACAATACAACGTACAGATAAAAAATAATTTAATTTCTCAAACACGACAAATGACAAATTTCACCTGCAACAATAATGGGAAACACTGTACACAAGGGAACTCTTAATATTACAGCGATATTGTACATTTCATTCTTCATCTATGGTCATATAGATCATTATAAATAATGGATTAGGGAGCAGGTGTGTTTTCCCTTCAGGGTGATGCTTGCAAGCACATTACAAGCAGTGCACATAAACCATTTTACAGTCAAAATGTCCAGCTGTGAAAGATGTCAAAGAGTGGTGAAAATCTAACCCGTAATAACGTCCATGTGATGTAAATTTAACACATCACAGCCCTGGAGGCCCAGACAGCTGCTATCGTTTCTTTCTAGCCACTTGTGCTCCAGTATCCATATTCTAGGGCTAACAGTCGGTGAAAATAGCCAATCTACAAGGCGTTGTGACTTGCAGATCTGCTATTTTATATATATATATATATATATAGCGAAAACAGGAGGGGACCTAGTATAGAGTTCATAGGAATCCAGTCAACTAACTGTATAGGGTTTAAGTGGCTAACCAGGGGCCTGAAGGAGTCTTTGGTGGACTATTAGACCTGGAACACCAGGTGAATACAACTAACTAGTTGGTCGAATAAAAACAAAACAAATAAAACAACTAGCAATCGTCCGGGTCCATAGTACCAGGGGTGAGAATGACCAGACTAGATAAATAAGGAAAGCTATGATCTCCTGAATTTTAGATGGGCCATTTTCCTATACAAAGCACATTGTAGGGGTAGGTGAACCTCATATGTAGAAACTTTTCTCACAGCCTGAAAAGTGTCTATTGCAAAAGAACAAAGTTAAAACGTTAAAAAAAATGTTACACTGTATAAAGGTCTCACTTTAAAACACAGCCTTATGGAATCTATGCAGTATGTTAGGAGAGCAATCAATCTGTGCAACGTTATTATTTCACCTTAAAGACATAAGAAACCACTAGTTTCAGGTCGTAGAGAACAATATTGAAATTTATGTAAAACAAAACCAGAGGTGAAAACAGTCGGGTTAATAACTGTAACAACACACCCCAAAGCATTCTTCCCTTGCCATGTCAATTTGACATGAAAGAAGTAAACAGTTTCAGGGCCGCTTGAATAGGAAAGAGATAAACGACAACAGAACTCAATCTGAACTTTGGAGGAAATGAAGGAATAACAGCCCAGTATCTCTGAGAACATTCCCAAATTGATAACTACATGATCAAACGAGAAACGGCACAATGAATATTAACTTACTGTAGTTACTCTAAATTACAATACATTAGAGACCCAACTTGGGCAAAGACAAGTAAAGGGAGGGGGTTTGCAGCCATGTGTGCTCTCAGCTACACCATTTTGCTAAAAAAAAAAAAAATCAGGAAAAATATTTTTTTTCCAGTGTTGTACCTTTAAAAACGTTCTTTACTGGAGTACATGATTGCGTGTATTTTATGTAAATTTTCCCAAAACAAATGTATTACTGCTTCGCCGTTTGCTACAAGTCCTTGTGACTCCTTCAACTCGATATCCCAATCCTCTGGAAAAGTCCATAACATAACAGACACATAAAACTGTGCTGGTAATCTACTTAATCCCATTTTCCTCTGGGAGGGACACTCCAAGTCTGTGCATGTGTACAATTGCTAGTATTTGTGCGCACACAAGTTTCATTCGATTTTTTCCCGGTGTGCTAAAGGGGCTACATGCAGCATCGACCCTCAGTTTTTCAGAATTGTGTCTGCTTTATACTTAGTTGCACACCTGTGTCTCGCACCAACATAGCAGATTTACAAGCTCACAACACGTGGCTGCGCAACATGTTGTAACTTTGTAGATCTGGTATTTTCGGTGCAAGACACAGGTGTGCAACTAGGGATAAATCAGACTTTAGGGTTTGGTGATATGCACTTCACTAGCTCCGCTGCCATTGGTGGTCGTGGTGATGATGTACTGTGTGGTGGCCTGCTGATTGGCTGGTTGCTGCTCCAGGTGTTCTGCGTGGTCCTGGGCGGAGCTCGGAGGTACACTCACCTGTTTGGTGTCCAGATCTGTCTGGCCCTCGGAGATGACGTAGTGTGTCTGCAGTGAGGATGGAAGAGGAAAACGTTTTGTATTGATTTATCAAGTGTGTTATTGGCATTGGTGAGATGGCAATATTACACTGTTGTACGTTTCATTTCATTCCTAGATATGCACAAAAGTTTGCTTGATTTGTTTACTGAATGTAGGCGTTTCAAAACTTTTAAGACAGGTACGCACTTCAGAGCACAGCACGCTTCTGGTTGGTCTCACAATACATTCTAAAACAAAATATTCTAAAACTGATTCTGCTTCAGTTATGTACAGTGCAGTGATTTTTTTAACCCATTAAGACCTGGAACTGTGTCATTTTTTTATTTGAGCTAAAAAGCATTATTTTACACTTTGGTGCCGCGCTATGAGCTTGTATATCTGCTATTTTTTGAAAAATCGTGAAAATGTGTGCAAATCTTCTGAATATATATATTTTTAAAGCGAACATTTTTAACTCAAATCTTTGCTTCTGGGGGGTCCCTGGAACAACATATTTTGATGGGGGTCCGCGGCCAAATGCATATAATTTTGGGGGTCCTTGACATGAAAAAGATTGAGCACCACTGATATAGAAACATACGTTTTTCAGAATACTGTTGAGATTTAGGAGACATGTAGAATCGGCTTCAGGTCTCAATGGGTTAAATAACAGCCGAAACAAAGCTGCAAATAGCCCCACTATTCACTCACAGTTTTGACCTGGCCAGTGTTGGCTCCTGATCCAGGCGTGCTGGCCTCTGCTATCACATACTGGGCGTGAGGGAGTGCCATCATCTGGATCTCAGACGCTAGAGGAGAAACACAGGTACACAGTCAGGTAGGAAGAGTCACACAGAGATATCAGCAAGAGCGCCTCATATTACGGCCGTCAACAGGATCAACATGTGTTTAATGGTATACATACAGAGGTTCCCAGTGGCGTGCAGACATTTTGAGGGGCAGGTGCTCAAGTAAATTATACTTTTTTTTGTTTACTTGGTCTGCACTTTTTTCCCCTCTACACCTATACCTCTTTGCCAAAAATAGCCGATCTACAAGCCCACAACGCCTCGCACTGCGAGGCGTTGTGGGCTTGTAGATCGGCTATTTTTGGCTAAAGTTCTCCTCAGAAAAGGGATGCTAGGTTTCGAGTGGTTATGGTAAAAAGAAAAATCATATCACATAAAGATTTGGCGGACCCCCTGTAATAACTCTGAGGACCCCCTAGGGGTCCCGGACCCCCTCTTGAAGACCCCTGCTGTAAACTGAAAAAAACAAAACATTTTTTCTTCTTTTTTTCAAAAGGGCACTTCTGGTCAAGAGGGCAAAGGGCAGGTGCTCTAGCACCACCTAGAGTCTATCTGTGCACGTCCCTGAGGGTTCCCAAAAGATGCAAGTGTCTCACCGGAACCCAAACTTACAAAAATACATTATGATTAACTCAAAAGTCTTTTCAATCATTTTTTCACTATTTCTGCGAAGGTTTTTTATTATTTTTATGGAAATGTATGTAATTCTTTACTTATTTGTTTACAGAAAAAACATTGAAATCAAAATGAACACTGGATGTGAACTCACGGTATCCTCTGTAGTTCCAGTTCCCAGGGATGTAAGCGTGCTGCACCGTGCCCTGCTGCTGGCTGCCGGGGGTTTGGAGGGTGTGGCTCTGTGCCAAGGTCACAGGGGTCAACTGGGTGGGGCTTAGGTCCTGGCCGGCCTGCTGAGAGGAGGGACTTAGAGGCTGACCTGGGACCTGTGAGGAGATCGGTAATAATGATACAGAGAGAACATTTCATCATAAATAAATAATACATTTGTTCCGCTGACAGCCCCTGACTCACCAACATAACAGAATTTAACAGTGACCCTGATTAATTCCCCATTGACGTGCATTGCAAACCACATCAACTTGCTGAGTGTAAGTTTTCTTTATTACACAGAAATCCGACATTGTATAATTTTCCTCTATATTTTTCTTCTTTTTCTAAATCTCCCCTTCTATGCTGCTGCCATGTTGGACGCACCCCAGGAGTCCCTGTTTTACCCTCCTTTTCTAAAGCAAGTTGAGAAAATCTGTCACGACTCTAAGCTCCTAATCAGACCTTTGGCTCCCCTCCCTGAGCTGATTCTAATAGATCTGTTCAAACTCCTTGCCCCCTCATTCGCTCCCCTCAAATACCATGCATCCCACTGTGGCCCATTATCCTGCACAAGATAACCAGCAGTAGCCAAGTTTTTCTGGGCTAGTAGCATAACGCAGTGTTTCCAAAGAGTGGGTCGTGGACCAAGTAAACATCTCCTTTTTTTTCGTTTCCTACACAAAAAAATATATATATATATATATATATATTTCAAAAGATTTTAAGAAGTTTAAATGAAAACAATCACAACTTTTCATCAATTAAAAACAATTCCATTTTTTTCAAAAGCATTTCATAAATAAAATGAAAAGATCTAATCATTTCCATAAATAAATGTAAGCTGAAGAAGTAGTGAAAATAGCTGATCTACAAGCTCACAATACGGCGCGAAGCGACACATTGTGAGCTTGTAGATCTGCTATTTTCACTAGTTTGGGTTCCGGGCAAACGTCTAATTTCTCTTTTGGGTCTTGGGCTATTGATTGAATATTTTATTAGACAGAAATGTGGTACAGTCAAACACTTTGTCTAAAAGGAAAACACCCAAAGAAGTCTTGTTTCCATTGGAGTCCTAGACTAAAAAGTGTGGGAACCACTGGCAGGGACGTGCACAGATAGACTCTAGGTGGTGCTAGAGCGCCTGCCCTTTGCCCTCTTGACCAGAAGTGCCCTTTTGAAAAAAAGAAAAAAACGTTTTGTTTTTTTTCAGTTTACAGCAGGGGTCTTCAACAGGGGGTCCGGGACCCCTAGGGGGTCCTCAGAGTTACTACAGGGGGTCCGCCAAATCTTTATGTGATATGATTTTTCTTTTTACCATAACCACTAGCATCCCTTTTCTGAGAAGTACTTTAGCCAAAAATAGCAGATCTACAAGCTTGTTGTGAGCTTGTAGATCGGCTATTTTTGGCAAAGAGGTAGGCTATAGGTGTAGAGGGAAAAAAGAGCAGACCAAGTAAACAAAAAAAAGTTAAATGTACTTGAGCACCTGCCCCTCAAAATGTCTGTGCACGCCACTGACCACTGGCATAACATGTTCAGTGTGTGTGTGTGTGTGTGTGTGTGTGCGTGTGCGTGTGCGTGTGCGTGTGCGTGTGCGCGTGCGTGTGTGTGTGCGTGTGTGTGTGTGTGTGTGTGTGTGTTTACCTGGCTGCTTCCCTGTGTGCTGCCTGTGGGCTCAGTGACCTGGATGTGCTGCACCTGGATGGAATGCTGGCTGTAGCCGTGAGGGTCATGCAGCTGACTCACATCCACTGTGGGGTGCTGGGAATGCGGGGAGGAGGCCTGGTGGGGGGCACACACACACGCACACGCACACACACACACACACACACACACACACACACACACACACACACACACACACACACACACACACACACACAGAGAGGACAATAGTTTACATTGAAGTAAGAAGTGGATGCATGTGCTGCATAAGGGTCACGTCCAATTTTCCAAAAGCGTGAAAACAGACATACCGTAATTTTCGCACTATATGCCGCACCTGAATATAAGCCGCAGCAGCTAAATTGAATGATTTGTACATATATAAGCCGCACTGGACTATAAGCCGCGGGTGTAAAATCCCTAGATTTAGGAGGTCCCCTAGTGGCCGTTAGCTATATAAATCCATAGATAAACCGCACCGTTATATAAATTATATAAACCGCAGGGTCGAAAAATGGGAAAAAAGTTGCGGCTTATAGTCCGAAATTTACGGTACTCACAACCCGTCACATTGTTTGTGCGACATGAAGTATAAAATATGGCTTAACCCTTTTAGACCGGGAACGCATCTCTGTCATTTTTAGATTTCTTTGGCTATTAAAAAATAGCAGATCTACAAGCTTGTAGCGCCGCACCGAGTGCCGCGCTATGAGCTTGTAGATCTGCTATTTTTGGGGGGAAAAATTGGAAAATGTGTGCAAATCTTTGAATATATAATTTTTTTAAAGCAAACATTTGTAACTCAAATCTTTGCTTCTGGGGATTCTACAAATGTCTACAAAACAGTTTTTAGAAAAAATATCCGAATAAAATAATATCAGTGGTAATTGGTAAATGTAATTGGACCCCCACATCAAAATGTTTTGTTCCAGGGACCCCAAGAAGTTGTAACAGAGTTAAAAATGTATAAAGATTTTCAAGATTTTTCGAAAATAGCAGATCTATAAGTAGATCTGCTATTTTTGAACAGCCTAATAAATCTAAAAATGACACACAGATGCGTTCCCGGTCTTAAAGGGTTAAGAGGTTCATCAACAACAAGAGCCTCAGCCAAATGCTTAAACGGTGAATACAAATGTAATTCTGAAATTAGGGTCAATTAAGTTATCTGTTACATCATGGTCAGGCACCACATCCTGGTTCTTACCGCGGCCACCTGGACCACTTGGAGCTGGATGTGCCCTGGCTGTGCCAGGCTGCCCCCTGCCTGCGACACCGGGATGTACTGGATCCTCTGGTAGTCTCCCTGGGCCGTGCGGTAGTCTGTGGTCAATGTCTGAGACAGCTCTGTCATGGCCTGGGTCAGCAGGTCGGTGGTCTATGGAGGGAAATCACTTTACACTGTCAATATGATATCCTAGGAATGAATCTTCCATGTGCTTTACACATAAGGCATGACATGCCAATAAGTTGATTGGAGAGTGACAGAGGCAACTGTTTGACATTATAATGTACATGTGGTTCAGAGAACTTGTAGATGTTCTCTTTTTAAAAACTTAAATAAGCCGTCTCCTCTGACAGGGACGACAGAATGCCCAGAAACACAAACCACAAATAGTGTGTTCCATATTAATTGCCTTTTTTAATATCTGACCCGAAATGTTCTTTTCTCCAAAAGCAGTGTTTCCATACATTGTAGTAGGTTTTCAAAGGTCAAATTCAACCTCTAAAAAGATGCATGTTTTCCAGCTCTTTGCAGTTTCAGTAAAGTTTTTTTTCTACAGTAGTGATAGACAGAATGAGTACTTACACACACAAGTTAAATAATGTAATGAAGATATGCTTCATTAAAGGACAACTTTGTTTTTTTACAACCAAGGTTTATGTTTTAGATTGTAATTAAAGTAAATAAAAGATGAGTGTTAACATTTTTTTATTTACTGCTTTCTATAGTTTTAGCAATTTTCGCAATATTTTTTTACAGTGGGCGGGGGCATTCTGTCCGGTAGCTAAATATATCTTTTTTTTTACACAATTACCCGGCGTTTTCTTTATTATCATTTACAGTAGCTCTTCTAGCCCCCAATAACTCACATCTGACCATCAAAGACCACAGGTCTTTGATGGTTTTTATTGTGTAAAAAAGGCATGTTTAGCCACTGGACAGAATGCCCCCGCCCACTGTAAAAAATTGCTAAAACTATAGAAAGCAGTAAATGAAAATAAAATAACTCATCTTTTATTTACTTTTATTACAAGCTGAAACCTAAACTTTGGTTGTAAAAAAAACAAAGTTGTCCTTTAAGGTCCAGTCTGGCCAACAAGATGTCATCCTTGTAACACTCTGTTGAAGGGTCTTTAGAGTGTACAGTATGTTCTAGTCTTGTTGAAGGGTCTCCTGAGTATACAGTATATTCCAGTGTTCTTACCACTACGGTCTCCGCCGTGGTTCCATCTGCGTTGATGACAGCAGGGGTGCTGCTAATCACAGCCGCGCTATTGGCCATCTGGGCGAACTCTGGATGTTTCTTCCTGATGTGCTGGACCATCTTAGTCTGAGACACAACGCATGAAGGGAAACATCAGGATGACGTTAAATCACAGTGACAAAGATTACCTCAACTCTGGGAAACAAAGAGCCTTTGATATGCTTTATTTATTGATTTACTTTAAATTAAATGTGGTGATCATGTTAGTAACTCGTTGGTACAGGAGGTACAAGGTGGGGAGATGGGTTCACATGTAACATCATAGAGTGATGTTCTTATTAATTCTGTACATATGTGACAAATGCACATTATATTTATTATATTTATCTGCTTGATCTATGGGTGTTATTTTATACGAGTGATATGTAACATCTGATCTGTTTATGCATGTTATTATATACGAGTGATATGTAACATGTTGGACTCTATGAGCCATATGGACATTTCCAATTCACGTGAGGGTAATGGGTCTGATCAGTGGGTGATTGAATGATTTGTGCCACCCGACGTTTCAAATAGAAGGTGTGGTACTGGGGGGAGGGGGGAACAAACAAACCTGTGAACCGGTGTGAACGGGTGAATCGAGAGGAGATCTCCTGGGCGCCAGTGTTACTAGTTTAGGTTGTCAGTTTTAACTAAACAGTAAGCTGCAGCCAAGAAGCGAGATATAGCGAGCCCATCGGAAGAGGAACGAGACGTTGCTGCCGTGGGGTTACAATCGCTGGATTTATGAACGAACCGCCGGTCAGCGAGAGGATTCTGACGGAGCCGCGGGTGAGATAAGTCCATATTTCCGTTCGCGCGGAAGATCGTTATCGTTTCATTTGGATATAAGGACTAATACTAATAGACTTATTCGAGAGCGTGGGAAGAAGAGGCCGGTTGAACACTTAACGCGTGAACTGTTGTTATTGTTTGAAGCGTCGGTCTGCGGTGACGCTCGCCCTTACGTCCGAGTAGTTTGTTTATTGTCTGTATTTGAATGAGATTGTGATCTGAAAGAAGTATTGTTTTGTTTATCTGTTTGTTTATTACTCTCCGCCAGGAGAGTATTGTTATCACTGCGTTTTCACTTTCTAAACATGACACACCGATTGGTCAAGCCTCACGTGACACGTGAAATACTGTGATCTGATTGGCTAGTGACGCCACCGGGCCTATATATACATGGCATCACTCTGACAGTGTCTCCGCCACTGTCAGAGTGAGGTAAGACGGGAACCATGAAATGGCTGCATGGCTGATACATAATTGGCAGATAGGACAGATAGGACATTTATATAGACAGGAGGGATATGACATAGGACACTTATACAGACAGGAGGGATAGGACACTCACACAGACAGAACGGAAGAGGACACTTACCCAGACAGGTTGGATAGGACACTTACATATACAAGAGGGATAGCGACCTATAAATACATGTGTCACTGTGATAAGCCAGATTCCAATACCGAAAATCCGGCCACTAGCTCACTCCCAGACCTTTGAACCGGAAGTAGTCAGGTAGTCGCGGTCCAATTGTTCCTATCTGTCTTATTGGACAGATAGGACAGATAGGACACTTATATAGACAGGAGGGATATGACACTTACATAGACAGGACGGATAGGACAGGAGGGATAGGACACTTACACAGACAGGACGGAAGAGGACACTTACCCAGACAGGATGGATAGGACACTTACATATACAAGAGGGATAGCGACCTTCGCGACCTTCGAACCAACACAAGTCTTCTGGCGGAGAGTTGTGCTCCGAGGAGCACTTTTTCTAGTTTATTTTGTTTATTAGGGAAAGAGTTAGGGACAGAAGTCTTGTTTAAAAGCCGGAGTGTATCATTTATTTGCCATTTAATTTGTCCATTGTTTATTTTGTGGCTTTATTATTAAATTAATTTCAGTTTAAAACCTGCCGATCCCGTTGATTTTCCTTTAGTTAAGAATTATCCTTTCAAGGTAAAGGCCGATTGTTACACATAGGCTTCCTGTATTCCTAGGCCCATATCTTGTTAACATTGTTTTGTAATGCAATATATATTTTTGTATGGAACATTTCATCCACAGACTGTCATATTGATGTACCTTTTTGCAACTTGTTTATGCATTATTGCTCAAATATTGATCCATGTTGACACGTTAATGTGTTCTTTTATTCTTCCAAGGACTGTTATGTTTTATCGAGCCACATACAGAACAGTGCAGACCATATTATTGTCAGACAATTACCATTGGCTAATTGAGAGCACTGCCTCTGCCACTGTTCTTTGAAGGCCTCCCTAGCCCATGGCATTCATGACTCTGAGGAAGATGTAGTTGACATCGAAATGTCAGTCAACCTGGCTAGCACCTTCATAAATAAGAAATGCTTAAAAGTCCAAGCTGCTCCAGAGTCCTCTCATTCGCGGTGTTATTAATGGTAGTGGTATCAAAGAAAGAAACAAATCGTATTAATGGTATTGGTATTAACCCATTAAAACTGGGAAAGCATCTGCGATTTTTTATAATATCAGATATAGCCGATATACAAGCTCGTAGATCTGCTTTTTTAGAAAAGTCGTGAAAATGTGTGCACATTTTTTTATATTTATATATTTTTTAACAAACATTATAACTCAAATCTTTGCTTCTGGGGGTCCCTGGAACAAAATATTTTGAGATGGGGGTCCGCGGTCAAAAATCTTTTTGGGGGTCCTTGACAAAAGTTTGACCACCACCGAATTTGCAACGTTTTCCAGAAAACCGTTTTTTTATAGAAGGCATTTGGGCCTCAGGTCTTAATGGGTTACGGTCATGGTGCCTGGGTGTGGAGTGGAGCTCACCTTGCTGCTGTACTGCTTGGCACAATGAGGGCAGCAGACGGGCGCGCTGGCGATGGTGCCTGTGAGCTGGGTGTGCGTGCTCAGCATGGGGTCTGGTTCCCCGGGAGCAGCTGGCCGAAGCTTACGGATGCTGGGCGGCAACTCTGCCCCTGGGTGGTTCTTCAGTATGTGGGCCTTCCTCTTACTGGCACTCTTGTACACCTGATGGCATACATTCATGTCAAGAGGAAATGGGGTTGAAAAGATACACAGTAGAGATGCGCGGATCACGGTTTTAGCCGCGGTTGCCGCAGTTAACCGCAGTTGCCGCAGTTAACCGCAGTTTGGGTGGATTTGGGTCAATCAAATATAATTATTAATTAATATTGGATAAACCGCGGGTGAAATAATGCGGGAATTAAATTAATGATATCAATCTATAGGCCTATAATAGCTTTTGAAAAGCACTACATTTCACCGTGTGTGCGTTAACTGCGTTTGTAGTATTTTAATATTACGTCATTTTACACCAGGCACAAAATAGCCGCTCACTACATGTTGCTTTGCAGCCAGCCGGTGTTGCTAGGTAGGTTGCGAGAGAAATAAGCAGCCAGGTCTATGAAAACAAGCCCAAAACAAGTGCCAAACCTTTACAGTCTATGTGTCAAACAAGCCCAAAAGTCGCTTATAAAAAGCTTATAAAAAGCCGACATGGCAACAAAGTGGTTGAAAGCTAAAGTAACTCAATGAAGACCTGTGCTTGTTGTTACCATGGTTGTGGATTGTATACAGTCACTGCATCGCGACAGTGGTGAGTGACATTGTTTATAAGAAAACTAACGTCAGGAAAATAACAATTATTTGGTGCGGTTGGTGCGGATCTATAAATAGGATGATATAATTACCGCGGGTGGATGATGGATGGATAATGAATTTGTTAACGCGGATTCGGGAGACAAAAAAAACCCATCCGCGCATCTCTAATACACAGCCTGATGGTCTAATGCAGGGGTTCTCAACCTTTTCAGGCCGCGACCCCCAAAATAATGATATTATTTCCCGCGACCCCCCGCGCGCGCGCAAAAAAGTTGGGTGGTTCTGGGCGGATTGGGTTTGTTTTTCCCGGTTTTTGGTTACTTTATTTCGTTTTTTTTTTTCAAAAAGTGGATAAATTGAGTAAATTAACTGATAAAACATGAATTAATAACATAAAAAAAAAAAAAATTGTAAAAAAAAAAAAAAAAAAAAAAATATGTTTTTTTACATTCACCCAAAAAAATCTGGCGACCCCCCCAAATTATTTGGCGACCCCCCTGGGGGTCGCGACCCCCAGGTTGAGAACCACTGGTCTAATGATACAGGGGGGTCTGGGGGGGGGGTAATGAAGATACATATCTCTGCTGTCCGGCAGAAACCAGCTAACTCCAAAATGTTCATTTTAACCCTAACCCACAAAAAGTTAGGAGGTTTTGTTCATCATTGATAAGAACAGCTGAATGGACCTCCAAGCTCACAATGAGATTGGAGGTCAAAAGGGGGTGGAGCCTGGAGTAAGCAAAACCAGCTAACTCCACCCCCCTTTGGTGTCAACTGGTTTCTGCCGGACAGCAACTATTTGGAAGGTAGGAAGGAAGGCTGAGTCGAATGGACAAGATACTGTACTTGCCAGAAAGGAAAGGAAAATAAAGGAAAGGAAAGAAGGGGCAGGAATGAGGGAAGGAATGGAGGAAGGGAAGGAAGAAAGAATGAAACAAAGAAAGCTGGGTAGAACAGACAAAATACATGCACAAAGAACAAGAAAGCAAGGAATGTACAGGTTGTAGCTAGCAGACCAACCTTGTCACAGTACTGGCAGAAGTAGTCTCTGTTGGGTTTGATGATGGGCAGAGTGAGTTCAGGGACATCATCTATACGCATGTCTGGGTGACGCTTTGACAGATGGTTCACCTGGAGAGAAATACTGTTAGGTCAGCATTTCCATGAACACTTACAGAAAATACTTAAACGAGGCAGCGTGGCCTTGTGGTTAATTTTATTAGAGCTAGGCAATATACTTGAAGTTAAGGACCTAGTGATAACCTAAAAAGGACCTGCTCTGCTGCCTCTAGTGTGAGGCACCTGCTCCTTTTTTTTCCCTCTACACCAAATCTCTTTGCTGAATTGTGAGCTCGCAGATCTGCCATTTTTCACAAATGTTACCTATTTTCGGCAATTATGACATGCCCAGAATTGGGACTCTATTAATACATGATTATATGAGTGTCTTGTATTGAGTGACTATCATTGGGAGAAAACAAAACAAAAAATACAATTCATGATCATGTGATACTGACCAGCATTCCTCGCCTTCTGAAACCCATCATGCACACTCGGCATTTGAACATGAAGCTCTCAAAGTCTGTGGTGGGAACCTTCAGCTTCAGGGTTTTGGAGCGGTGGACGCGGTCCGCCTTCTTGGCCTCTCTGTCGGGGTTGTGCATGCGCTGCATGTGTTCCCGCAGCTTGTCTTTCCTCTGAGTCCCAGGAAAGACAAACATCATAAGCATGATGTTTATAATATAGCACTTATAAAAAGTTAAGTGTGTTATGTACACAAACACAGCATTTACTAGAAGAAAATAAAATAAAAAAACACAAGTTTCACAGTCTCCCATAACTGTTATTGTTATTATATAGTGTAAATCAGGGGTCTACATTGATGCAGGTTCCTGGGGGTCCCTAACAAAATGAAGAACCATTTAATTACAACAATATACTATATCAATATCATGTGATGGATAATAAGTTACTCAGAGTATTTTAAAGTATTTTCAGATCCTAGGTTCCACTCTCTCCACAGAATCAGGTTTATCACAGGTTTACAAGGTAAAAAAAGTGGGTGAAATTCGCTTTCGTACATCGTTCCCATCGCAACGTTATTTCCATAGAAAGAAGAGGGGGAGGAAGAAGGGGGGGGGGGGGGGGGGGCAAGTGGGAAGGGAGATCAAACAAGAGAACAACAAAAAGGCCAAACAAGTTATCTACATATTTACACTAGTACCTAAGATAAAAAAATCTCCACACTTACAATATAGACACTTAAAATTCTGTACTAAATCTAAGAAAAATCTTCTCTTATGGGGGTCCCTGGCATAACATATTTTCAAATGGGGGTCCATGGCCTAATAATGTATCAATTTGAGGGTCCTTGACATGCAAATGTTTGAGGACCACTGGTCTAAACGGCAAAAGCTCTGTTAAACACCATCAGCTGTTTTCTGAACGTGCCATAATTCCTCCGTTACCTTGAACTGTTTCCCACACGTGGAGCAGAGGAAGTCCTTGCGGTCTGAGTGTCGTAGCATGTGGAGACGCAGTTTGTCGGGCCGAGAGAAAGCTTTGTCGCAGTCTGGACACTGGAAGATCTTCTCGGAATGGAAGCAGCGTATGTGTTTCTTCACCTGGAGAGAAAAACAACCCACTTGAATGGTTTCAGTAGTCAAGTCAGGTCTAATCCACTTGGAACGCAAGCAGCATCCCTATACTGGAGATTGAACATTTGCCCGGAAATAGCAGATCTAAAAGCTCACAACGCAATGAACGCATCGCAATGTGTTTATAGGTGAGCTTATAAGTCGGTTATTTTTGGCAATGGGATTTGGTGTAGAGGGGCAAAGGGAGGGGGGCCAAGGATAGAATCCTGGGGGATGCCGGTCAACAAAGCATTTAAGTGAATAAGTTCATAATGTGTCACATCGTAATGTGTTGTGAGCTTGCAGATGTAGTATTTTAAGACACTTTATATATGAAACTTTTTAACATTTTCTTTGTCTAAAACTCGTGATTGTGTTTCCTGGTTAAATGGAAACTGAATGATTTAAAACAAACGTGATCTTCATCAATGACCTGGATGAAGTCGGTGAAAGTCTTCTTGCAGGAGGGGCAGGTGAAGCAGCCGTCCACGGCGTGCACGCCCACGTGCTCCTTGAGGAGCTCCAGCCGCTCGAAGGTCTCCATGCACAGGAGGCAGGAGTAGGAGCGGTGCTCCGTGTGCAGCACCAGGTGGTCCTCCAGGGCGCCGTCACTCAGGAAGCTCTTGCTGCAGATGTGGCAGGAGAAGGCGTAGGCCTCCCGTCCATGCACGCGCACATGCTGCTCCAGCTTGTCCTTGTCGCGGAACGCCTTGCCACAGTGGGGGCACTTGAAGGGACGGAAGCTCTTCCGGATGAAGAGGTGCTGCAGCGCCGCGTTCTGAGACCCGGGTGGGGAGAGAGGAGACGATTAGAACAAGGGCAACGATGGGGTTGGGCAGATATAGAACTAGTGCTGTGCAATATGTGCTTGTGGTGTGGGTGAGGACTGATTTAAACAGTCACATCTGGCCCGAATCCAAACTAATTGGACTCCACTTTGCGGCATGTTGACGTGTCGTGTTCAATGTGAGGAGTTCAACAGTGATGAACTTTGACCAGGCTTCAACCAATAGGAAAGAAGTGAAACACACACACCAGAAAATCTGCACTGGCCACAATCCGCAGGACAAAATGGGCAATTGAAGCGTTCGATGCCATGGCATGCGTTGGAAAGTCATCCCCCACACCACAGGGCTAACAATAAGGCTAAACATTTAGATATTTATGGAACAAATGTTGATATCCGATGTATCTCACTGCCGTCACCTTCTACCTGAGCTACATTAATGACAGGATGTATGTCAATGTCACACATAAAATGCTTATCTTAGAATTAAATTGGTGATTGTGATTACGTTTTGTATAAAAGGTAGAAAGATACACGTTTTTTTTTAGCAAATTAGTGCCGTTGGATACATTGAAAATAACTTTCTGTACCTCAATGCAGAATTGTTGTATAAAACATCATATTGGAGGACCTACTGCTATATATTGCCCAGCACTACATGGAAAACAAACAGACCGGATGCAACGTAGAGGGATGGAGGGGCTAGATAGAGTATATCCTATATCCACTGCAGGTGAAATGACCAGAGCCTTCCTCTGCGTCCCACCTACCTGTACGTCCATCTGTCAGGGCAGCACACATTGAAGGAAGAGAGACAAAATCAAGTCTTGACCATGTTGACACCAAGTAGCAAGCCATCTAAAAACACTAGTGAGATAGAGCCACTTATAAAGCACTTTCACCTATGTTTCCTATATGAAGGGATTACATAAAGATTATGGCTATATGATATTGACAAAAATCCTATTGCCCCTTTCCCCCTGAATCTTGAGCATGTGACACATGCATACACACATGTTCTACCATGTGAGGTCATTTGATTAAAAAAAACAAATGCTCTGCTGAGTGCATTAAATGAACCATTTTCGTCACTTCATTTTTAGGTCAGGGATTAAAGCGTTAATCCCGATGATTGTCGGTTTTGGTGACACCATGTTCACATCAAGTGCATTTTTAGAATACAGATCCCAGAGTTCCATTTAAATGGAAGCATGTGTTATTGATTGCTACACCCACAAACAAACCAGGATGGTTAAACCGGGAGTGGATTGAGTGTTTTATTCAGACGATAAACCAAAGCCAACATCTTTTGGAGCTCATCTTCCTCTTCAAAAATATTCTGCGTTTTTCCCCCCACAATTCTACTTCCCTTCTGCATTCAACTGTGCATTCATGCATCATTTTGTGTGCATGCAGTAAATTTGCATATTTGACAGGAATGCCCATCATATATGGAGGAATGCATACAGAACGCAATTACACTGAATGGCTTTTGCTACCAATAGCAAGAAAAAGCCTAGAATATGCAATTTATAAATGTGATCACTTTAAAGAGGCCATCTGAATACTGTAATTACATTTGTTTTATAATTTTCTGTACAGCTTTAAATATTCTTCTTCTTATTAAACTATTATTCATCATCAGGTGGCTTAAGGCTTCTCTGGTCTCACCCGGATCCTCTTAGCACGGCGCATGTCCTGAGACGTGAGGTGGCACTGAGGGTCTGCTTGGCAGTTCTGTGCCGGGTCCTCCTTCACCGGGACAGGCAAGTCCGCCGTGGGGAGCGAGGCGTCCGGCTCGGGGACGGGCCCCTCCGCTGGGGCCGCCGGCTGGCCTTCCGCCTCCGACACCACCTCCCCCTCGCTTGGCTCCACCTCCACCACCTTCAGCCCGTTCTGCGATCCTTCCAGTCGCTCCTCGAGGGGCTGCTTGACAGTCAGTCTCAACATCTCCTGAGAAAAGGATTTAGCGTCCAATTAGAGACGACGGTGAGTGATGGTGTCTCAAATACATTGCAACAATAGACATTTTCAGGCCAAGGACCCCCTAGCTGAGAGAGAGATGAAGCAGGGACCCCCTCTATATTGTATAAAATTGTGTTTCAGATTAAACTTTTTTTGTTTACTTGTTCTGCCCTTTTTTTCCCTCTACACCTATATATCACTTGGTCTGCCCTTTTTTCCCTATACACCTATATATCTCTGCCAAAAATAGCAGATCTACAAGCTTGTAGATCGGCTATTTTTGGCTAAAGTTCTCCTCAGAAAAGGGATGCTAGGGTTCAAGTGGTTAAGGAAAAAAAAAAAAAGATATCACACAAAGATTTGGTGGACCCCCTGTAGTAACTCTGAGGACCCCCTAGGGGTCCCGGACCCCCTGTTGAATACCCCTGGTGTAGACAAACAGGAAGCTGAGGGAGGGGGAAGTGATCACAGAAACAATGTGCCATCACTGTAGCTGTAACCTGCTACTATTGCTTATTGATCTCTTGTGATGTTGGTGATGAAGTGAAATGAAAACGTGTCAAAGTACCGATGTCTTGTCCCCGCCGCTGTCCACCGGAGGATCCAGGCGGATGAATTTGGGTGGCCGGCCCGGTCTCCTTCCGGTGCCAAATCGCTTCCTGCCTCTCCCTCGGCCACGGCCCCTGGATCTGTACAAAAAGGAGGATTGGAGATTAGATCATTTTGACACGAGGCTACATTCTTTCGATACCGACTCCCCTAAACTCAACAGTCCCGTGCACACCATTCCAGTCTAGCACCGTTTCACACAGGGATTAATCTCACGACTGACATTTCTTTGTTAGGCAAAGATATGCAATTTGTGAAATAACATGAAAGGGGCCTGACACTAGCGCTCTGTTTCCTAAACGATTAGCACAACAAAAATGATGATGTTTTGACATTATCGTTCGTACTACATACGCAAACTGTAGCTTTAATCTTTGCTTTTATGAAGCATATATGAGACCATTAGGGTTTTATGGAAGATGCTTCTGAACATGTATTCTAGTGCTAGATTGACTAATTCAAATACTCTTTAACCCATTAAGACCTGAGGCGATTCTTAAAAATGTTTTCTAAATCCGAACAGTTTTTTGAAAAAAAAAAAATAATAATAATCATCAAAATTTTTCAAAAATAGCAGATCTACAAGCTCATAGCGCGGCAGGTGCAGCGCTATGAGCTTGTAGATCTGCTATTTTTGAATAGCCAAAGAAATCTAAAGTGACACAGATGCGTTCCAGGTAAATCTATTACTGAAGGGCTCGACTTTACCAGCCACGAGGTGCAGAGCAGCAGTGCCAAAGCTGGCCTGTAAGGAACTCAAATGACTGAAATACCAACCAACAAAGCAAGCCCACACCGTCTCTTCAGGAAGAGTATTTTCATGTGTTCTTTCTTCTGCACAGCCTTTCTTTTTTTAAAGTTTTTTTTAGGGGCTTTTCTGCCTTTATAGATAGGACAGTAGACTGACAGGAAATGGGGAGAGAGATGGGGAGTGACACGCAGCAAAAGGTCGTCGGGAACGGGATTCGAACCCCCCCGACACGCTGTCAGGCTGGCATTGCAGCCTAGGGTGCCTCTGGACCGCCACGCTGCGGGCCCAGTTCTGCACAGACTTTTGTGCTTCTGTATCTTGCTATCCAATAGCAGTATTGGTGTGTGAAGTGCAGCTTAAACATTACCTGGTGACGGAGGCGAGCTTATCGTCGTGCATGTTGAGGTGCTGCTGAAGCTGCTCAGAGCTCACAAAGCGCCGGTTGCACTCGTAACACGGCCAGTTCTTCTCCTGTTCTCGCAAGACTGAAGGAGAACATAAGAGGCAGTAAATTAACTTTTTTTTTTTTTTTTTTATCTAAATTTGTATCCCTACTTCATCATACCAGTAACCCTTATTTTTCACCCGGTGCCAATTTTCTAAGTGATCCTTGGCGCTACACTCCCCTCCCCAGCCTAGGGAGGCCAACTGACCTTCTTGTCACCTGACAGGGGGGAGTTTCCCTGGTAGGACGTAGCGCGTGGAAGGAACACGTTATTCTAACCAGTTCCTTTCCCCACCATCAGGCGCCCCGGCTGTCATGGGGGAGGCGTTGTAGCGCCCAGGATTACTACATGTTTTTGTGAGGGTATTAAATACCCTGAGAGACACGGGGAGAACATGCAAACTCCACACAGAGTAGGCCCTTTCGCCAACCCCACCTAGGGTATGGGCGCTGAAGGAGGACGTGGAGGAGAAGACACGCCCCCAGCGCCCACAACGGCCCCGGCGGGAATCAAACCCAGGACCTTGTAGCTGTGAGGCGACAGCGCTACCAACTGCGCCACCGTGCCCCCCCTAAGTAAATTAACTTTTGGTTTTGATTTAGTTTTTTTGCCCTACTTCATCATACCAGTGTTGTGCCAAAGTAGCAATAACAGCCAATCTACAAGGTTGCATCGTGACACGTTAGCTTGTAGGTCAGCTACTTTTGATATTTTTGAGGGGTAAAGCTGTTGGTGACGTCGGTAAAGATCATCTGATCCAAGGAATGCTTCTCACCTTTTCTCTCCTCCTCGGTGACATTGTGAATTTTCTGATTGACGAACTCAGCATAAGATGCTGCATACCACACCTGTGGATGAAAGATACTGTAAGTTATCAATGACAGTGGGTTGAGGTCAGTGGTTATGAATTCGGCTCTGTTAACAATATAGACAGATTTGCCTCCTCCCCATACATGAGATCCTATCACAATGCAGTCGCAATGCAGATTAGGGCTGCAGCTATCGATTAGTTTCTTTGCGATTATTCTATCGATTACTTTTTTGAATAATCAAATAATCGATTTATTTTATATTTTGTTTCAACGAATCACCTTAAACACTTTAGCCGTATTTTATACTTTGTCGCACAACAGTGTTGAGAAAATGTATGGAAATTTCAGTTCTACAATGCGACACCTTGTGCGATTGTAGATCGAAACTCTTCACTATTTCTGAAGGTTTTTGAAAATGCTCACCTATAATGACATATTCAAAACAGAGATCGATCATTAATCGAATAGTTTGATTAACAGTTGCTTTCCTAATGCAGATCAGGGGCATTTAACCCATTAAGACCCGAGGAAGATTCTACAAATGCCTTCTAAATCAGTAGTTCACACACTTTCAAGATTTTTCAAAAATGTTCAAAATAGCAGATATACAAGCTGTGAGCATGTTTATCTGCTATTTTTTTAATAGCCCGCACAAAAATCTAAAATGACACAAAAGCTTTCCCGGTTCAAATGGGTTAAACCCTATATACTTCATTGATAAGGTGTAAATGCAAACTATGTTCTGGACGGGTGGCTAATTTTCTGGATATATTAATGCCAGGTGTCAATGAGACATAGAGGTGAATGAGCCAAAATGGCTCCTACCTTGAGCTCCTGTTTTGGCTGGATGTTCTTAATGGTGGTGTAGAAGATTTCTGATCCGTACTGGTAAGCAACCAGGTTCTGCTCTAGGTGGTTCTGGGCGGGCCTCACAAACATCATCCAGTTACAGCTGTCCTCATCTGACAGGTCCAACCACATGTCATCAGACTTCTCTCCATCCTTGTTTCCATCCAGTGTCCACAGCTAAAAGGAGGAGTCATCAAGCAGATTAACCACTTAAACCCCATATAATTTTCTTCAGTTGATTGGTGTCCCCAGTGGTGTGTTCTACCGTCAGATGCTGTGTACGGCGTACACCTTGAGATTATTTTTCGTCGCCATCGTATACCTTCAAATACTGTTCAAAACAGCGCATCTGATACGCTGTGATACGCTGTGATACGCTGTGATACGCTAACTGCCCAAGGCAGGGGGGGCAGCAAGAATGTGGGCTAACTCTGAGTTGATGGCTTATCAAGTGTGAAGCTATTGTTCTTGAGGTGATAAGTAATGGCTGCGACGGAATTCACACATTAACAACGACGCGAATACTAATGAAGTACTTTAATCAGGCGCGTCTGATGCGTCTCCAGAACAGCCTCCGTCTGCTGCACCAGAGGCAGAGACACGGCCACTGTCCCGGACAGAATCGCTCTCTCTGCTCTCATCTGTAGCCCCATATAGTACCTCTCCCTCCGCTATGTAGCTCCGAGATGAGGTCCTATATCGTTCTCTGCCTGTCGGCTGAAAAATGTCCGCACATTTGCCACTTTACATGTTTCTTACCCCTTTCTGCACATCGTATCCAAAAAGTAAAGGTATTCTGAAATGATCACAGATGTTTGAAATTTTAACTCACCATAAAATCTAACAAACGAGTTGAAAAAAGTGTTTAAATCGCTTCTCTCCTGAGCCGGTTCAATAATATTATGCATTAGAAGATGCAATTCAACATTTGACCAGTAGGGCAATCAGTAATGTTATCTCTATGGGCGCAACTCTTGCGCAATGTCTTAAAAACATGTAACCGGCGGAGGAGAGAGGCGAATAAAGTGCTTTTTTCAACTCGTTTGTTAGATTTTATGGTGAGTTAAAATTTCAAACATCTGTGATCATTTCAGAATACCTTTACTTTTTGGATACGATGTGCAGAAAGGGGTAAGAAACATGTAAAGTGGCAAATGTGCGGACATTTTTCAGCCGAACGGCAGAGAACGATATGGAACCTCATTTCGGAGCTATACAGCGGAGGGTGAGGTTCCGATTGGAGCTACTCTCAATGTTCACATAAAATATTTTTGTGGGCCACACACGCGCGCGAAGCGCGCGGAAAATTTTCACATTCAATATTTTTGTGGGCCACACACGCGCGCAAAGCGCGCGTGCAAATTTTTTACATTTTGTGGGAGGCAGGGAATAATCATAGTATACCTTCAAAAAAAAAGTAGAACACAACACTGGGTGTCCCCCAGGGGTCTATACCTGGTCCCTTGATTAATCTCTATACCAAACGTTACCGAATATAGCCGATCTACAAGCTCACAACGTGTTGCAACGCGACACGTTGTGAGCTTGTAGAGCTGCTATTTCCGCCAAATGTTCGCCTATGTTCACCGAACGTTCACCTATTATGACATGATGATAGTACATGGAAATAATAGGACATGGTGTCCTATTATTTGCTAGCAATGTTAAGCATTTCAATAGGGGTGACATTATTTATTGAATAATCGATTAAAAGAAAGTTTATCACATTACATTTTGGTAATTGAATAACTGGATTAGTAATGTATCAAGTAGAATTGTTTTATTTGTGCTACTTGCAGCAGAAAGGAAAAATGTCAAGATGTCTGGGTTCAGATAACTTGTGTTGAACACTAAAGGAATCTAAATCAAAGGCATATATTAACTGAATAATTGGAAACAATCGAAATGACTTAAACGCTGTGTTCCATCTTGTACTTAAACTCTCTAAACTGAAATCAAGTGACAAAGTGTGGTAGATATTTGTGTTTAGAAATGTGTTCTCTAAACTCTAGACAAAAATATTGTTCCATGTATGTACACGGAGATAATGTTGAAAATGTGACGTTTCCCTTTAAGGAGAGTCTTACTTTGAGGTGAATGTAGTGGCTCTTCAGTTCACTCTGGGTGACCAGCGGTCCCTCAACAGGGCCAAACTGTGTGCGTTTGGGAATGCGTCTCTTGGAGAACACCCCACCCAGGAAGCGGTCGATGTAGAGGACCAGGGGTAGACTGGCCCTGGCTTTGGACATCACCGGACGGTTGGGGATGGGGTGTAGTGGACTGTGCTCCAGACATGCAGAGGGGTTGGCGTTGTTACACTCCTCACACCCTAGAAAGTGACAGAGGCAGAGGCAGAGGCAGAGGCACAGACAGAGGCAGGCAGGCAGACAGACAGACAGACAGACAGACAGACAGACAGGCAGACAGACATGCAATCACTTTAGTTCAGGAGTAATAATTTGAGGGTATAAAAAATGCATGGTGCTGGTTTCTTTTCTATGCTCACTACCAGCTATCCCTAGAATAACTGTGAAATTACACACAATTCATGTATTACACATACGTAGCCATAGAACACATCCATGCCCTCCCAGGGAGGGTGGTCCGTGTGAAGCTTGTGGAAAAGTGGAGATATTTGACTAAATACACGTTTTCTGCCAGAACTTTCAAATAAATACGAAACTATATGACAAGAGCTGACTCCAAGTCACAGCAATTCCTTATTGGGTGACTACACATTTTACATTAGAAAGCCGCCGTGATGACTCCCGTCCGCGGGAGGGCATGGGTGTGTTATAGCTGGGTATATGTAATACATGAAATGTAAATAATATCACAGTCATTCTAGGGCTACAATTAAGCGTGACTGATCCATGACATATATTTTTTATGCACTGGCAATTTAAAATTCACTTCAAATCATAACTCATGTTCAGAATATACTCGGGTGGCGGCACTCACACAGTTGGTGAGGGGTGAAGGACTGCGGTCGGCTGGGTTCCCAGTCATCCAGCTCAGAGTCATCCTCCTCTTCCTCCTCCTCAGAGTCCTCAGTGGAGTCTGTGGCTCCCAGGGGACTGGTGGAGGGGTCCCCTATACCGGCCATGGATGCAAGAGAGTTGGACGCAGACAGCTGCTCCTGTGTGCATTTGACAAGTTGACGTTTACAGAGTTATCGTTCAGCATTTTTTAGACCGTACATTAGGCAGTATATGAACTTTCTAGAGATAGACGATGGCAACTGTGTTGTTTATCATTTCTGTCGGGTGGAAACCTTGTATGTTCAAAACAGTTACTTTTCAGGAAATAGAACAAATAACCTGTGTTCCAATGATTTCAATGTAGTTATTATTTAGTCACAAGCTTGTTGATACTTTTCATTGGTTACCACTTAACCACTTTCAGAAATGGAGAGAATAGCTGATCTACAAGCACACATAGCATCACTACATACACATTTTGAGCTTGTAGGTCAGCTATTTTAGCTACTTTTGCACGACACACAATAAAATAAATTGTGTCAGACTAAGGACTTTAATCCATGCACATCATAAACATTCTCCACCTGAGACACTGGCTCCAGGATGGCTTGTGGGCTCTCTGCTACGTTACTGAGAACATGCAGGTTGGCAGCATTCATATTCTGTCCACTGGGCAGCAGAACGGTGACCTGGACATAAGATTATAGAGATATGTAGAGCTGATGAAGCATTATATTAGTAACAGCAAAAGGCATGAACAGCTTATGCTGTTTTATCTTTGAAATCAATTCAGGTTGTTGTCGCACAATACTGCAAAAACATCTTGCCACAGAAGAAAACATACCTGTTGTGTCGTTCCATCCTGTTGGATGTAAGCGACTTGGGGCTGGTCAGCGAATA
The DNA here is from genome assembly GCF_963454915.1 of Gymnoscopelus microlampas. Lineage (NCBI taxonomy): Eukaryota > Metazoa > Chordata > Actinopteri > Myctophiformes > Myctophidae > Gymnoscopelus > Gymnoscopelus microlampas. The sequence continues at coordinate 19,017,462 of NC_139945.1, read as the reverse complement.
CAGTCTGCAAGCAACAAACAAATTCAAAACAAACATGAAAGGCAGATCTAGGAAGGGTCAAATGCACATTAAGACTTTTGTTCCTATTGTAATGACAAGGATACTCGCAACAACGCTCGTAACCAACATGAAAAGAATGTGGGAATCGTAAGCAGTGCTTGCAAGTATGAGGAATTGGCTTTGGCACATGTTGCAGTGACCACATGCCGTGCACATGGCCATGGTATGATAATAGTTCATTTTCTGCTAAAACATTTTAAATGCTGGATCAGTGTTATCTTCCTATAATTCCACAAACCTCTGAGACCAAAACTCTGAGGCCAAACCTGTGAGGCCAAACCTCTGAGCCCAAACATTTTTCTCCTCAGTGCCTGGAGCTATTGATCTCAAATTGCGCACAGCCATTCACCATTACCATGTGCATGTGACTGCGAAGCCCCTTTTTCGATATCACTAAATTTCAGCTGTTTATTCGCATTTTCACGTAAAAAAATGTTCTGCCCGGTTCTCCTCAGTGCCTGGAGCTATTGATCTCAAATTGCGCACAGCCATTGACCATTACCATGTGCATGTGACTGCGAAGCCCGTTTTTCGATATCACTACATTTCAGCTGTTTATTCGCATTTTTATGTCAAAGAATGTCGCCATGCTTACGCTGGCTGCTCAAACTGCGCATGCATCACATATACAGCCCCACAGCGTTACACTGTTGCACTCACAGAACGTGCTTCCCCCAAGTTACGTGTGTGTGTGTGTGTGTGTGTGTGTGTGTGCGGCTACGGCTCTGGCCGCATGAGGATGTACCATGTGTGTGCGCGCTCGCAACGGGTCGCGCGTGTGTGTGTGTGTGTGTGTGTAGAACGGGCTTCGCCCAAGTTACGTGTGTGTGTGTGGGGGGGCGGCTCTGGCCGCATGACTGTGTGTGTGTGCTCGCGACGGGTCGCGCGCGTGTGTGTGTGTGTGTTGGGGACGGCTCCAGCTGTTAATGTAGATCTGTATATGCGCGGGTGTTTCTGTGTGTTCTGTGCCTCCACGACGCGGCGACCACACAACCTTCAACCACATACATTGCCTCATGGAAAATAGCCCATCTACAAGCTCACAAGGCCTCACTCTAAGCCCACTACCACGCCATGCAACACCCAAAAGAAAACGAAACGTTCTGTGTGTGTGTGTGTGTGTGTGTGTGTGTGTGTGTGTGTGTGTGTGTGTGTGTGTGTGTGTGTGTGTGTGTGTGTGTGTGTGTGTGTGTGTGTGTGTGTGTGTGTGTGTGTGTGTGTGTGTGTGTGTGTGTGTGTGTGTGTGTGTGTGTGTGACTGCGACAGGACCCGGCGGGTCCGCGAAGGGACGCGGGGGGAGGGGGTGGAGGATGACCACGACGGGGGCCGCAACTGGACGCACGGGGGGGGGACAGGACGTGCAATGACCCCACGTTTGCAACTACTTTCGCCTGCGCACTTCACCGGGTATGGTCTAGTTATACTAACATTAAACTTTATCATAATATAATTATGCTGTGTGGGCGTAGCGCAGAGTCTGACATCATGGAACTCCATATTTGGGCACCTCCATATTTGGTTAAGCCTGAAATGGACCTCCATATTGGGCTATATTAGGTAGCTCTCTGCATAAAAGCAGACCACACGTATTTAGAGCAGCCATTTCATTCGTTGGTGATTTGTCCAATCAAAAAGCTTTATAAAGAGGTAACCAGCCATTTTCATTTGTTGGTGATTTGTCCAATCAAAAAGCTGTATCACGAAGGTAACCAATCAGGCTTCATTGCAGATGGACCATAGGCACACCTCCACAACCGATGCTTCCTACTTGGGCATTAGTGGTCAATACATGGCCCCTGCTCACTACGCCCTCCAGTCTCAGGAGGATGATGGTGAGGAGAGACTTAATGATCATGTAAATGGTGGCGTCAAAGAGACCCTCAGGGAGCAGGATATTTTTCTTCCCATTGCCAATATATCCCGCATCATGAAGAATGCCATACCAGAGACTATAAAGACATCAAAAGATGCCAAGGACTGTGTGCAGGAGTGCGTGAGCGAATTCATCAGTTTCATCACATCAGAGGCGAGCGACCGCTGTCTCCAAGAGAAGCGAAAGACCATAAGTGGAGAGGACATCCTGTATGCCATGTCCACGCTGGGCTTTGACATGTACGTGGATCCGCTCAAACTCCACCTGCAGAAGTTCAGAGAGGCCATGAGGGCGGGGAAGGGAATGCCTGGTGGTGTGTCCATGGGAGAAAGCCTCGGAGAGGAGCTCCCAGATGACAGCTTCACAAATCCACTGCCAGCAGCAATCATTACAGCGGATGGTCAGCAGCAAAACGTAATGGTCTACACTTCTCCGTATCAACATATTCCTGCAGTTCAGCAGATTCAGTTCTCACGACAAGAGCTTTCTCCTATCCCAAGTACAACAGCAGCACATGATGGCACCATCCCCATGGGCCCGGCAGTCACAGACCACCAGGTCTGACCCCCGCGCAAAGGCGTGCGTTAACAGGAAGGGGAGGCATATCGGGTGAGGGTAGCAATTAATGGAAGCCCTAATGTACAGTGAAATCAATACCCGTTCATTAGAAGAGTGTAGTTTGTAGCTGAAGGTACGAAATGGTTTCTGAACGAAACTGGATGGAAAATCATGAGGCTTTATTTTAAAAGTCTAATAAAGTCTGTTATTTAGACCGCTAACTTAGTACCTACACACATTTTTTTTTCCCCCACATGTTTTATACTTTTTTGAAATATTTAACTTTTATTTCATAATGGAACTCGATAGGGATCTGATTGGTCTGAAACACAACAGCGGCAGTGTTGTGGGGCAACCTTTTTGTTGTGATCAAGTCTGCAGTTTGTTTAAACACGCCACGCATGCTGTGACCTCAATCTTCCATCACTGGAGCGCTCAATTGATTGATGTTTAACAGCCTTGACTCATATTTGATATGTTTGCGCCACTTAGTGGCTGTGGTCTTGGAGCTGGCCATTTCTTTCTAATGGTTGTAGTTTTTTTAAAGTTACATTTTGGATTTCTAAATCATCAAACCTTTTTTTTCTTTACAGTAACATTCTGAGTATGGAACAATTAACAGAAGAAGACTGTGTGGCTCTGAGTCTGTAGGAGATAGTTTTGCATACAGCACAATGCCTTGCAACAAATCGAATCGTGCAAAGCAAAGAAAATCAATGCAGAAGAACATCCCTCCGATGTCTGTCTATCCATCCATACAGTATTTGGGCAAGACTGACAACATCATCCATATGATGTCAGAGATCCACATGGGAGACATGTTACTGGACGCGGTCCTGGTTTGTTTGAGGGGGTGAATACCCTTCATATCTGGTCAGGATTAAAACAAGACAGGTCCAATAACAACATCGCCTCTTTGTGACATGACACGTTAGCCATGCCCACATATGGAGAGAGGACCTCAACCGTAACTTCTACGTTTTAGTGCTCACATGCCACTATAAAAATCACACCCTGTGTGAAGAGAGTGGTGCCTTTGATGAGCCCCGTATTGATGTTGTCATCAATGTTTGTTTATTGGACATACATAAATACGGACGGACACACGGACAAAGTCAGATATAGGAGTGGTTGGCACCACTCAAAAATCACACCCTGTGTGAAGAGAGTGGTGCCTTTGATGAGCCCCGTATTGATGTTGTCATCAATGTTTGTTTATTGGACAGACAGACATACATACGGACGGACACACGGACAAAGTCAGATATAGGAGTGGTTGGCACCACTCAAAAAGGAGCATGCACCAAGATTTTATACTTTCATTCTGGCCCATCAATGATGTTATATTGTCATCTCCAAATCTGGACCCGGTTTCGGCTAGGGATGGCCATTTAAAAAAATGTTAACTGGTAACCGAACCTTGTCAGCTGTTAATTAACTGAGAGACAGGAAAGGTTGGTACAGCGGGGGTGAAGTTCCTGAAGTTGATTCGGTCAGCTGTAGGAAGGACTATATAGCCTTATTTATATTGTAGGTGCTCTCACTCTGTGAGTCTGGGGCGCCCAAATCGAATCTGTGTAATTTTATCACACAAGATATAGCTTACATTGTAGTAGGGGTTCCATTGATTCCCTCGCGGCGCAATGTCCTCTGCCATTAGCTCTGACAGACTGTGGTGTCTGTTCCCTCCCTCTACCACTCTCGCCCTTGCTCGAAGGCACAGAAGTCCTTACCATAATACTATAAAGGGCTTGCATAAAGGAAGTCAAGAACAGAAGCAAACTACAGAGGGAATGAGATACTGTAGCGTAACAAGCAGGAAATTTAAGTTGATCCGTGTACACTTTTTATGGCAACATGTTTTTCTCAATTTAGTGTCAAGTCCTGGATAAACCAGGAAAGTCTGGTCACCCTACACATGCATCTCACCTGTGTGCCATCTGCTGGGTGGATGTAGACCAGCGTGTGTTCAGCTGACTCCACCGAGGTGTAGGAGTTCCCGTCTGCAGTGTAAACCACCTGCTGTTGTCCCCCTCGGTCCTGCTGATCTCCACTGTACACGATCTGGGCCACAGTGCCTCCCTCAAAGTGGACCTGTAATGCATAATATGTACAACACTCCCATTTTAAGACCTGGGGCTGATTCTACAAATGCCTTCTAAATCAGTAGTTCTCAAACTTTCAAGATTTTTCTGAAAAGTTCAAAAATAGCAGATGTACAAGCTCGTAGCACAGCACAAAGTGACACGCTGTGAGCTTGAATCTGCTATTTTTTAATAGCCAACGCAAAACCTAAATGACACAGATTCTTTCCCGGTTTTAATGGGTTAAAGGTTTTCTATTAATGGGTTTAGTCAGACACCTTTGAAATCCAACTTATTTCTGTCCTAGGGCTAAATTCTGCCGGCACACAAATAAAGTATGTCCTTTTTAATCTGCTTGAAAGGGAATCTAAGATTTAAACACTGTCTTTACCTGTATTTAAGACTTTTCAAGGTTAATGATGACATTTTAAGGCAATACATGAAATCCAGACACCCTGGAAGTATAACATGTCCTGGGAGTGTAAAAACATGTTAATAAACATTATTGTCTCCGCCAGAGGTGGAGAGTATGTTTTCGTTCTTGTCCTTCCGTGTGTCCGTCCGTCTCAGCCAAGCTAACATTGGTCAAGCTTCACGTGACACGTGACAATATGTTGTCAGTCACCAATGCTTTTGATTGGCTAGCGAGACGCATGACGAAATAAAATCCTATAAATAGGTGTGTCACTTCAAAAAATCATTTATATTTTTTGAAGTGAGCTTCCATCAGCCAAGCTAACATTGGTCAAGTGACACGTGACAATATGTAATATAAATAGGTAAGACAGGATTAATCAGGAACAGTACTGGCGGAGACCTGTGCTCCGAGGAGCACATTTTCTAGTTAATTAATAAAACAATGTTTGTTTTAAACATAATACTCCCGAGTGTGACAATAATTCTTGTGGTGACTGCATATTAAATATACTGCACACATTCATGACTATAAATGTGGCCATTCAACGAAAGCCAGTTCATCAGACTGTTGTATCAGATAGGGGAAATAACACACACCCATACCCACCCACCCAAGCCAGTTCATCAGACTGTTGTATAAGATAGGGGACATAACCCACGCCTGCCCCCCGCCACACACACACACACACACACACACACACACACACACACACACACACACACACACACACACACACACACACACACACACACACACACACACCTACCTGTGTGGTGTTGCCGGATTCACTGTTAGGTGTCTGACTCCACACAGGAGAAGATTCCTGCTTGGTATCCATGGCAGCACAGCACCAGGCGTGCCACTTTGTCACCTGTCACGCCACTCCTGAAAGGGACAAATCTTCATCATTAGAACTGGACTTACAGTTTCATGTAGTGAGCAAATTGTCTTGGTGTTTGAATACACTGAATCACACAGTCAGCAATACAAAATACACTAAAAAAAACAAGATTTACTCCTAACATACATCCCGTCTAACCGAAGTACAATATGGGCATACGTTGTGTTAAGTGAATATGATGCAGCAATGAAAACAGTTACTGTAAGAGGTTTTGAGTCATTGTACAGTAAAAAATAACACAAAGCAAGCTCCCTGGGAATATGGATTATTATCACTACACAGTAACAGTAATATAAGATGTTGGATTTGTCTTTTCAATGTAATGTATACTAAATGCTATGTCCATACATTCATGTTTTCAGGATGTGCCCAATATATAATATGCATGTTCCAATGACATGCATCCTTTGGTACATTCAGTTGACATGGTGTAAGGGGGCATTCATATGAACTGGATTCAGTGATATATATATGTGTGCCTGAGAGTACATGATGATACAGTGCATTAGCGAAAGAACACGATGCAGGACTTCATCAAGTGGATGCAGTGATGCATGTGCACCTGTGAAAAGGCTGCATGATGCAGATCATTATTAACTCTGGACTCAGTGTTATATACAGTATGTATGTGCACCTGGAGAGTACATGATGCAGGGATAATGCATTGACTGGATTCAGTGATACATTGTGCACCGGGGAGACTAGAGTACATAATGCAGGACATTATCGACTGGCTCCAGTGATACATGATGTGCACCTTGGGGTTCAGCTGCCTGTCACTGTGTGACGTGCATCTCCAGGGCATTATCGACTGGATTTAGTGACACATATATGCACCTGTGACCTGGAGAGTACATGATGCAGGGATAATGCACTGGATTCAGTGATACACATTGTGCACCGGAGACTAGAGTAGAGTACATGATGCAGGACATTATTATTATTTATTACATTATTATTATTATTATTACTACATGTGTGCCTTGGGGTTTAGTTCAGCTGCCTGTCACTGTGTGACGTGCAGCTGCAGGGCATTATCGACTTGATTTAGGTGACACATATGTGCACCTGGAGGAGAGTGCATGATGCAGGGTGCAAGCTCAATGAAATATTTTAACATCTTTTTCGGCAAGCGACATGAAAGCGACACCGCGCGCAAGCCAGTTCTCATATAGAAGAACGGTCAAACAAAAACACAGTCAATGGGGGTAGTAGCAAAGAACCGCGGCTGGTGTATGCGCAACCGTAAATTTCTAGTAGAGATGTAGAGACGTTTCATAGTGCGTGTTGTAGAGATTCTCTACAACACGCACTATGAAACGTCTCTGCAGCGTCCCAGGGCTCCAATGTCACCCCGCTATAATCACTAATAAACCCCATATAGCACAAACCCCCCTATTTTTGACCCCACAGGTTCTCGGTCCCAAAAAAACGGACCATACCACATTAAAAACATCACCAGGCATCCACCGCACCGCGACGCCGGTGTTATCGCCGTAGGGTCGAGCTTCGCGTTGAAACGCGACACACTCGGGCCCACGGCTCCAACCAAATTAGGAGAGTTGACAAAATGCGGGTTTTATGAGCGGCGGGCGACCGAATCTTTTTGTTCATAACCCGCCCGTCCCCCCGCTCGGTTCTAGTTGAGCCGCCCAGCCTGCTCAACAAGGAAGAACAGGCTCCATTTTGTTTGGGTGGGACTAAACAACAACGACCGCTTTAATCCGCGCGATACCGCGACACGGTCCCACGATATTTAGTCATATCGAACTATATCGTTTGTTAATAATTTATTGGGTGAATTTAAGTGGCGAAATCGTTGGTTTTGTGAAGGTTTCGTGAAAACGTCCAGGTTGTTCTTACCTCTCAGAATGGTAGCTGCTGCAGAGATGGCCGCATTGCATATATTTACATAATCTGCCCGGCAACTCACCGAGACGTGCCTCGTGATTGGCTGAATATTATTTTGTCCGAGCCATGACCATAGGCCATAACACGACGACACATTTTCTATTTAACCGCTTATGCCCGGGTTTATACTTCTTCATACGAAGGTGTCGCGTAGCAAAAATCAGTCAGTGTGGTGGAAAAAGTACTCACATTTTGTACTTAAGTAAAAGTATTAATACTGCAATGCGGAAATACTCTGTTATAATAAGTAAAAGTCCGGTAATCAAAATGTCGTAAGTGAGTAATAGTACAAAAGTATTGGCATCAAAATATAAGTACCAAAGTACTAACCTCGGGTCACAAAGTAACAAAGTACATTTATTAAAGTACTGTACTGAGTATTTCCCATTTTCAGTACTTTTATTTCTACTCCACTACATCTCAGAGGCAAATATTGTACTTTTACTCCACTACAATTATTTTTTTTTTTTTTTAACTCAATTTTTATTGGAACAAAACATTTTCAAAAGACAGATACACATACTTGAAATAAAAAAAACAAACAGAAAAACAGTACTAAAACACAAGAAATAAAATATCACTAAAAAGAAAAAAGAAAAAAATACACACAAGAAAAAGGCTGCATTCTACAATTGTTAGTTATTTCTGTTACATATTGGTTATACAATGTCCATGGGCTGAAAAAGTAAAGACCATTTTTCCCAGTATTTGTGTGATTTGTCCTCTTGTAGTCTAAGTGTGAATGTTAGTTTTTCCATAGAATATATTTCCCTTATTATGTCCATCCAGTTGTCTTTGGTTGGGGGATCCTGTTGATACCAGCGACGCGTGATCGCTTTCTTGCTTGCTGCTAGAAAGATTTTGATTAGATATTTGTCCTGTGTCAAGAAATCTTCAGGAATATTTCCCAACAACATCAAGGTACAGGTCTGAGGTATCTCAAAACCAAGAACAGTCTCTATGGTGGCGTGAATATCTCGCCAATATTTTTTAATTTTGGGACATTTCCAGAATATGTGAGCGTGACCCGCTTCCATGTGGCCACACTGTCTCCAGCATGGTTGATCTGTTTTCAGTTGTTTTGATTTAATTTTAGGTGTTATGAAAAAACGGGTTAAATTCTTCCAGCAGAACTCCCTCCACATTCTTGAGTTAGTGGTCGTATATTGTGTTTTACACATATTTTCCCATTCATCTGTAGAAATATTGATCTCTAACTCTTTTTCCCATTTTGTTTTAATATACTCTGTGGAGTTAGTTCTGGCTGACACCAGGCCCTTATATAATTTTGACACCGTTCCACTACAATTATTTTTAAACTTTAGTTACTAGTTACTTTGTAGATTTAGATTATTATTACAAAACCATAACCACTTGGTTACATAGGCTACATTTCGGTCATTTGAAAATAGCAGCTCTACAAGCTCACAACGCAAGCTTGTAGATCTACTATTTTATATATTTTATACATTTGAAACCTGTGAAATGCATAGGACATTCTGCATAATGGGTACTTTTACTTTCGGTACTTTAAGTATATTTTGATGTCAACACTTTTGTACTTTTATTCAAGTACATTTTGAATTCTGGACTTTTACTTGTAACAGAGTATTTCTACATTGCAGTGTTGATATTGTTATTTAAGTAAATATTCGAGTACTTTTACCACCACCACTGATCATTAATGAACTTAGATGATGGATGACAACATTGTTCCACAACTGTGCATGCCCTGTCGCTGTCTCTTGTTAACCAGCAGGGGGCGCTCATCTTCTTTGAAATGACTACCAGCAGACAGTCACCAGCCCCTGGAGTAGTGTGGTGGTGGTCTTAACCTTCAGAAACACATTGCCCTCTCACTCAGGGGTTTGATTGATTGATGTACTTTATTTAGTAAGACATGAGAACAGTACATGACAGTACATGGAAGTACAAATTCGCAATACAAGGTCTACTAAACTGGATAGCTCAGTTAAGCACGTAGCTTGTTTAAGATGAGATCCCCATGCACACAAATCATGTTGACATATAAGAGACAGACAGATATACACACTACTATACAGAATGTCATACAATCAGTTTACAGGTTACTGGTATGAAGGGTGAAAAATATGTACAAAAAAGAAAGAGAGGGGGGGGGGGGGGGTTAGGTTAGGACATGGGGTAGGTTAGGACTTGGACAGGGGCCATTTTTGAATTGCAGCCTCCTGAAGGTGTATCTTTAGGGCATTTTTGAAAGTGAGTAGGGTTTTGCACTCCTTTACTCCTTTTGGTAGGGCATTCCACATTTTAGATGAATAGCATGAGAAAGAGTTCATTCCCTTTGTTGTGCCAAATCTGGGTTGAACATGGTTTGTGGAGCTGCCTCTGGTGTTATGATCATGGACTTGATTAACATTTTGGAAGTATTTTGACAAATACAGGGGGATCCCAATGTTGTGGTGTATCTTGAAGACCAGGCCCATAGCAAGTTGCTGTACTCTGTCCTCAACCCTAAGCCATCCAAGCCTAGCAAAATGATCAGGGGTTAGATGGGTTTTGTAATTGAGGCCAAGAAGTAGCCTTACAAGTTTGTTTTGGGATGTTTGGAGTCATCAATGTGTTCGTCCACGGAAGAAATGTGTCAGTGGCATGACTTGACCTAGTCTGTGGCAAATCTTTACATTTCTTTGTTTTTTTTACATAGCATTGATTGATTGAACATTTTATTAGGCAAAAGGAATGTAAAACAACACAGTTACATTTATAATACTTTTTGTCTAAAAGAAGTCGGACCTTTGTTTGTCGGACTTGTTTCCGTTGGGGTCCTTGGTATTGATTTCATACATACATATATATATATATATATATATATATATATATATATATATGTATATGTATATACACACACACACACACACACACACACACACACACACACACACACACACACACACACACACACACACACACACACACACACACACACAAAAGGGGAGAGGGGTCGTCTGTCTACCGGGAAACTGGTATTACCTCCTCTTTTGGCCTCCAGAAAGATGAGTTTTTAGGGCTGTTTTAAATGAGCCCAGCGAACTGCATTTTTTGAGGGATGGGGTTAGACTATTCCATACCTTGGTGGCTGTGCTGTAGAAGGAACATTTACCCATGTTTGTTTTATGGGTGGGTGGTACCAGATGGACCTGTAGGGTCCATTTGGTCCAACAATCCAACATTTCTGACAATGGTGGGTTACATCTATGAAGCCAAACGTGCACAGTCAAATCTCCAGCATTCATTTATCAATGTGTACCCTTACAGGTCCATTTGATTACATTTGTACGCTCTCAGAGTTAAATTAACTCGGAGGATTTTACTGTGTGACTGTGTGAGTTATTTTGACAGAGTCTGTCAACAGTGACTTTGTTCACTGATGCCTGGCACTGAACTAAAGGTGATTCAAGGTGATTGCTGGTTCAGGAACATCATTGCGTGTGTGTGTGTGTGTGTGTGTGTGTGTGTGTGTGTGTGTGTGTGTGTGTGTGTGTGTGTGTGTGTGTGTGTGTGGGAGAGAGCGAGAGCGCGCACACTGTCATAGTGATAGTCAGAGGGGGGGGGGCTTGTTTGTAAAGAAGAAAGTAGGTGGCATTATAGGATATGTCTTTTATAGACTGGGACTTTTGATGGATGGTAGCCTTTGGAAGAGGTTAGAGGGGTCAGAGAGGTCAACAATGCATGATGACCCTCTCAGGTGCGCGGATGATCTGCTGCAGTCTGCACCCATGGCAATAGATGCAGGTGTGTGATGGATGCAGTGAATCAGAAGGTAATGGATGCAGTGAATCACATGGTGATGGATGCAGTGAATGACGTGGTGATGGATGCAGTGAATCACACGGTGATGGATGCAGTGAATCACACGGTGATGGATGCAGTGAATGACATGGTGATGGATGCAGTGAATGACGTGGTGATGGATGCAGTGAATCACACGGTGATGGATGCAGTGAATCACACGGTGATGGATGCAGTGAATCAGGTGTATGCAGTGAATCAGATGTATGCAGTGAATCTCATGGTGATGTATGCAGTGAATCTCATGGTGATGTATGCAGTGAATCATGTATGCAGTGAATCTCATGGTGATGGATGCAGTGAATCAGATGTATGCAGTGAATCGGATGGATGCAGTGAATCAGATGTATGCAGTGAATCAGATGTATACAGTGAATCAGATGTATGCAGTGTATACAGTGAATCAGATGTATGCAGTGAATCAGATGTATACAGTGAATCAGATGTATACAGTGAATCTCATGGTGATGGATGCAGTGAATCAGATGTATGCAGTGAATCTCATGGTGATGGATGCAGTGAATCAGATGTATACAGTGAATCTCATGGTGATGGATGCAGTGAATCAGATGTATGCAGTGAATCTCATGGTGATGTATGCAGTGAATCGGATGGATGCAGTGAATCAGATGGATGCAGTGAATCAGATGTATACAGTGAATCAGATGTATACAGTGAATCTCATGGTGATGGATGCAGTGAATCAGATGTATGCAGTGAATCTCATGGTGATGTATGCAGTGAATCATGTATGCAGTGAATCTTATGGTGATGGGTGCAGTGAATCAGATGTATACAGTGAATCAGATGGATGCATTGAATCAGGTGGATGCAGTGAATCAGATGGATGTGGTGAATCAGGTGGATGCAGTGAATCAGATGGATGCAGTGAATCTCATGGTGATGTATATAGTGAATCAGATGTATGCAGTGAATCAGATGGATGCAGTGAATCAGATGGATGCAGTGAATCAGGTGGATGCAGTGAATCAGATGGATGCAGTGAATCAGATGTATGCAGTGAATCAGATGTATGCAGTGAATCAGGTGGATGCAGTGAATCAGATGGATGCAGTGAATCTGATGGATGCAGTGAATCAGGTGGATGCAGTGAATCAGATGTATGCAGTGCATTTCATGGTGATGTATGCAGTGAATCGTGTATGCAGTGAATTTTATGGTGATGGATGCAGTGAATCAAATGGATGCAGGAAATCACCTCAGTAAGAGGGAAAGAAAGACTGTTAATGTGATTGGTGATGATATGAAGGCACCAACAGGAGGACTGTGTAACAATGGCTATCGAGGACTGGAACATCATTTTCTGTCAGGTTGAATTACTTCAGCAGCTGCAGGAAGGACCCCCTCTGCTGGGCCTTTTAGGCGATGGAGGTGCATGATGTTCTCCTCCTCCCAAGTTAGGTCCTGTGAGATTATTGTCCCCACAACATCATAGTGTTATAGTCACACAAGTGACTGAAGGGGAGAAGCTAACGCATACCATTACACCTTCGCCCTTAAGCCCTTAAGCTGAAAATTGCTGATTTACAAGCTGAATCTTGTAGATTGGCTATTTCCGGTGCGCAACCCTGTTGCATAACAGTATAAATTAAACAATATAGCATTTCAAACCTGGCTTCAGTATTTACACACTGGTTTTGTGACATGTCTTTGCAGCAGTTTGAATAATAGTGACTCTTTTCATTATCTCTTGCAACAAAGAAGACTTCTTTAATGTTAATTCACTGCTTTGAAGTAGATGAAGTGATCCTATAGCCTGCACGATGAACACATCTGACCAAGATACATTTGTACTATCTGGATACAGACAGACATAAGTTTTGGAACACACAGACAATTTAGCTATTTTTATAGGTGCAAACAGACCGTTGTGTTCCAAAACTCATCGCTATATACAGCTCGATCTTGATTCTGAGAAGCACTGGCTCTGCAATGTTCTTCAGCTGTAGCATAGATGCCACAGCATAGATTATACACCTTTTTAAGAAAACTAGTGCAGCATACATTATCAGAGTCACCTATGACATCAGTACTATGACAATGGCACCAACAGCACAGTGTAGCTTGACAAACACAAGCGATTGAGATGGTCCCGGTATTCTGTATCAATTAGTAATTGTTTATGCAAACAGAGTTGGAGACTCTTATTTCTAAGGTGGTGGTTTAATATCAATGGGAGAAGTACATTTAATTAGACACACAGGTAAAGTAGTTCTCTCTCTAAAGCAGGGATAGGACCATAAAACACAAACAGAGGCCCGTGCCATTGAGTCAAGCTGTAGCCATAACAATAAATAGAGTAAATATCAGGCCAGCATACATTAGCGTCCTGGAATATTCCGACTGCTAGAGAATTTCACAAGGAGAAGGATAAATAACATCTTTGTGTCCCTGAGGACAATGGCAAACGACATAACATGCGGACAGATACACAGACAGAGATTTGTGGAATTTATAGATAAGATGTCAGATAGACAGCCCCTCAATGGAAAACATTTTTTTTATTGAGCAATATCTGTGAGCATACATTTATACCACCAAGGCTTTCCTGTAAACATGAAAATATGTAAATAATCTGCCAAATAGATATTACAGGGAATAAAACAGCAAGACCCCCTAACGGGATCTTAGAAACAGAGCCCACAGGTGGATGGTGGGGAGGCGATGGGAGTGCAAAACGTCATGAGCCAGCACAGCAAGCAGCAGCACAGCACAGCAGCAAGATAGCAGAGAAAGGCAGGGGTTTTCATGCCTCTGCTTGTGATATCCCCCCACCCCCTCTGGTCATTCATTTCGCAAGTTGGGGATATGTTTTATGGCTGCTTCTGGTCAGACTGAATTAAATGCATGCATTTCTTTTTGGGGAAATGTCTGATATGATTAACATTTACTATATCACCATTTAAGAATGTTATTGAAAATGTACATTAACCACATTAACCCTGGTGTCATTATTTTTCAAAATGTTTTGAAATGTTTACTTTTTTTCAACTTACAATTTTGTGAAAATAAATACACATAAGGTAGGCTAATTAAAATCATCTCCACTTTCAGCTGCAACATTGAAGTGATGAATACACGAATGCATTATCAATTACCATTCTGCATAATGAGTACTTCTACTTTTACGTTTGATATATTTTTTTGTAAATCTTGATGACGTTTTGTAATTTGAATGCAGGACTTTTTGCAGACTATAAAGGCAGCACAACACAAGAAAACATTAGAAACAGTCAAATCTAAGACAAAGCTTTACACTTTCTTTTATATTGTAACGGTCGAGAAGTGCAGTCACCCGAAGTTAAGGCTAAATATGGGGACGCTACACATGTTACATACCGGTACATGTTAAACATAGTATAAATGAGAATGAACAACATTGTAGACAATATAACAAAATAAATTCATAAAAAGAAAATAAATACAATCATGAAACATTACTTATTTCCCTTCGACAGATCAAGGAAGGCATCCTACACTTGAAGGAATGCATTTGGCCATCCTCTCCTACACTCATATTATTGTTCATAAGATGCCACTTTTGACATGAACAGGTTGACTTCCATTGTCTTAAAACAATTCTACATCCAGTTGTGTAATAGCCAGATGACAGGGTCGTAATGGCTGTGGCCATGGTAGCCTCTTTTGTTTATAGGACTACATTATCAGGAAGGATTCCAAAGTATACATAATGCAGGGTTTTGGGTAACACCACTCTTAGCAATTTACTTACAAAATATATAACCCCATCATCCCATGGGGAACATTATACCTTCTCACACTCATAGAGCATCATGAATGACTGTGCCAACCCCAACCAATACAGTTATATGGGTGCCAACCTGCTTCTCACATCGCCAACAGAGGTCAGTGTTCCTCAGTTTTAATTTAGCAATTTACAGTGGTGTAAAGTAACTAAGTACATTTACTGAAGTACTGTACTTATGTATACTTTTGAGGATATTTACTTGAGTGTTTCCAATTTTCAATACTTTTCCTTCTACTCCACTACATCTCAGAGCTAAATGTTGTACTTTTTTACTCCACTGCAATATTTGACAACTTTTGTTACTAGTTTCTTTAGATTTTGATTATTATTGCAAAACAAGAAATTAACCACTCCAGCCCTATGCAAACTTAGGCTATTTGAAAATGGCCGATCTGCAAGCTCACAAGGCGTTGCTTTACATTTGGAATGTTGTGAAATGGGACATTCTGCAAAATAAGTACTTTTACTTTTAATAATAAGTATATTTTAATGTGAATTATTTTGTCCTTTTACTCAAGTACATTTTTAATATTGGACTTTTCTTTGTAATAGAGCATTTCTACATTGTGGTATTGGTACTTTTACTTAAGTACAAAATGTGAGTACTTCTTCCATCACTGGCCATTTCCACTGAGTCCATCATATCCGGTACGATAGCGTAATAAAGTAAAGCCGACACCAGATGGCGCAAATGTGCGTCTTTCTTTTCTTTTCTTTTCTTTTTTTACGCAACGGGGAGACAATCAGTAGACAGACAGACAGCAGCGTTGCCATGTTCGCTTATTATAAGCGACTTTGGGCTTGTTTTCCTGTAAAGGCGCTTGTAAATATTGGTTAGGGTTGTGGCTTTTTGGCCTTGTTTCTAAAATGTAGTTGCTTATTTCGTTTAAGACAGTGGTTCAAACATTTCCATGTCAAGGACCCCTAAATTAACATGTTGCCTATTTGTCTGCGGACCCCCATCTGAAAATATTTTATTCTTCGATGAATTGAGTACAAAGGTGAAAGGCCCCCAATGGAAACAAGCCAAAGGCTTTCTTGGGTTTAAAATCCTCTTAGCAGACCTTGTATTTGAACTGTACTTTCCTGTGCTTTTTTTGCAAACTGCTATAAAGTATTCATTCAATCAATAAATCAATCAATCAATCAATCAATCAATCAATCAATCAATCAATCAATCAAAAGGGATTACAAGAATTGTGTTGTTAAAGGAGTAGTTGAAAATGACTTATTTTCTATCAATTACACACCCCCATGAAGCATTGAATGAATGGAGATTTTTTTAGCCGCATGCTGAAAGCAGCGCGGCTCTATAAACAGCACTAGTCTTAGTCCGACACCCGAGTGACCTAAGTGTCATTGGCTGTCCTGGCTGTCCTTCACACTTCCCGCCAATGGGGAGACGGCTCTCTGCAGCACCCGCCTCTCCTCCTTTGACACCTATTTGTCATTGGCTGTCCTGGCTGTCCTTCACACTTCCCCCCCCCTTTAAGCTAATAGGGAGACGGCGCTCTGCAGCACCCGCCTCTCCTCCTTTGACACCTATTTGTCATTGGCTGTCCTGGCTGTCCTTCACACGGCGCTTTGCAGCACCCGCCTCTCCTTCTTTGCAGCAGAGAGAGAGAAAGGGAGAGAGCTTCAGGCCGGAGGGTTAGCCTAAATGCTAGCGTGCTTCATTAGACCTAGTTTGGCTATTAAGTTATTATTTGGCCATGTTCACACTGACTTCAATTTAGCTATTGTTGGGAAGACCCGTGTGGTGTCACAAAATGTTGCCATCACTTACATAAAAAACATTAGAGCGTTAATCTGCGACGCTAAATGTTGCCAGGTGATGAGAGAAACAAGCAATCCAAAAAACAAGTAATCAGGTCTATGAAAAGATTGGGGCCAAAAAAGCCTGCCGCATGCGGCTTTATTATGACTTTGGTCATTCTTGTTTGTTTTTGTCGCATTCGTAAGCCAATAATTTGATGACCGACGGTCTCTCCGCCTTTAAGTCTCCTACCGGATACATTAGCATCTTTCTGCCGGTAATCATATTATTGGCTTAGGAATGCGACAAAAACAAAAAAAAAACGATGAATTCAATACTTCATGGGGTGTGTAATTGAGAGAAAAGAAGTAATTTTTGGGGTGAACTACTCCTTTAAAATGTTTCAAAACTATTCCACATTTTTCAAATTGTCTTCCAAGATTTTTGTTGTTGCTGAAAATAGCCAAATAGTCGATGAATTGAATACACAGGACCCCAATGGAAACAAGCCATAGTAGCCTACTCTCTTGGGTTTAATCCTTTTAGCACCCTTTTGTATTGAACTGTACTTTCTGTGCTTTTTTTTTTTTTTGCAAACTGTTGAATAATTGAATAAAGTATTCAATTAATCAAACAAACCAATGTTTTATGTTTAAATGGCTTCTTTTGGGCTTAATTGTTTTCATAGCCTGGAACCAGACGAATCTGCCATTGCAAAAGAAAAAAAAAGCACTACACCTTGGGAAAACTGAATCCATTCTTTTTGGGACCAAACATTCCCTCAGTAAAATGAAGGTAAATGACTTCAAGGTCAAAGTCGATGACACAATCATCACTAGCAAAGAAGAGATTACCTATTTGGGTTGTATTCTTGACAAATACCTGACAGGTGAAAGCATGGCAACAAAGGTGGTCAAAAGAGTAAACCAAAGAACCAGATTTATGGGCAGAGTTTCCTCTTTTGTCCAACCCCCAAGCCCTCAGGACCCTCTCATGGGCCCTGATTCAGCCCCTTTTTGACTATGCTTGCTCCTCTTGGTACTCCAACACATCAGTGTCACTGAAGACTTAGCTACAAACCTCCCAAAACAAACTGATTCGACTACTTCTCGGACTGGGGCCCATGACCCACCTCTCTCCCACTCACTTTGCCAGCCTAGGCTGGCTCAGGGTGGAAGACAGGGTTAAACAACTAAAATGGGACTGGTCTTCAAAATTGTTAATGCAGATTTGCCCGAAATGCCCCCTATATCTGCATATCTGTATAAATACCTCGAAAAAGTTAGTGACACCCACAGTCACAAAACTAGAGGGAGCGTAAACAACAATCTGGTACCACCCACCCATAAAACAAACATGGGCAAATTCTCCTTCTACAGCACAGCCACCAATGTATGGAATAGTCTAACCCCATCCCTCAAAAAATGCAGTTCGCTGGGCACATTTAAAACAGCCCTAAAAACTCATCTTTCTGGAGGCCAAAAGAGAAGCTGGTACCAGTTTCCCTGCAGACGACTACTCCCCCCTCCCCTTTTTTGTATATATATTTCTTATTTGTCATGCTTTTTTTGTACATAGTAGTATTTTTTCCTCTGTATTTGTATGTTGATTTTTTAACTGTTTGGTTGCTACTATATGTCTATGAAATAAAAAGTAATTCAAGGACCCCAACGGAAACAATTCCGCAAGGACTTTTTTTGGTCGGACCTTTTAGACAAAAGTATTATAAATGTAACTGTGTTGTTTTACATTCTTTTGCCTAATAACAATTTCAATCAATTTCAATCACTCAGTGATATTTGTCGGCCACGCGAGGCTATTATTTTCATAGATCTGGTTGCTTATTTCTCTCACAAAACCTGGCAACACAGTCAGACAGACTGGAGACTCTCAGCCAGCCGCAACCACACACAGGCAGTCAGTGAGTCCCAGTCTTACATCCAGACAGACAGAGAAGACACGCTGTCCCGTCCGTTCTGTTCCCCTGTCTGTTTAATCTCCAGGGAAACAAACGGAGCAGGACGTCTATATAAAAAAAAACATTTTTTTGGGTTCTTTTTCTTTCTGGACTTTGCCTTTTTGGCCCAGTATAGCATTATATAAACAGGATTTATAAGTTCTTTACAGTAGAACCACCACCACCACCCCGGACCACCGACCGGAGAAGATGGGTTCAGTCCCGGCGATATCAGTCCTCATTCTGGGCATTGTTGTTCCAGCGTTGGCCGGCTACATCGAGGTATGAATCCTTCTACCGTCATTTATTTATGATTTATAATAACGTCTTGGTTTGTGATATCATTATCGAGGTTCTTGTTACCCAGACTAGAGCTTCCCTTGAGTCAAACCACGTTACGTTTTTAGTTCGAACAATGGCATGTTCATTTCTTTCGGTCCCCTTTTATAAGCGAATCCACGTTGATTTCTAAGGAATATTTATTTAATTCTATTCCATGTGTCGTTGCAGTTGCACCATTGAGATTACAGTGGCTATACCCCCCCCCCCCCCCAAAAAAAAACCCCAAAAACATTTAAGATCCCCAAATAAATTAGATTGTTTTAGTTTTGGATACATACATAACTGGTCTTATGTAACGTATTCTCTCTAGACAAGAGTTTATAGTTTTCTAAAGGACTATTGTTATGTTCTAAGAGCATTTTGGATGTGTGCGCAGGTCCACCATGACTTGCTGTCTACACACACACACACACACACACACACACACACACACACACACACACACACACACACACACACACTGCAGATTGTTATTAGTGAGAGTACTTGCTACACTACAGGAAGGGCTATAAGTAGAATTATAGGAGGGTTTGTTGCTGCAGAGATCAATTGAAAGACAATGGGGCCTTTGTGAGGGCCCTGGGGACACACAACACAGTGGCAGTACACACACACACTGCTTATGCTCGTTCATGTATGGCGTGCACGGTGCACCCATAGGGGTAAACTCGTCCTAATTAAAACCACAATATATTTAGGCTAGCTTATTAAAGAAGCTTGCCATGTGTGTGTAGACACTAGCATCATCTTCTTCGAAATGATGTCTCATTATCATCAACCTTAAAGTCTACCCACTGTAATGAGTGTGTTCCCTGTATTGCATCATAAAGAGGCTAAGAGCCTATACGTATGTTACAGGCAGGCCTATGTGTATTTTCCAACATTTTGATGTTTAGTGGTGCTAATTGTGGTTGCTTGCTTCAGTTCAGATGAAAAATGCTCTCCAGTTGCCACACACACACACACACACACACACACACACACACACACACACACACACACACACACACACACACACACACACAGCTCCCCTGCTGCCTTTACCGTATCAGTTATTGTTCTTTGAGGCTGATGCCTGTATACCAGACAAGTGTCTCTGGATAACAATGTGCCCATTTTCTGTGCAAACAGTCATACCTTCCTCCTGTGGCCAATCAGCATGCTGCTGCTGCTGCTCACTGATTGTTGGCTCAGGCAAAACATTTGGAAGGTCGTTTTCCTTCTTGCACCTTCTTTCTGTGGTGCACAGAATCAGTGGTTATCGCCCGAGGACTGGTTTGTCCTGCGTCTGCGTCAAAAAACCTTGGCTGTATCAGCTAGTTTGTGTGTGTGTGTGTGTGGGGGGGGGGGGGGGGGGGGGGTGTAACATCTTATTATATTCTATATTCTAGAGATTCTACATGGCTGCTTGTGTTCTTCTTGCTAAGAGAGACACCCCCCCCCCCCCACGAAGCGATGGCATTTTTTTTATCTCTTTCTTTTGGCAGATAAAAGCAGTAGTCGATATACCATGTGTCCCGACATGAGTTAATTAATCAGTTCAGTGAATTATACTATTCAGTCACCCAGGACAAATTGGCTATAATAATGATGTGGTAAACTCCTGTTAATTTATCCCATTTATAACTCAATGGGCCCTCAGTGAACCCTTATGGGTCCATTTGGTTATTTTTCGAACAATCTCAGAGTTAAATTGGCTTTTAGCCAGTAACCTAGAGGCTGTGTGGGTTGTACTGAGTCTGGGGGGCTACAGGCCATTACCATTACTGTCATTCCTCTCGTGGTAGAAGTGTGTGTGTGTGTGTGTGTGTGTGTGTGTGTGTGTGTGTGTGTGTGTGTGTATGGAGAGCCATTTGCTGATGATCTTGTAGGGAGAAGGCTGAGGTGGATGTTACTGTGCCGACATGCTGATGGCACAGACACATACCCTCCCGAGTACTGGACGTGGACACACACACACACACACACACAGACACACACAGACACACACACACCCCCCTCGGGAGGTCCTGGACCTTGAGCCGAATTTATGAGCCGCCTGCCAGAGCCCCTAGGGACTAACAACATCACCTCGAGACACACACACACACACACACACACACACACACACACACACACACACACACACACACACACACACACACACACACTCACTCACACTCCCCCGAATGGTCCTGACAGCAGCAGTACTGGGACGGATTGTTCCACTTCGTCCCTGCATCTACTGTTCTGCATTTTTATCATGGGTGGGGCTGGTTTTAGGGAGACACTGTTATCAGAAAGAATGACTGGCTGACATGATAGCTGATAGTTTAGAGAACCGCGTCAAAATATGAAAACAACTCGCCTCCCAAATTCCCATTACATAGTAACTTGCAAGTGCGTGAATCATTAGCCCTAATTTCCATATTAAAGGGCATGGCTGACTTTCTGTACAGTTTTGAGCTCTCCCCAACAATGACACCTATCTTTTGATTGATTGAATACTTTATTAGACAGAAATGTAAACAGCACGGGGGGGTACAGTCAGACATTTGAGCTAAAAGGACAACATGTAACCTACAAATATAAAAAATATAGAATTGTTTTGTGTAAGTATTTGGCACATGCCATGCACAAATAATAAATCATTGTCATAGTCATACTGATAATTTTCAAATACAGCCATGATTGTTTTTGTTTTTCCCCCTCCTTCCTTTTGAATCCCTTTCAGGGATCAGACAGCTACTTCAGCTGTGTAAACGCTTCTGCTTTGTCAGATACCTGCGAGAGCATCCCGATTGTTATCTTTTGTTACCTCAGCTGTGTTTTCTCTGTGACGGGCAACATCCCCGTGCAGCAGACATTACAATGAGTTACGTAGGCATTCCTACCGGAGCTTAACCCTGGTGATTTCTGCTTCTTTACTCTCTGTATCTTGCCAACTGTAATTCCACTAGTACGTTGTTTTATCTCATCCCACAGCGGGAAAGGATTTAGTTTCAATTTGTCTACTTTGAGCTGTGTGTGTGCGGGTGGGGATTGATGTGTAAAAAAATAAATAAAAAAAAGATGGGTGGACATTTTCTCAACCACTAACGGCTAGATATTTATTCATATTTTAGAATTTAAAGGAAGTAAGATGAAGGCCAATCTGGCCCCAAAGTAGTATGCTGGGGGTTAATGAGGTTAACATTTTTAATCAAGTTGTTAAATAGTGATATGATATCAAACATAACGATATCAGACAGTCTACATTTCCCAATGGAAATGCATGTATTTAATTCAGTCTGACCAGAAGCAGGGATAAAACATATCCCCACCGGCGGCTATAGAAATGAATGACCGGTGGATATTAAAAACCAAGGCTTGGATCCCCCCCCCCCCAACCAGTGGTGTGTTCTACCGTGTTACACTTATATACGTAGTGTGACCTGCAGAAAAAAATAGTAAGCGTAGCCCTCTACTAACAATTTCATCCATTGAAAACGTGCTAGCGTATCTCCACGACCACACGCATGTCATGCAGGGAGTGTGTGTGTGTGTGTGTGTGTGTGTGTGTGTGTGTGTGTGTGTGTGTGTGCGCGTGCGCACTGCTTAAGCATCTGTATCCATAAAATTGCATCATAGCACATCATCTGCTGATAATGCCTCCCCCTGGACTGATGGACTACAGAATAGCTGGGATGCCTAACATGTTCAGTACATCCCAGCCTCTGCTGACTTTGGCAGGGCGGCGATTTCCCTAGCTATGACACAGAGTGTAGTAGGAGAGGCAGAATGAGGCAACAGGCACATACAGTATTACACAATGCAATGGCAGATTTTTTTTTGGGGGGGGGGCTAGTCATGAGGTACAGTACGTGTTAATTTGTTCCCTTTCCCCTTGGCTTGTGGTCAGTAAGTGTCAACATGCTTGATGTGCCATGTGTCACTCAAGGTGACACGATCGATTGAGCCGACTGGATTTGTTTTAAAATCCTACTGTTGACGCACTCCTGTGGATCAGTGACTTCTGCCTCTGTTTTAAGTAATGAAAATAAAATGTTAACCAAACACTATAACGCTGTTTGACGCTCATTGTCACATGACTCACAAGATCATTTAAATTGTACCTAATAAGGCATTTCAGTCAATCGAGTGTGAATTAAGTGAAATGAGCTGGTGTTATGTTGGTTGCAATGAAAGCGTCCATATGCAATGGCCTCCATGATACTGTAAAACATTGCCAGAGGAATGGATTATAAGCCATGGAATTCCATCCAAAATAACAGTCTCTGGAACAGGAGAACTGGACGCTGCACAAGCACAAAGTCATTTCAATGCTGTGCTTATTGCTGTTTGGACCAAGGGCCGATGGCACACTGACTTCAAATGCAAAAATAAAGTTTTAATGGGAAAACAACGTTTCGGTCCGGAGACCTTCATCAGTTATCTTGAATAAGATAGTCAAGAAGATAACCTGATGATGGTCTCCGGACCGAAACCTTGCATTTCGCATTAAAACTTTATTTTTGCATTTGAAGAAGAAGGTGTACAGGAGTTTGTCTTCTGTGTTAATCGGCCCTTGGTCTTCTCTTACGCACCGCTTTGTCTGTCTGTGTGCAAAAATCGTGCTCGCTTTTGGATGACAAAATGCATGAGAGCACTGTGTGTGTACTTCTATGCTTGTTGTGAAGGACAGGTGTCGCCACCAGGATAGAAAGACAATAATATGATATGAGAATAAAATGATAATCTAACCACTTAAGCCCTATACACTTTGTCGTATGACGATTCGACGAGTAGCAAAAACAGCCAATCTACGTGTTTGTCTACAACACATGACATTGTGATGTGTTGTGTGCTTGTAGATTTGCTATTTACATTAAGTTGGAAAATTGTGAAAGGTTTTGAATTATTTTTAGATTTCTTGAACATTTGTGTACATGACATGATGACCAAAATGGGGACGCTGCGGTTAATGTGGCTAATGCTGTCGGTTAAGGGTCAGAATTCGTCCTGAACAGGTAAAAGCTACTGTTGGTTTTGATTGAAGGTTGTATTCTTTCACTTCCTTCCTCCGATTTCCTGTTTGCATGTTGTGATTCCGTCTTGGTCAGTTTCTGAATGAATCCACTGGAGGTTGGACTCACAGAGGTAGTTGAGAGAGGATGTTTCAGCAATAAGTGAGTATACATGACACGTGTGTTTGCTGTGTCACGTTCAATTGTGGTTTGCATTCGAGCAGCAACTGCCTCCTTTAACCTCCTTAAACTTCGCTGACCGGGGTCTAAGGTTGGGCGATATGCCAAAATATTCCTATCAGCCATCGTCGGCCGATCAATTGATTGATGTTGTTTAAGCTCTAGTAATACTTCGCCGTACAGCGGGTCGCGTGTCAAAAATAGCAGATATACAAGCTCACATCAGGCCGCGGACGTGACGGTGCGTATGTAGATCTGCCGTGTTCAGTGCACATCCCATCGTACGACGGAGTATTCATTGGGCTGTAGCACGTGCAGCGTTGGGTTACTATAGTAACTTGACTGCACGCTGTCAATGAACAAACCGAGATGAGACGGCATGACTGTATTTCTGCTGCCATGCACCAATCTCACACACTCACTGACCAAAACTTGTTTAGACAACAAAGAATTGCAAAACATATCACTATAGGATATTCTTTTAGGACTAAGTTAAAGGTCACAGGCTATAGGAGATGAAGTGAAGTTGAAGCAGAGAAGCCTACCTCAGTTTGCAGCAACGATGTGGCGAAACACACCCATCCAAGTTCACTTTTTTTTATATTCGGACAAATAATAAATTGTGCCGCTGCGGGATAAAGGGTTAGGGTTCATATGCTAAAGCGGGGGTCTTCAACAAGCGGTCCGGGACCCCTAGGGGGTCCTCAGAGTTGCTACAGGGGGTCCGCTTTACCTTAACCAGTTGAACCCTAGTATCCCTTTTCTGTGGAGAACTTTAGCCAAAAATAGCAGATCTACAAGCTCACAACGCCTCGCAGCGAGGCGTTGTGAGCTTGTAGATCTGCTATTTTTGGTAAAGAGGTATAGGCGTGGAGGGAAAAAAGGGCAGACTAAGTAAAAAAAAAGTTTAATCTGAAACACAATTTTATACAATATAGAGGGGGTCCGTGCTTCATCTCTCTCAGCTAGGGGGTCCTTGTCCTGAAAACGTTGAACACCCCTTTGGTAAAGGGTCAGGGGCCAGGGAATGAATTTCCTCAATGGAAAGTACTCTGTCATGCTGATATATGGTAATAAAAAGATGTGTGTGTGTGTGTGTGTGTTTGCTTTGCATAGGGGCTGGTGGTAGTGTACTTTTGCATGTGAATGAAAGCCCGTACAGCTGGCTGTGATTGTCAGTTCAGCTGTGATTCTGCGCAGGCCTCCACTACTGGGTTGAATGGTCGTCTATGGAGCTGCCTTTGTGTGGTTCTGAATAGAGTGTGAAGATACAACCTGAGGTGATAAAGACACCTCAAATAGATGCTGGGGGCGCTTTTCCGCTGCACGGTGCCGACTTCTAAGTCCTACTTTATACTTTGTTGTACGATTGTGTCACTATTTTGGAAGATCTTTGAATATTTTCGCCTATAATGATGACATGCCCAAAATAGGGAAGCCGAGTTGACATTTGTTAACTTTTTGTTTATCAATTACAATTAGGCCAAAGTAACTGATAAAAGGTAGTTTTTCAATATAGCTCCTCTGTTGAGATTGCAAGCAGGCTGAGAGCTGGCGCTGCCGCTTTAAGCGGCACCGGCCGCTTAAAGCAGCTGTTAAAAAAACTAGCTGATCTATTGGGACATGTCAGCTGCATAATTGCAAATACAGATGTTGCCGAAAAAGTTAAATAATAAACGATATATCGGACCAAACTGAGATATTGGTCTGTCTCTACTTCTAGTATTATTAATAAAGACGAGGCGCTGCATCCTACCTGACAATGTTACACTTGTCAAGCTGCTATACTTATTTTAAAAGTTGTTGTTTAATGTATACAATAGTAGCCCTGTGTTGTTTGGTCTGTGGTATTGTTTTGGCCAAAGAGGGCGCTTTGTCTGACGATTTTTATTGTGCCTATTTTTCATTGATTGAATACTTTATTAACAGTTTGCAAAAAAAAGGCACGGTGCGTCGGTGGCACAGATTTATACAAAAGATTGTGCTGAGACAATTGTTGCGCCCGTTACATTTTTCTGTTACATGAACACTATTGATCTGCATTACATGTAAATCCTATTTTTGGAAATAACTTGTCTTATTATTGCCTTAAATCCTTTCAATAAATTAGGGGCATTATGCAACGTAACCTTTTTTTTTCACCGATAGACTATGCAATGTTGCTGCCCATAGGATCTATAATGAATTGCAGCTTTTTTAAAAGCATGTTAAAAGCACGTTCTTCGAACCATTGTTTTTTAATTAAGACATTCATTAAAAAATGATGGTTCAAACGTCCGTTCAAAAACCCCCGCTAAAGCTCGAATCCTAAAAACAGGGTTCGGGGACAGCTCTATTAAGCTTATTTACTGATCAAGCAGATAAATGTCAGACCTAATCATATAATCAAATAATATAAACAAAAAAGGAATCCATTAACAATTTGAGAATTCCAGTGTGAAACATCCTGAGGTGTACTGGACACATACAAGTAATACTGCCTGAAGCTCATAAGTGCAATATCGCTTATGTTTGGTCTCCTTTGTGCAATGACTTTACTGAGTTGACCGGCTGACACTCAAGGACATTTTGCTTTGGTCGAGACTGAGAGCCTCTCTCCAGTCACGATTATTGTTGTCAATCAAGTTAGAAGACAACAGCACACACTCAGCAGAGATGCAGGCTCGCCTGCCCTCGAATTTGCAGATGAGTGAGTGCATTTAAACCATGTTTGGTCTGCCCCGTTAGTATCCTCTTACCATCTTACAATCCTCTTACACTTGATTTATGCTCCATCGTGCAACGTTTGTAAAAAATAGTACATCTACTAGTTCACAAGAATCACACGCGTTGTGAGCTTGTAGATCAGCAATGGAGTATAAATGAAGCATTAATGTCAAGAAACAGTCCATGCTTACACATTTGCAGCGGGGAAGGTACAGTATTAATCCATCATACCTGGGTCTCTCAGTCAGTCACTCACATACACACACACACATGCATACACATTTATGAAATGGGGACTAGACTCACTCACTCCCTGCCCTACCCAACTCTGTGATATGAAATATATACCGACACACACGGGAGTGAGTTATTTACTAACTAATGCACACAAGAGTCATACTTGTTCACTCGCCTACACAAACGAGCGCACGCCACGCACACACACGCACCCTCATTCACACCCAGCGACGGCAAACGCTTCAAAGGCAAACAGTAGCAGAGCCCCGTGAGTCACCTGCGTGAGTGATGTGCGCTCAGCGGCGACAGATGATCTATGGTGCTCTGACTAACAGAGGGAGAGGCTGTCTGATTAGATCCAAGCCCCTTCCCACCCCCTGCAAGACAGACAGACTCACACACACACACACTCACCGTACATTTACTTATGTGCCTCTTTATCTTCCACTCGGTCTCATTTTCTCAACACACACACCCCCCCCCCCCCACACACACACACACACACACACACACACACACACACACACACACACACACACACACACGCAGTCTCTTTTTCTTCCACCCTTTTCTTCCACACTCCTCCGTCTACGCTTTCTCTCTCCGTCTCCAAGCCTGTGCATGTCTCTTTTCTTGGAGTGGTGCCATCAAGCAGCCATGCTCTCTGTCTCTGTGCTAGTCATGTGGATTGAAAGAGAGAGGCCTCGTCAGGCGAGCGAGCCAGGGTTTGTCTCCCGGCGCTCCGCCCGCGTGCGCTCCAATTATACCAGGCGCCCAGGCTCCATGGCGTGTCTTTGCGTGTGCGTGCGTCTGTGTGTGTGTAGTGTACACGTTTTCAGCGT
The DNA here is from genome assembly GCF_963454915.1 of Gymnoscopelus microlampas. Classification (NCBI taxonomy): domain Eukaryota; kingdom Metazoa; phylum Chordata; class Actinopteri; order Myctophiformes; family Myctophidae; genus Gymnoscopelus; species Gymnoscopelus microlampas. The sequence continues at coordinate 18,989,031 of NC_139945.1, read as the reverse complement.
GCATTATGTTGGTGCGACTGAATCCTCCACGCAGCTCGGCTCATCACATATTTAGTCATCTTTCTTTTTCTTTTTTTTCTCTCCTCCATGAGAGATGCTGGCAGCGTTTCAGCTGGAGTGGTGGTGGTGATGCGGTGTGGCGGAGTGAGCGGGTTCAAGTTGAGACACACACACACATACACGCACACACCGCTCGACTGCGTAAGACCCACCCTGCCGTATGTGGGCTAATCCAATCTGGAGCTGTCTTTGTTCAGTGTACCTGGCCGTGGCAGGCGGTGAACGGGCTCGGCCGTATTAGAATTCTTTCTTTTTGTCGGTCTTGTGTATCAGGAATGTGTCGCCTCAAGTGCAAACATTATTCGCCAGAGTTTCAACCACACAGTGTTGCTGGGCACTGCTCCTGGGCTGCGGGTTCATCAGACAAAAACGATGCCCTTTGAATGAATACGTGTAAGAGAAACCTTGTGAGATCTCTTCAGTGTGTTTCAAGAAAAATAATATATTCTCAACGTGTATGGGATGAATCCTATTGCCCCCCTCACACGAAAATAGTTGGGGTTTCTTTGTATGTGTGTGTGCATGCGTGCATGTTGTACTGTACGTGTGTACCTCTCCCACAGTCCCCTTCCACCTCCTGCCTATCCCAAGTGTGTGTGTGTGTGTGTGTGTGTGTGTGTGTGCATGTGTGCATGCATGCACGCACGTGTGAACCTCCCCCACAGTCTCCTTTCGCCTGCCTATCCGTGAGTGTGCGTGCCTACAGTAGCTCTCTGAGTCACTGTTGCAGCTTGGGTTGTTCCTATGAATAAAATATCTGATGTTCTATCCAGGAGTTATCTTGGTATATATCTATATATATGTGTGGGTTGTGTTCCTCCCCATATGGCCCTGTCTGTACCCTTTAATGTCTCTGTCTGTCCAACTGTCTCTCTGTGTGTCAGGGTGCGACTCCGCCTGTCTGTGCTGCTGAGCCAGCTCGTTCTCTGTTGCCTTTGTCAGGTGTGTATCTAGGTGTGTGTGTGTGTGTGTGTGTGTGTGTGTGTGTGTAGTTTTTTTGTTGTAGGATCAGTGAGTCATGGGGGTGGCAGGGACTGGGCGAGGTCTGCACACTGATTTATCGGCCTTGTTTTCCAAAGCCGCACCGCCACCAGGCAGGAAAGGAAAACGGAGGCAGAGAATCAAAGGAGCTGGTGTAACTGTGTGCCGGGCATTGTTGTTTTCCATCTGTTTACACGCACAACTGCACAAGTAAGTGCAGGGGAATGAATTAAACCTAAATCAAGCTTCATACCCGAGGGCTCTTCTCCTCTCCTCTACTCTCGTGTTCGAGCCTGTTCTTTTGGATCTCGCCTCTCTGTTGTCGAACAAGAACTTTTTGAAGTCGGGTCGCACTTTTCCAAAGTTCACTCATAATTGATGTGGCGTCTCATATCTCATATCTACGTCTGGAGTCGTGTCACTTTGTTCTTTTCTGCTTCTGTGTCTGATTTGTTTATCTGTCAAACCACACACCTGTCTTTTTCTGTGTGTGTGTGTGTGTGTGTGCATGCACGCGCGCACGTGTGTCTGCATGCGTGGTTGTGGGCATATTTATGTATCCATGTCTTTGTTTTCCCTATGGTCATGTGCATGCTGCGCACACCCCCCCCTCCCCCATAGCGCAACACCATCATGCACCGAAGTATAAATCTGGCATAATTCAAAATGCAACAGGAACATCACGCATGAGAACGACCGCAGCTACCATGGGTGTCTATGCGGCTGCATGGGTGGATGTGTGTGCTGTTTTTTTTTGGGGGGGGGGGGGGGGGGGGGGGGGGGGTGCCCTGTGGGGGCGTGCCCCGTTGGGCTTTGCTGTGTGAGCCACCGTTTTAGAGCAGTAGAGAGCATAGAAGATCTAGAACAAGCGATGCCATGTTGGTTGTATCCTTTTTCCATTAACTAGTATAAAACAGGATGTCTAGTCTCGTATCACTTTCGATATTTTATGATTGATCGATATATTGGCTATATAGGTCCAGCTCCCCTTGTCCATCTTTCTCCTGACAGCCCCCCCCCCCCCACACACACACACACACACACACACACTCTTTTGTCAGTGTTAAATGGTATCATCCGGATTGCAGCATGGAGGGCGGCAGGGACTCTATCCTGGGTATGTGTATCTCCTCTTCATTAGAGAGGAGGGTTGAAAATGTCCGAACGGGAAGAGATGGAAGCAGCGCAGTGTAACCGTATACCCCCAGAGAGAGTCTCGCTGCTACCGCTGCCTGCCGGTACATGACGGACCCTAGTAGCGGGCTGCCTGAGACAGCACTTTCCTCAAGGACACGGTGTCCCAAGGACAAACAGCAGCCCCGTAGGACGGTTCATGTGGGACACAGACAGGCGACTGCGGGGAGATTCCACCCGGATAGAATAGACGAGGATGCAGGGTGGAGGACGAGCGGGCGTTATCAATTCTTAAAGGGAAACTTTGCAGATTTTGAACCGAAAATCCCAATTGCGCTCACATTGTGTGCATTTCTCCTACGATAAGTGTACACAGACGCATTGTTTCTCATAATTGAATGTACATTTCGGTCTTACGAAAGCCTGATAATGCAAAAACAAACAAAGCGTTTCACATCTTGGGCATGCTGTACACATCACATTTTGCGGGAAAAATGCACAGAAGACAGAGTTTTTCTGAATTTCCCTTCAACAAAGAAGGTTCTATGCGGAACTGGAATTGTTACCATGTGGAACTGAAACAGATTCTACGGAAGTGTGTACTTCCAGTGAAATGGTGGAGTGAGGTGGTATATTCTCATCTCAAGTCAACATGGCGGATCAGCCAGGTCTGTTCAACACTCTCCGTTGAAAATTAGATGATACATTTACCGGCAGGAATTTAGTTTTTCTCTCCCCGGCACTCTGAATGGGCTGTAATTAAATGAACAAGAGTTGTTCGCGCATGGAGGATGGTTGAAGGCTTTTAAGATCCCATCCCTGCCCTCACGGTGGAATGAAAAAAACACTAAAACCAAAAGATGTTTCACTTTCAGGAGAGGTAGTTGCAGCGGTGGTTGAGGTAAAATGTTCTTTTACTAAAGACAGTGGGGGATAGATTGTTGGTGGTAATTGCAGCATGAATGCATCTCACCACGTGTGGGATGTGGTGAACACAAAATCGTGAGAAAGAAAGAATACACGCATAAATCACGAATACACATACAGTAAGGACACACACACAATCATGAGTCAAAACGTGAGGTACCCCAAGGTCCTCCTCTCCCCTCTGAGAATTTTTCATCTCTCTGTACTGTGCTCATGTTGTCTATGTACGTATGTCTATGTGTGTATTTTCTGACTTGTACGAGTGTGATCGTCTATTTTTCTCTCTGTGTATAGAGAATCCCCTCAAACTAATGACCAGTACAGATTGCTATTATCAGCCACTGGAGCTTGTTAAAAGACCATTTTATTTTATTTTAATTTAAGACCATGGAAGTTTACCAGTAACAGTACAGGACGTATCAAACCACAAATGATGAGAAGAGAAAGTGGTCAAATCAGAGAATGAACGGTGTGGAATGGAGGATAATTCGTTGATCATTATTCATTCACTGCTAGATAGGGTAAGGCCCTACTTTCTTGTTTTCTGTTGTTCATCCTCATCTGACAATTTGAATATCATAATTAGGGATGGGACAAAAAGTCGAAAGTCGACTAGATTTTTCGACTCATGCCCGTCTCGGTTCTAAAAATAGAAATAAAACAAATCTTTATGTATTTTTAAAAATTATATAAAAACATATATTTTCTTTTAAATGGCTTTAAATGTTTTTCCAAAATAGCCAGTTCAAATTAAAAAAATATAAAATGTTTTCCAAGTGGGAGAGGAACGGTGTGTGTGTCTGTGTCCTAGAGTTAGGTCTGTGTGCGCGCGCTGACTAGTTTTGTTTACGTCCTGCTTTAGTCAAGATTGACGATCAAACAGTGAAATGCAAATTGTGCAGCATAAAGTATGCGTATCACTCGTTGTCAACATCAGTGATGTCAGATCACATCAAAGCGAGACACCGGTCCCAAAGCCTGCCCTTCACCCAAGAAAGCAGAATGGCAGATTTCACCGTGAAACCTCGCCATAGTGCTAACCGGTGGGCACAAAAGATCACTGATTTGACAGCCAAGACGATAGCCGAAGAAAGAGCGAGAAAGTGCTGGTAACCGGAACGATCGCCCCAAAACACACTCGCCCCTATTTTCTTTTCCTGAGGTGTTCTGTGTTAATAAACACATCTATCTACTAAATAAAGTCTCATTTTTATTACCATTACGGCTTTGATGCAAATTCTAAACATGATCATGTGGTGCTTAAAGGAAAGCTCAGTTTGGCTCTCCTCTTAACACATTGGCTGCCAAAAACGCAGATCTGCGTTCTATTTAGTCCTTAGAACGCACGCTGCCAAAGACGCAGATCTGCATTCTATTTAAAAAAAAAGAAAATTCAATTTGACCAAGGAGATATGATTTTTCGAAGATTTAAACTCCCATCCACTTCCTTGTTAACTTAAAACTTAAAAATTCTGTATCTCGGCTCCTGAGTACTTTTTTTTTTTAATTGAAAAAGTCTGGCAGTCTACTGTAGAAAATAAATAAATAATTCTGGCAGCAACGAAAAAAACAAAAAAAAACGATCGACAGATCGATAAATGCCCTCGACACGTCGACTCGCAAAATATCAGTCGTTTCCCATCCCTTATCATAATGAAGATGCCTTTGGCATGCCGGCCTCTGTATAAACTGTTTTTGGTAAAGCTTGCCACAAGCTCCCCTCTTATCTTGGTGTATGTTCTGATCCCTGCTTTCACCAGAGAACTCCTTGTTCTCTGGTGAAATGATAGATGATATCGTTGTGTGTTTAATAATATACTTCTCCTATGAGCTCATGGAATATGATACACTTATTTGTTTTAGCTCTTGCTCATTTGATTTAGCTATTTGTCTCAGAAAGTAGGTAGCTGATATATTGCACTTTTACCTTAGCGCTAGCTATACTCTTGGTTGCTTGTTTTAGAAGAAAATGCACTTAAGACTTCTGGTGATTAGTAGTTTAGTTTTCTATCTTAGTAATACAAAGTGTCTCTGTCCGTCCAACTCCCATTTGCCACAACACCCTGATTGGTCCAGAATTCCTTGACAAGGGCTAGTTATTTCACCAGATGACACCATGAGCACATTTTTAACCGCAACAGTAGAATAAATTCCCATTTCTTCCCATCACAAGCAGCAACCCGTAGGAGTGCAATGGTCAGGCTTAGAGACGCAATGTCCTGGCTGCCTGACAGTGTTGTGAAATTCACTGTGGGGGCTGAACAATAGGCTTTTTTGAAGCCGGATCCTTCGCCGTGCTGTTCAGGTGGAAGAGTGTCAACTGAATTAGTCCACTTTTACATTCTCTGTGTGGTGATAATGGTCCGCTCAGAGAAATGCCACAAAATGTCAGACATCAAATTAAGTTAGTCTGTTTTGTTTTTTTGCCGTCCAACAGTATCAAGACTGGTGCTGTCACCTGGTCCCATCAGCCATTTGAATGAGTGGCACTGTAACATCATCAGTGTTGATATATCCATTTGAATACTCAAATTGAAAAAGTTACACTTTGATACATTAACATTGAGGATTTATTACAATGTGATTAAAATAAACAGTCAGGACAGGTACCTCCAGAGTAGTTGTATGGCTGCGAGTGAGTGCATATCAGAAATAGTTGGTGCTCTTTTGAGACAAACCCATCAAGGGTCAGTGACCCTTGATGGGTTTGTGTCACTTGATCTGAGTTGGCTAATTATAGAGTGCTGGGAGCAGCTAACTAGCTGCTTTCTACACCATTCATTCTCCCTGCCTCTCTGCTTCATGTTGCCCCTCATCATGTACTGTTATCCCTGCTTCACCTCGCACGTCAATCATCACGTCCTCCTGTTCTCCCTGTTTCACTTCGCCCCTCATGTCCTATACTTCACCTCGCCCCCTAATAGGTCCTGTGCTGTTCACAAACCTGTTAAGTAAGGTTCTACCATGGGGCCATGGGCGCCCACGTACCATGGTAGAAGTCCCCGGTTCGACTCCTGGGCCCGGTTAGGACCGTTGGCTGCATGTCACTGCAGTGCCCTCTCTCTCCCTGTTTGCTGTCAATCTCTGCTATCCCCTTCTCTAAAGGCTCTGAAAAGCCTGAACAAATAACAAAATAAAAGTATGGTTTAATCGTTTTACGCCCAAACCACTGCAAAAGGAATGAGCATAAATTGGGATTCTGTGCGAGTGTCACGCAATGGTTCAAATTCTGTTAACGATTGTGTTTCCACCTTGACGAAAATATAAATGAAAGAATATTTAATATCGGTGGCACAAGGCTGCGTCTGTCCAAAAAATATTGGTTTTGCCATTGGAGATGGCCTTTGAAAGGTAATGCTAAATGACAGGCTCATTTGGTGCTCGGTCATGCGAGGACGCAGGGATTTGTCAGGTCCCGAGGTCGTCGTCACGGTGTTGAATTTGGGATGGTGCTACCAGGAAAAAACTGGGCGGTGCGGGCGGTACGCGCTCTCTCTCTAATACCAGAGTGAGTGAGTGAGTGTGTGTGTGTGTGTGTGTGTCTAAATCCTCAGTGACAACTTACTTACCCTCTAAAACTCTGCCATTCTTTTTTGTGCAATAACATATGAGCCAAGTTAAAAAAATGTTTTAGCCTTAAATAGATATACTTTGCACCTTGTGTACCTGTTTTGTACCTCTGTTTTTGTATTTACTCGTTGTTTTCCCAGTGTAATGTACTTGTTTTTATCGGTTTTGTTTTCGTGGGGACTGCGGATGTAAATTAGCATCTTTGCTAAATCCGGTGTATTTACATTACATTTATATGTATTGTTCTGTTCATTAATATGCGGTGTCCCGTCTAAATAAACAAATAAAGGAAGTCAACTAAAAGTGTTAATGTATCCTCTTGTAACTCTGAGAGTGACCACTCTCGGAGTTAATCAACTTTTAGGATTTTAAGAGCGTGATTAAAAACATCCGAGTACCTCCGTCCAGTGTCGTACAATTACACCGTTTGGGTTGGGACGGGGGGGGGCGAGTCAGGTCAGGGGTGTTGGCACACAGGGAGTGAGCTCAGCAGACAGAGAAAGAGAGAGATGGATGTCCCTGTTCTGAAGAAGACTGGGAGCCTTCTTCACACAGACATGACTTATGGACCTGCTGGCACTCAGCACGTCTCACCAGAGTAATACCCTCCATCCACGCACGCTCGAACGAATGCACGCACACACGCACGCACACTCACTAGTACTGACACAGAGCTTAATGACAAGTATATCTACATGGCATTCATCATTCTCCACCCCCCGCCACTAGTAAACATGGCTTCCCCTCGCATTGCCTAGAGCACTGCTAGCCAAACCCCTTTGGCTCGTGCTTATTTTAGTCACGCATCGACGCACAGTCAAAATAACACCACAGGCACGGCTCTCAGTTATGTGAGGATTGGCTGAACAAAGATGTCGATGAGATCGCCCGCTGGTTCTCAGCGTGGGGTCTGGGGACCCCCCAGGGGTCCTTGAGAGGGTTCCAGGGGGTCCCCAGCTAAATGGTGGACGATAGTTAGGAACCAACTAGAACCAAATAGAGCCTTAAGGGTCTGTAATGATCAGAGTGTACACGTCATGGAACCAAATAGATGGGTACATTTTGTTCCATTTGTATAACTATCAGAGCTAAATTAACACTGAGGATTACAGTGTAGTGATACATGTATTTCCATCTGTGAGTGCACATTTTTTTTTTATCTCAGACGTAAAATTTTACAGTGTAGATTGGGGTCCCAAAGGTGTTTTTTTTTATTTCTTCATTTATACACTCCCAGAATTACAGACCTGTAAGGGTCATTTTTTGGACCCTTGTTGGGGCCCTGGCCAGATGTTGAGAAACGGCGGTTTAGCAGTTGCTAACTCCCACCACTGCAGTGCACAGCTCAGGAGGACAGACAGCGTTCCATTTCCTCCTCTGTTCTATCCCCCAGGCGTTTCTTCAACTCGCCTCATCACACTCTTGCCTTTTTTCCCTCTCTTTTTCGCTTGCTCGACAACAATTAACACGCTCATTAGCTGAGGGCAGCCCAGACTGCTGAGAGAGATGTCAATGACTCCTGCACCTGCAGACGTGCCTGGTTACTGGTGCTGCTTCTATCGACAATTCAGTCTGTCTTGACCCGCCTGAGGACCGGGCCTCATCGAACTGCATGCTGATGAGTGTCTGCTGCTCATCCGATGGGAAAGTGAGACTAGTTAGTTACGGGCTGGGCAATATATCGATATTGTGATATGAGACTAGATATTAACTGAGATTTTGTAATATCGTGATATGTGAGTTGACGTTGACGTATTTGGTAAAAATACTGTATTGTGATATTTGATTTTGTCCATAATATAGCCCAGCCCTACTAGTCGGGGAGGAATGCAGGAAGGAAGGGAGGAAGGAAGGAAGGCAGGATGGATGCAGTGGCAGGTTTGGAGTTGACTCCGGGGGCAAGTAGAGAGAAGGGAGGGAAGAGAAAGTGAAGTGAGCGCTGGTCATCTTGTCCTAAATCCCCTCTTCCTCGGTGCAGAGATTAAGCGACAGTGCTCTTCCTCAAGGCAGAGAGGAGAGAGGCAGACTCCTGTGTCTAATCCTCCTCCTTTTTTATTTTTTATTAAACTGCTGAGAGTGCAACACAACACGGGGAAACAGTGAGCCGCCGCAGAATGCACCCCGTCGAAAACACACCCTGGGCCTGTCGCTGGAAACAAATGGAGCTCTACTACCAATTCACTAAGCCCTAAATCTCCTGTGTAGCCCACTGCCAGCGCCAAGCCCGCCATTGCTTCTTTTTTCCTCCTTTGCTCTCTACCACTCGATGGGTCCAACTCCAGGTTTCTTTTTTTTCCTCTTTCTTTCCTCCCAACCACTCTACGGGTTCGTTCTGTCGCATCACCTGAGTAGGCTTAAAGTCCCCCGCTTGGTCAAGGGAGATATTTGGCTTCTGGGAGGCATGACTCACACAGACTTATAAAAGCAGACAGATAGACAGACAGACAGACAGGCACACACGTGCAGCCTGTCTCTCCCGGTAGACAGACCTCCCACCCTGGCTGGCTGCACACTGAGTCTTTTTAATAAAAGGACAGGCGACGGCCAATTTAATCACGCTAATGTGTATGTTACAGCAGGGCGACTTATCGGCCATTTGATCTCGGAGGGAAGCTGCGGGAGAGAGAAAGGCGGAGCGAAGAAAAATTGATGAAGGATGATTGAGCCAGCTATGCTGTGAGCCCTAGTGAGGAAAGGAGAACGGTGGAAGGACATTGGTCCTATTAAAACAGGCAGCTGTGTTTGGGTGTAGACTTGAGGGGAAAACGGTGAAGGATGAAGGCTAGGGGGGTGTGAAGTTTTAGCTAACGGAACCATTTGACTGACTGCACGATCAGGGCTGTTGTTGCTCTTGTCTATTTTAGTCATAAACATCTGGCGCGGTGATGTCAACAACATAATCCGCTCACAGCCTCGTGGGCCGTAAGCCTGGATAGAGAAGGCTGAGAGGGTCGCCAGCGCACATGGCTCAGGCAGACAGGCAGGCAGGGAGATGGATAGGGAGTAGAAAGACAGATTTATACTTAGTTGCGTGCCGGTGCTGCACCCCGAAAATAGCAGATCTACAAGCTCACTGCGCCATCTGCTGTTTTAGGGGGCGTGACACGATGCACAGCGAAGTGTAAATCGGGCAGAAGAAGCATGTGGAGCATTAGTGAAGAAGCAAGAGTTGAGAGATAGAGAGGGAGGCTGACAAATACAGAAAATAAGAGCTTTGAGAGCAAAAAGCATAGCCCAGAGTGCACTGAGTGGATTGAGCGTGGAGGTGAAGAGAGGCAAGGGAGAGGGGTGGGGACTGGGGAATTGTGCAGGAGTGAGGGCTTTGCTCATGCGGAGTGCTTTTAGTGGCAGAGAGGGACAATGGCTTCCTGGCCACAAAGCAAACGGACGGGGAAGACTGGCTTAGCTTCACTTATTTTTTGCCACACTACAGAGCGATGAGCCCACGATCGGACATTTACTTGAAAGTGGGTTTATTCCGATTCACAAGTTCATTAACGAGAAATAAAGAACAATTAGCTCCTTCCCGCAAGAAATGGCTCTGTCGCTAGCGACGCTCCATTTGCAGCTTAGCAACTAAACAAGCCGAGCAAAGCCCCCAGGCGTAATTCTCTCCTTATCTGTGCAGCACGCACTCACACAAACCTCTACTCCATGACTGTACAGTGTACACTCAAGGCGTATGGTCTTGGAGTGTTTTGTTTATTTGTGTTTGGTCCCGGTCGATTACGCTACTTATCTAATGAAGACAACCCCTGCCATTGGGAGCCATAGCTCATCACGTATAGGGCTCTGCAATTTATGGAGCTGTAACTTTTTTTAATTTTTATTGTTCATTAAAAGGTTGTAGTTGACAACCATTCTTTTTGGTTGTTCTGCACATGCCCTGCGGGGCAGGGAATGAGGTTGATTTACGACGTTGTTGGCCGTCTGCCAGATATTCTGTACGTGGGTAAATCATAGCGATGCCGTGAGTTCCATCGAGCGACAGCCATGCTCCTGCTCTGCTGCGAAATGGTAGAGGCGGAGCTGAACTGACGCAAACTGGCTCCATGGCTCCCCTCTCTTGCACAACCCCTCACCTCCACTACCATCACTCACTCACTCTCTCTCTCTCACACACACACACACACACACACACACACACACACACACCACTCTATGCCTCTCCTCAATCCAGTTACAAACCAATCTGGCCCGAATAGACCCCTTCTACCTAGAGAGATCTAGAGAGGAAAAAACAAGTTTGATGCAGACAGTGGAAAGGAGGAGGCTAATAATCCGGGGACTTGATGGCTCTGTATGTCTTGCGTGCAGCCTGCAATCTGTGTCGAGAGAGAGCCACGGGGGGTCTCCTCCCTCTTGCTCTGCTTCTCGCCTTGCCTCGCTGGCTGCCACTGTCCTCTCCTCTGCAAAACAAAGAAATAAATGGCAAGAACAGCGGGCCGCCAGACCGACAGTCAGGGTGCTGCTGGGAGAGAAGGCTGAAGCTGTGTACTGCATCACAGCTCTGGCCGTTAGTCTTGCCCGCTCTTTCTCCTCAAGCAGCGGCAGAGAGACGGCGAGACGGCCAGACAAAGACGTTTTTTTGACAGCGGGGAGGGAGGGGTGAGGAGATGCCATGGAGAGTAAACTGTGCAGAAACAAAGAGAGAGATGTGAGGAGAGGATGAGAGAGAGAGAGAGAGAGAGAGAATTTGGCAAAAAACTAGGGACCGAGAGGATCATTGCCCAAATGATGTCAGAAGATTGGCTAGGCTAGCCGTGCTCTGACGGACGCCTTTTCCCATTAACACGATGTGTATCTGTGTTCATATCATAGCTGTGGGCCGATGCTACAGAAATGGATATTTTCCTGACAGGGGTGCTTGCTATAAAAATAAATCAAGATAATAAAACGGATCTCATGGCAAGGGGTCGTTTTTTATTAAGCCTGATTTATACCGCGTCGCGGGCTGAAAATAGACAATCTACGGCTATTTTCAGGTTTTGGTTCTTTAGTGTTGGGTCAACCATGCACAGTAAGCACCTTAATGCCTCAGGAATGTCGTTTCGCCACTACACGTGAGAATTATTTTAAATGATTAAAAGTACATTTTGGCATACATTTCAGCAGCTTCACGTCTTTTATTCCCCATTTACGACTGGGATTCTTGAGGTAAATGAACAGGAAATGAGCAGGTTCTTGTCTTTTAATCCCTATTTATTTGTAACTGGGAATCTTGCGGTAGAAAATACAGAAAGAGAAGGGGGGGTAAAACAATAACTCTATGCTCTTTCCTTCCAAAAAACATTTTTCCAGGTTGCAAAAAAAAAAGAAAATGTAATAAGCAATTACACGCCTTCACAGAGAAGTGAGAGAACCTTTTGGGCATAGTGTGTGTCATGACCCAGCTCTGTTAGCCGGGGCAGGCTTGACGCCCAGAGCCCCACTGGGCCACCAACTGGAGCCACTTAAAAATAGCCCACACACACAACTTGTGGAAAGCCAGTGTGTGTCGCAGGAAAGAAGCACTTTACTCACATGAATCCAGTGTTTTACTCTAGTGTTGGCCTAGCACAGGGGTAGGCAACCTTTATTATCAAAGTAGCCATTTTTGTCCCAAAAAGATTATTAAAAATCTGTCTCGAGCGGCTTTTTTGTGTGCCTTTTCTGGTGTTTCAATATAACTTTTTTTTTTGTATTGTTTGCTAGTTTCTCAAAGCCAGAAAGTCAGTTAGCCAGAAACGTTGGTGGTGAAAGCAAACAAACCAAGCATTAATAAATTATTTATTTTCCTTCAATGATTAGTTTCTTATTTTTATCTGGTGTATGGGTGACACTTTCTTTTTTACTAATAACTTAACTTTAATAACTTACCTTTATGCCTAAAGTAAAAAAAAAAAAACAGAAAGAAAACCTCTTATTCCTTTGCATACTTCTTTGCCCAAGCAACTGGGAGCCACGGGAGAGGGCCCAAAGAGCCACCTGCGGCTCTAGAACCGCAGGTTGCCTACCCCTGGCCTAGCATCTCATCTGTTTTCTGTACAGTGTTAGCTAGAGCCCCAAACTATTTGCAGTGATTTACCATTTGGCCCAATTGTTCTCTGCTCAAAACGTAAGTTTAATGTTACAATAGGATTCATTATAGCTTTTTCCTATTTATCGCTATATTTACACGTTGGAATTTAATCACTTTCAACCTGGCTTCCATATTTTGGGCACACCCACATTTTCCAAAATGCCATACAAGCTCACGTCGCGTTGCTTGTAGATCAGCTATTCTCGCAGGACAACGTTGTAGAACAAAGTATAAAGCAGGGCTTCGGTGGTTGGCCTGGGTGTGATTCACAGCGACTAAACAAACGTTAATTTCCTACGATACTAAAATGTCAACTAATATCGGATTTCAAGATCAGGAATTAGATTAGATGTACTTTATTGAACACAAGGGAAATTCATTTTGCTCGGGTCAGTACTCGGTACAGACAAGATGATAAGACCACCACAGTAAAAAAAAACGGAACAAAAGAAACTGCAAAAACAGAAGGTAGCTTTCTAAAAGATATGAATGGAATTAGAAATGTATTACAGTGATCCCAGTGAGGTGGTTGTCGGTGCAAAATCATTGGTATAAAAGCCAATTATTTTTTCTTTTCTTATCTTATTTTTCTTATTTTCTATGAATATATCATGTGAAATCTTGGCCGATGTAAAGTCCATTCAATTGAGATGGCCACATTGCTGAGCCTACCGATGTTTGGTGCCATGGCAATGGGCACCGTTTTTTATTGGTTTTGTTAGCAGTCTACAGCCATGGCTTGCCTTTGTGTGTGTGTGTGTGTGTGTGTGTGTGTGTGTGTTGTGGGGTGGGGTGGGGTGTTTGTGCAGGCAAATGGAGCACGCAGTGGAAGGGTCATTTTTGCGCTGGCACACACAAGGACGCAGGCTAGTAGCTGAATGCAGGGCACAGGGCTCTCTATGGGAGCACAGATGTTATTGTGTCAGTGTTATTGTCCTCTCTGGCCCCATTAACACACAGCCATCTCCACATGCACCCAACACCTCTCCTCTCCCTCGCTCCTTCACCTCTCTCGCTCATATAATTTCTCGCTGTGAGCTCCTGTGACCCCTCCTCTCTCCCGCTGTCCTTTCGCTGTCTCCGTCTTCTCTCCCTCGCTCTACCGTTACAGTCCGTTCTCCAGTTTTTGCCAATTTCTTTAACATCCCCTCTGTCTGTCTGTCTGTCTGTCTGTGTCTCTCTCTATCTCTCTCTCTCTGTCTCTCTCTCTCTCTGTCTCTCTCTCCCTCTGTCCCTCTCTGTCTCTCTCTCTCTCTCTCCCCCCCCCCCCCATGAACATCTCTCTCTCTTTCTTCTTCCTGCCATCAGTGTTTCTCATGTGTGAATAGCTGAGATGCTTTTGTGGTCGGTTTCCATAGAGACGGGCCATTTGAACAAGTCGTCATTCACGTTGGTACATTGTAAGCTGCAGAATGGCTGTGTTATCTCCCCTCCAACACACACACACACACACACACACACACACACACACACACACACACACACACACACAGGGACCTGCTTTTCTCACTGGCCACAACGGTAACCGTGCACCTCTGGCCCTTGGTTGTGGTTGCTTCCATAGCTTCTCATCCCCCCTTGTTGTTTAAGGGATACCATCAGGATTTTCGGCATTAACTCTTTATTTATTTGTCATGGGCTCACGCTTGGCCATTAAAACTGAGCCGTTGTCGTCTTCTGTGTGTCTTTGAAAACGCTGCACACATCAATAGCACAAGTGTTTCCCTTTTAAGTCTAAAGTTGGCACCGGCACAAAGGATTATTGGTCCTGTAATGATAGCTGGAAGAAAAACAACAGCTGATACCGTGCCAATGCCACTGCAGCTATATTTAATAAGAACAAGGTGACGTTAAATGTCTTTGTGTACAAGCACTATAGTGATGCAGCAATTCAGTAAATGATTTGCAGATTCTCAACTCTGTCAACGACGTGAATGTGAATGTTGCCGCATGAGGTCAGGTAACGGGTCGATCATGGAAACGGATATTATGGGTAACCCAGCTTGCGACATGACGGGAAATGCAGGGTTGGGCGGGTCATGGGCCAGTCACTTTTCAACATTTCACCGTCTGGGTCTTATTAGGACAGGCATGTTCAATCAGGCACGGATTGAGTGGAAAGGATTACTAACATGCTTTTAGTTTTGATCTGGGTCAGGTTGTTTTCCCTTGTGTGATGGTATAGTTGTCTTCCGTTGGTAGGCAGAGAGATAGTGTTTTTCCATTCTGTGTCCTAACCTGTCCTGTCCTGTGTGTGACTGATGACAGGTTAATGAGCAACATAGAGGTGACCGCTAGTGAATACACTGCTCAGCATTCTGGGAACATCGTCGCCCTATCACCAGCATCACTGAACACACAATCACATACGCTATCTTCATCATCACACACAGTGCATACATGAAAATGCACACACTAGTCTTCATCCAAGGTAAAGCTTCAGAACAACATCCTTGGTTGATTAAAAAAATGTCGTCCTTGTGTGATATCAAATCTTTACTGTTGAGAATATTACTTACAGATAATGCAATGGTAATAAATTAATAACAATGTAATCCTGAATTAAAAAGAGATCCACAATTATGTATGGTTTTACAAAACTACATTGGACGACTGTTTCCATCTTTCTAGCAACAAATATATATTAGACCCTCCAGAAAAACACGATTATGCGCATAATATGCCATTATGCGCATAATTATGCAGGGGTAATTTTTTCCCCAAAAAGATCGCATCGCATAATATCTGCATCACATGGCATCGCAGCGCATATTTTGCAACTTCACGTAATTTCAAAGCATAAAATCACATAAAAACCCCGCATATTTCATTGCAAAATCTAGGATTTTAGCCTGCATAATCAAGGATTTTAGCCTGCATAATCAAGGATTTTAGCCTGCATAATCAAGGATTTTTGTCCGTTTTTCTGGAGGGTCTAATATATGGTCGTGTATCTATGTATATATGTGTTTTAAGTCGGCCAGCCTTTTTCTTCGCCTGATAGATGGCTGTATTGTTGCCAGTCTTGTCAAACATGCTTAAAGGACACTTATATTAGATATGCATAATTATTTACATTCAAATAGGGACTCTAGCAACACAGGGTAAATGTGCATAATTTACATTCAAAGACGCACCCTAGCAACACAGTTTAAATGTGCATGATAATTTACATTCAGAGATGCACCCTAGCAACAACATATTCATTCTGTGTAAGCAACATACAGGTCGCAAACATTAATTTCAGTCATTATAAATACATTTAAAGAAGCAAAAATAGCAGATCTACAAGCTCGCATACGTGTGTGTGGAGTCCAAACTCAAACAAAACCATTCCCACTTAGTTTAGTTCAATCATATCACTCAAGTTCAGGTCAACGCGGTTCTTCCCAAACGTCCGATTCAGCGCAATACAGACATATACCACATCCTTCACTGTCCATGTTAATGTCACCTCAGGGGAAGCCCAGTACTCATATCAGTCGGTATGTCTCTCAGTGAATCATCCACTGTACAGAACAGGGTAAATCCCACCTATTAACACAGGGAAAATGTGTTTGTTGGCGTTTAATTCACATCTTATGGGAAAAAGACTCTGAAGCTTAGGGTGACAGTGTACCCTGGAGGCTAGTGTCACAAAATTGGCAAACATTGATATGTAATAAGTGACTTGTGTGTGTGTGTGTGTGTGTGTGTGTGTGTGTGTGTGTGTGTGTGTGTGTGTGTGTGTGTGTGTGTGTGTGTGTGTGTGTGTGTGTGTGTGTGTGTGGTTCCACATCTCTGACCACTATTATCGTGGCCTCTCAATATCCCAATTTTCCGGTGCAGTCCTAAAACTCATCTCTTCAGACTCCACCTCCCCTCCTAGCACTCCTTTCTTACTAAAGCAGATTTACTGTTTGTTTGTTACTCAGTCGTGGCTTGTGTTATTTAGATTAGTTTTAGCTTGACCATAAATGTTAAGAATGTTTTTTAGATAGCTTGTTTTTGAGGCAGATGCTAGGTGTGATGTTTACGTCGTAACCTAGTTTCTTTGAGACACTAAATTGCTCTCTTTGCACTCTACTTACAGTACGTGACTATTTACCCTGTCGATAGTTGACTAGGATTCATGGTGACTCTGCTTACCCTTATCTCGCACTTGTAACTCTCCCTGGATAAGAGCTGCTAAATGCCTCAGCTGTAATTGGTATGAACGATAACGCCGTGATTTCGTCTAAGCCTAGTTTGTGCGCGATTCCCCCCGAATCGGTGCAAGTCACTGATCATGATCTCACTTCGGTTTCAGTGTGCGTAACTAATCTGTGTTCTGTCCGTCCCTTTGTGTCCTGTTGATCACATTCCACTGTATGAGAGTCACTGCAGTCATCAGTTTCCTGTAGAAAGGAAGCGTTGCTCTCTTCACCCACACAGAGTGCCTCTCACTGGACGTCACTTTGGGTGACTTTAACGGCCTGGGTCAAACTCCATTCAGAGGAAAAAATAGACTTGTGAGCGGTTGACTCATCTGCGAGTGAGTGAGCGAGCGTGTTGTGCTGTGGCGTGGGTTTGGAGAGCGGCGGACAAAACAATTCCACAGCACTTTCACAACTCCTTCTCTCTCTCTTTCTATCTCTCTCTGGCCTCCAAGTGGCCACCATGGAGACAAAAGAGGTGTTTGACATTAGCCTCTGCACATTGGTATTAAGACGACTTGAGACCGAGGGGGGGGGGGGGGGGGGGGGGAGGGGGTGGCTGCCCTTTTGTTCCAAGGGGCCACAACACATCTCTTCCCTTTTTATTATTCCGTTTCTAACTGTCTGCCCTTTGAAAGATGTGTGGGTGTGTGTGTGTGTGTGTGTGTGTGGGTGCGTGCATGTGTCTGTGGGTGCAGTCCTCTCGTGTCCCTCACGAGTCACCGCGGCCCGTCTTGTCCAGGCATTAAGTCACAGCAGGGGGGGATTAAGTCGGCTTAAACTACCCCAGGCATTCCTTTACTGGGTCACATGGACAGTTAAACATTGTGGGAAGTAGTACTGGGAACCCGCAAATTACCACCCTGTAAGTGTCACTGTCACTTAACCACATGAACCCTAGCGTCCCTGTTGTGGGCATGACATAAATAGGCAAACGCTCAGTGAAAATAGGCAAATATTCAGGGAAAATAGCAGATCAACAAGCTCGCAACGCATTGTGAGCTTGTAGATCGGCTATTTTCGGTGAAGAGATTTTGGTGTAGAGGGCAAGACTGAGGGGAACAAACTCCTGTAAACAATGTCAATGGGGGGACCCCTGAATTCTATAGGGTTTAGGTAGCAAAACTGCTTTTGTAAGACATAGCTGTTTAATGTACAGTCTGCAGTGCATGTACTATAAAGTGCTAGTCCTGGCTTAATCATTTAATATCGCCTTGTCACTGCATCGTGTTCCAAAGCAAATTCCTTGAGCTGGGCAATGCAGTGTTTATTGCTGTGATGATTCTGACCTGGCAATATTGTAGTACTTCCACTATATGATCTGTCCCAAAGTGTATGCAAAGGAATTGTTGTACCCAGGTGCTTTCATGTCGTTTCTTCTTGTTTTGATAGACAACCACCTGAGCATAATCTTGTTCAAAGAAAATGTCTCCCTGCCACCTTAGATACAGGCACAGGGAGCAAATTGTTAGCTCATGCAAATAACTAGTCTATTTTTGCCTCCCATCATTTCTACTTTCACCTGTATAATCACTCAACATTATGAACGCACTAGCATGTCTGTACTGTAACAAAGTCAAATATTTGTTTTCAAGAACATGCCTGTGGTTAAAGGTAGGGTATGTGATATTTTTTGGTTAAAACAAAAAGTATTTTGTTTAATTAGGTTAAAGCACTATATTGCTATAGAGTGTTTGTTCAGTAACAGGAGTCTCTCCAGCTCTTTAATAAACAGAAAATACATTTTCCGGTAGGTGTCAAAATCTCAGCCAATCAGTAGAAAGTACCCATTTTTAAGCTTCATTTGTATAGTGTTCCAGTTCCAATTTTGTCTGCTCATTTCTTAGTGTCATCACTTCCAATTTCACTTGTTTAATCTATATCCTGATTGAGTTCTCTATCCTGATTGGATAAAATTGGAAATGAAACTGAAATGAAAATGCATTTTCTGTTTAATAAAGAGCTGGAGAGACAAGGATACTCCTGTCCTGAACAAACACTCTATAGCAATGAGTACTATCAGAATATAGAGCTATTTAACACTTATTTTAACCAAAGAAAATCACTTACCCTACCTGAAGTCACTATACAGTTTTGAAACATGCCAACTACAGTTATATAAATTATGTAGTGTGTGTGTGTATTGTTGCAGCCCTAAGTGTGTGTGTGTGTGTGTGTGTGTGCGTGTGCGCGCGTAGTATATGCTGCAACAGTACTGTGGACACATGACGAGACCAGTAGATATGGAAAAGAACAGAATGAGTAGGAAAACAACACATGCGTGTCATATACTGTGCATCTGGTATCGCAGATGATGGCCATGGCATCAAGTGTATCAGTATGTGCTTGCTTACGCAGATGGGAGTGAATCAACTTAGAGATGGCAGATGTATAAATATCAGTCCTAATCATATAATCATCATAGCAGTGCATTTGATGTACAGTGTTCTTTGGTGTCTGGTTTGTGTTAAGTCGTGTTAATTGGTGTCTGGGTTTGTGTTTGTCTTTAGTGCAACACATGGAGACTCCTGTGTGTACCATGGCCCTCAGTCACTTCCTCCTCCCTTTCCCCACAATTCTCTGTGCTCCACATGTGTGTCCTGGGCACTCAGAGGAGCCTATCCCACTGGCCTCAGAGTAGACCACACACACACCCTTAAGGGGATTAGCTACGTTGGCTCTGAACCAGAAACAGGGAGGTGGATTGACCCATACTGGGCTAGAAGGGAGCTGATGCCAAAAGCCTCTCTTGAGTGCGTCTGCCTGAAGCATAAAGTCAGATTAGCTGCACGCCGGTGTGTCGTGCACCACAAATAGGCGATCTACAAGCTCGCAACACATTCGCGATGTGACGTGTTGTGAGCTTATAGATTGGCTATTTTTGGTGCACGACACACCGGTGCACGACCAAGTATAAATCAGGCATGATTTATGTAAGAGATGTCATTCTACATGATCAAATTGTGTTTTTTTTCTTCCTGTTGACTATGAAGACAGATAGAATTGCAGTCAGAATCAGCTTCGTTGGCTTGTTATTGCATCATGTCTTTTTTAGATTGGTGTTGCATAGCTGCATTTAGACTAAGGCGAGCTTGGTAATCACACACCCACAGACACACAGACCTATAAGGTATTTCTGTCTGTTACAAGCCAGGGGGTGGGAAAAATGACAGTTTTGTGTGCGATGTCTAATGTCTATGGTTGTTTGTGTGTATCCAGTAGTTGTGTGAGTGTGTGTGTGTGTGTAATGTACTGCACCATGTGCTATTTCATGAGGCAAGGCCATGTCTTAACGTGTTTTTTTGTGAGAATTGGTAAAGCACAGCACAGAGGAGACCCATAAACCCTGTTTGTGAGCCAGAGGCTGAACGGGCAAAGAACAAATGACGTGTGTGTGTGTGCATGCGTGCGTGTGTGTGTTCTCTCTCTCCCAGTTTAACAGTTGTTTTCAGCTTTATGTACTGTGGTGTGAAAGAGGCCCGGTAAAGGATTGTTTGTCTGACCACACACAGCCATTGGTTGGCAGTGGCACTGTGTCAGGCCTGTCGCTAGCTGGCTACTGACACATGACACAGTGGCACTTTGCATCCAAAGTTGAAGCGAAATATTTCATCAAAAGAAAAAAATAATAACACAAAGTAGTTTAGAACGTGTTTAGAAGAACCACAAATTTGGCTGATCTGCACCTGACCGGTTCTCCATCAAATTTGATTGGACAACTTTGATTGGAACAAGAGGCATTCCACAACAGAAATATAATGTTGTTCTACTGTAAGTTAACGTATCACTCCGCTGGCCGGTTGGCTAACGTTGGCATGTTATTTACCCAGCTGTGGCTGAATGTTAATTGTTTTAAAAATAGCCACTCCCCCATTTTATTGCCTAGCCTTCCTCCCTCTCTCACCCCCCGCCCCCCCCCCCCCCCCTCTCTCTGTGTCTGTCTGTCTCTGTATGTCCTTGTCTCTGTCTCATTTCTATTTCTCCCATAGTCTTCTTAGGAACACCATCACATAGCAGAAGTTGTTCACACATACACATGATATGACATCTCCCAGTGACTCACAAGTGTAACATGGTTCATGGGTTAGAGATCTTCGTTAGGTGCCGCCCCCATTCTGCACTAGTCACTTCACTTTTCTATCTTTATTTGTATTGTGTGTGTGGCAACAGTTGAGAACCTGTGTGTGTTACGTGTCTTTAATTGTATGTGTGTGTGTACTGTATATATCTTTGTGTACAGTCCAGTGAGTCTGTTGGAGACAGAGCTTCATTGTTTTTCTGGGGGCCCCATCCCATGGTCCTTATATCATGGGGCTCCTTTCCTGGTGATGAGAGAGCGGGCAGAAAAGAAATCACTCTTACCTCCCCGCTCTGACCACTGGTGTCTTCTTCATTAGCCAGCGTTGGGCTAGTACGGACTTCACCAAATAACACCATGTGTTTTAATCAGCAACATGACTCCTTCCAGCATTATGATATTGTGGTATTTTTGAGCAGCACGCAGGACAATATAGTCAAAAGTCACATTGATTGATTGATTGAATACTTTATTAGACAAAACAAAATTAAACCGTATACGATACAGTCAGACATTAAGGCTAAAAGGATAACACAACAACGTTCTGGGGACTTGTTTCCATTGTGGTCCTAATATTTATTAAATTCATCAACATAGCATAAAAATAACACATTAATACATTTCATCAACAAATACAAAACGGCAAAAATGGAAAAACAGCGGCAGTGAATGACACTGCCACTAATGACGCATCACTCGGTTGCTTCCCCTTTCAAAAGTCTGTGTCCCATAAGAATATATGAAATATCTGTGTTTATATTTTGTTGTGTAGTCACTCAGTAACTACAGTATGTATTTTCATGTTTACTCTGGCACTATTCTGGCATAACTAGGATGGAGGAACATTTGGCCATCAAGGAAGATTAGAGTAAACATGACATTGCAATATAAAAAAGGCACATTGTCACTTTTTTGTTCTAGTCACTGGAATAGGTTTCATTAGTGTGCAATGTCTGACCCGTTTTCCCTGTTCTTTCTTGCTATCTCTGTTCTACTTTCCTTTTGTGAAAACTGCAAATGCTGTACAAAAAATAATTTCATCCACTTCTTAAACACCTGTAAAGTAAACCTGTGGTGTGACAATGAAGTTGAAGTTGAATATCTAATTTCTTTGTTTGGATTGTTACCTCAACAAGACCATAAGTAAAAGTCCTTTTATTCGCGATAAACAAACACTGTGGACATTTATCACACATTTGCTATATTGCATATTTCCCCATCATGTCTTATGGAGTTTTAAATCTTAAATGACTTATATTTCTGCATGTACTGTAGTGTCTGTGTATAACAGGACTGCTGCTCTCTAGTGCCCCCAGTGGGCCCTGGCGGTCCTGCCCTTTGTCTAACCTCAGAGCAGTTCTCTAGGTAAACAGGCATGTGACTCCAGATTTAAGCAATGCTATTAACAGTCCTGTGGCCCCCGGGCCCTGCGCCGCCTCCGCTGGTCTCACACCACCAGTACACTTAAGAAAATAAGACAGGCTAAGCTCTTGTGGCCTAGTGGAATCCAAGCAGCCGTGCTACAGTAAAATCAATTTAACTTAGTATCAAATTATGGGGTCCACGTTCTCTCTCTTTTTTAAAGGGAGAAGGGAGAGGGAAGCAGATGGACGGATAACAGATAAGACAGACCGACAAATCCATAGATTTATTGATTTTAAGAGTTGAGCTGCAGCCAGGCTGTCACTCGTTCACCTCACCTCCCTCTCTTTCTATCTCTCTCTCTCTCTCTCTCTCTCTCTCTCTCTCTCTCTCTCTCTGCATTGCATTCCTTCCTGTCTCTCACGTGTGCTCTGAGCTGACCTCACAGTGGAATGAGTGGGAGGTGGACGCAGCCAAAAGTCAGATCTGTGTCAGGCAGTGTAGCAAAGGGAGGAGACATTGGACGGGGAAAGAGAGAGAGAGACAGAGGGAGGGACGACGGGGAGGCTGGGGAGGAGGACACAGATAAATAGATAAGAACAGTGGTTCTCATCAAACCTTTTCATGTCGAGAACCTCTCCAAATGTATGTGTTTAACTTTGGCAACTGACCCCCATTTGAAAAGATGATGACCCGTACAAGATTTGTGTTGTTAAAATTGTTTTTTTGCAAGATTCTTCGAAACTAGCAGATCTACAAGCTATATAGGGTTAAAATGGTCAAACTGATTTTGATGCTATATTAACTAAATTTGCTGGGGGCGGGGACCCGCTGGAACCCCCCACTTTAAGACGTACTGAGGTAGAGGAAAGGGGCCAACCCCACCCCACCCCCTGCCTGTGTTCCTCTGGGACCAGTTGGGACACTCCACATCTCCTGTGTATTTATGTCCTGTGTTTTTGGGTGATAAACACACCTAGTGATGCAGTTCTTTATGCAACGCTAAACCAGAAACTGCTATGGAGAGACTACTATTGCTATACATTACCACAGTAAAAATGAACTCCGACATGTCCTTGTGGTTCCATTTTGTACCCTCTCAGAGTTAAATGAACACTGAGGATTTTGCAGTGTCTGGTCTGTGGAAAACCGCTGAATGTAGAAAGAGGGACAACAGCTCTCCCCGAATCAGACGAGGCCTGAAAGAGGCCAAAAAAAAGCTGTTTTTTTTTAAGGGACCGTGTGACTCTTGTTTCTCAGCCTTGAAGGAAAGAAATAAAGAACGATAAGGTCACACAGACCAGTGCCAGCTGGCTCTGCCTGCCACTTTATTCGATTTAGTCTTCGTCCCTTGGTTTTCTTATAATGCGTCTTCATTGTCATTTATTGTTTTATAATTGTATAATTGTATAATTTATTTTAATTTTTATTAATGATAATTTCATGGTCTTTTATTTGATTTTCATATGTGCTCTGCAAAGGACTTTGTGAGCGCTCTGCTTTTAGAAAGTTGCTATAAAAGTACTGATTATTGTGTGCGTGTGTGTGTGTGTGTATTCCTATACTTGTGAAGGCCATATGACGATATGTAGAGAAACGAGAGGAAAGATTGTTATGGTTAAAAAGATGTTTAGAGTTAGATTTACGATTGGGGAAAAGATTCAGGTTGGGATTAGATTTATACTTAGTTGCATGCTGGTGTCGTGCACCAAAAATAGCCAATCTACAAGCTCTTGTAGATCACGTTGCGAGCTTGTAGATCGGCATGCATGTATTGTAGGTCACTGGTTCTCAACATGGGGTCCGAGGACCTCCAGGGTTCCTTGAGGGGCTTCCGGGTGTTCCCCACCTAAAATTATTGATATATGGACCTGATCTGTAACTCAAGAGAGTGTACGAGTGTTTGAACAATCTTTTGAGTTAAATTAACACTACAGTATTGGTGTACCAGAGATAAAAATGTATCAAATAGGTGTCTGTGGCCTGTATGAATAATGCTTATCAAACTGGTGTCCTTGAAATTAAGAAGGTTAAGAATCACGTGTGTGTGGGTTGCAGCCTGGATGGCTTTGGCAGCTCATCGCATCACACACGGCAGCACACGGCTGATGACTTTGACTTTTGTTTAGGCTATCTCTGCTCCGTTCTACAATGTTCCCTCATTATCAGCCTGGGAGAGTAGGCATAACAATGGGATTATTGGGACCATTGTCTCAGTCAGAGTTCACTTTCTAGTGGTTTCCCATCTGTGTGCTTTGGAGGCCTGGATTTCACTGCATCCAAACACTGTGTGGTGCACCAGCTCATTTCACTGATTACCTCACGTTCCAGCCAGCCAGAGAGGCCAATCGGGAGATATTGCACCTATGAGCTTCAGGCAGGGCTGCTTAACAACCAGTAGGTGGTGTCCTACCTGACTCCAGGGTTTACATATACGGGGCGGCTGTGGCTCAGGGGTTGAGTGGCCGGGTAGAGTGAACTGGAAACCGCAAGGTTCCCAGTTTGATCCCGGGCTGGGGCGCTCCCCCAGAGTTAGTGTCGAAGTGTCCTTGAGCAAGACGCTGAACCCCTAATTGCTCCTGATGAGCAGGTTGGTGCCTTGCATGGTTTCCTCCGATAATCGGTGTATGAATGTGTGTGTGAATGGGTTAATGGCACAATCAATGTAAAGCGCTTTGGATAAAAGCCCTATATAAATGCACCATTTTACCATTTACATTCCTCTATGGAAGAGTAGGGAGAGACCACCTCCAACCACTGCAGATGTAGGCTACTAGTTATATTGTTGCGAACGCGGAAAGCCGCGCCTCCGCCCAAGTGGAGCCTACTATGAAACTCTGCTCGGCTTGTGGCTCTGTCTGTGTGTGTGCAGTATGTGTGCACTGCCTGCACTGCCTGTGTGCAACCGACAGAGTGCGCCAGAGTGCAGCTACAGTCAAAACACACACACACACACACACAGTCCGTAAATACACCATATTTTCGAGCTGCGTTCGCGCGTCTTACTTGTATTAACATACTCTGCCATACAGATTGGTTAAAATAACATTTTATTCAATAAAATAAGTTCTTGATTTAATGTTTGCGGGGGGCACATATTTGGACACCGCTCTACTACTACTAGATAATTAAGAAATAAAAACTTGCCACATGTAACACACTGTACATCTGACCCACCATTTAAAGGATAACAAAAACGTACAGCTTGTTTCCATTGCAGTCCAGAATGAGGTGTGTAGGATTTCATGTAGTGTGGTATTGTTGGGTGCATGAAGTGTATAGAGATAGTGTGTGTGTGTGTGTGTGTGTGTGTGTGTGTGTGTGTGTGTGGTGGGGGGGGGGGGGGGGGGGGGGGGGCTCTACAGCCTCTAGCCCTCTGCCTCTTCCTGCTCTCCTCTGGGGGATGAGGCTTATTTACCCAGCCCAACGTCATCATAACAATCAAGTAGGGATAGTTCCTGTCCCACTTCCTGTCCGGGCTGCCCCTGATGTGTTCTGGGTAAACAATCAGACGTGGAGAGTTTCCCCTGACTTGCCAAGTCATTAGTGCTTAACTGTCCTGTGACTCCCCACAGGGCTAGTGGGCAAGCGCTGCTGTGACTCCCCACAGGACTAGTGGGCAAGTGCTGCTGTGACTCCCCACAGGACTAGTGGGCAAGCGCTGCTATGACTCCCCACAGGGCTAGTGGGCAAGCAGTTGTTACTCCCCACAGGGCTAGTGGGCAAGCAGTTGTGACTCCCCACAGGGCTAGTGGGCATTCTGGGCAAGCACTGCTGTGACTCCCCACAGGGCTAGTGGTTAAGCGCTGCTGTGACTCCCCACAGGGCTAGTGGGCAAGCAGTTGTGACTCCCCACAGGGCTAGTGGGCAAGCAGTTGTGACTCCCCACAGGGCTAGTGGGCAAGCGCTGCTTTGACTCCCCACAGAGCTAGTGGGAAAGGAGTTGTGACTACACAGGGCTAGTGGGAAAGGAGTTGTGACTCTACACAGGGCTAGTGGGAAAGGAGTTGTGACTCTACACAGGGCTAGTGGGAAAGGAGTTGTGACTCTACACAGGGCTAGTGGGCAAGCGGTTGTGACCCTCCCCCTTTCATTCTATCCAATAGTAACTTTCGCTCAAGCAGCTACGGACTTCACTTCTGGGTAGACTGACATGTCTAGAATTCTACGTACAGGTAATTTGTTTACTTGAGCCCAGCTGAAAGAAACACAATTAATTTGCATTTAATTTTTTTCGTGCCGGTTCAAACTGGCATTTCAAATGTACCTGACAGATGGCTGGGAAAACGGATTGGCTGGCGAGTAAGGATATTTCCCTGCTTTCCATTCATGAAGCATTAAAGAAAGCATCCTAAAAGGCCAATCTTTTTGGACGGCTAATTACACAGTAGCTTTGGGGGATCATCGCCATGTGTGTGTTTCAGTTTAGCGGACGTGGCGTTATATAGCCTGCGGCGCCCAGGTTAGGACGGATGGCCTGGCAGTGGCTGGGCGTTCCCCTTGCGCTTCCTGGACTGCAGAGGGAGGAACTGGCAGAGCCCAGTAAATGACCAGTCTCTGTGAGGACAGGAAATAAAAGCTAGTGCCACAGGGGTGGAGCGGGACTGTTGATAATAAATGTCCCTCTCTCGTTTCCGAAGGGTCAGTGGAGCTCAACACTGATGCGAGTCTGTTTAATCAAACCATACTTTATTCTACAGATGGTTGGGGTTATAGTGCAGTAATAGTGAAGGGTAGAAAAGAGATGGAGATTGTTCATTTAACCCAGAGAATGTACACTCTCAGTGCCATTGTCTTGCATCATAATAATGGTGTGTGTGTGTGTGTGTGTGTGTGTGTGTGTGTACAAGCAGGAGTATTTCTCTCGCTTTCTGTCTCTCTCCCTCGCTATCTCTCTGGCTCTCTTTATTTGTCTGTCTCTCGTTGACTCTTTTTAGTTGCTCTCCTTTCTTTCTTTCTGTCTTTATTTCTTGCCTTCTTGCTGTAATCTTTCAGTCACTCAGTAGGCACTGGAGCAAAAAAGGAAAAAAGTGCAAATCCAATCAGCCTCCTCCTGGCCTAAGCGTCATCCGGGCCTGGGCCAAACACACTTCCACAGACCGGAGCCGAGCTCAATTTGTCTCCGTCTGACACCCCCGTCTGCTTTTTCAGCACCGCAGTTGAGCACCGTTAGTGTTGCCAATTGTGGACGGGCTATTCTGACGACGTGTGCTTTGTTATGTATCATGAGGTGGGGGCCTGGGTTGTCAATTAAAACGTCTCTTTCTATACTCTCTGAAATGGTGCTTGAAAAAAACGCTACTTTATACATCAGGCATTGGATGCATGCGGGCATTCGATGAAGTCTAAATTAGCCTTTAAGATCGCCGTCTCCAGAACCCCACACAATCCCCCCCCCCTGAACTTGGGGGGGGGGGGGGTTTCCTGTGTCACCCCGGTGCTGTTGTTGCTTTCAGCTTTCCTGCTGTCCGTCTCGATAGAGTTTGTACTCTATCGAGACGGCTCTTGTCTGTACTGCTATACCCATTCCAGAAAATAAAATAACATTTCTCCACAGTGTCTGACCACCGTGTCGGTCCCATAACAGAGTTTATGAGGAAAGTGACTTGGCTCTGACTGCCAGCCAGTACTCTCCTCACTTTTATGGCCTTTTAATGATTGGGTGCATTAACCCTCTCCTATCCTCTCCTCTCCAAATTCACCACTTAATCCCTGTTGACCGGGGTCCCCAGGGGTCTGACCATCTTGGCCGATTGTGACGCATTGTTAGCTTGTAGATGGTCTATTTACACCCAATGTTCATCTATTTCTGGTGAAGTTTCGCCTGTTATGACATGCGCAAAATGGTGATCCTAGTGTTCATGTGGTTTTTAACCATCTCCTCTCCTCTCCTCTTCGTCTCCAGGCCCTGGCAGCAAACGCGGGGACGGGCTTTGCCGTGGCCGAGCCACAGGTGGCCATGTTCTGTGGGAAGCTCAACATGCACGTGAACATCCAGACGGGTCGCTGGGAACCCGACCCCTCTGGGACCAAGAGCTGCGTTGGAACCAAGGAAGGCGTTCTGCAGTACTGTCAAGAGGTGAGTTGTACTGCACCATTCTGACAAAGAAAAAATATGGACTTACAGTATGTACTTAACTGTGATCAGTGTTGGGCAAGTTACTAAGGAAGTGTAATAAGTTAACTCTTTACTTATTACTCCTTTTAAACAATAACAAAGTGACTTGTGACTAATTAACCTTACAGGATGAGTCACCAATCAGACAAAGTGCTCAAGTAATGCAGAGTTACGTGGGTTAGTAACTGTAATATAATTACTGCTTTGGCAATTGTAATTTACTCTTACACTGCTCATTATTGGGGAGCATAATAATATTACTGTAATATATTACTTTACTGTACTGCCCAGCACTCACTGTGATACACGCAAACAAAGCCCTTTTCTGCATAATATCCTTTATAGCAACATGGAACTTGATTTGTAGTCCTGATGTTTGGAGGTTTTGAAAACTGTCTGATTCCTTGAGTAGAAACAAGTAGCCTCTTGTTTGTGATATGCACATGGTGTTGAGCCATTATTGAGATTTCAATGTAAATTATGATATATTGTTATATTGTGTTGTATGTAAAGCCCATTATGTGGAACGACTGGCTGACGCTACAGATGCTATTGTTGGCAGGCCCTCGCCTAAAGACCATCATTTAGAGTACAGCGGAATAGCTGTTATTACAATTGGAAACACCTCGCTGTTGTTCATTATTGCCTTTCTCCCCTCATGATAAGGCTATCGGCAGTCCCACTTTCTAACGCCTGTCAATGTATCTTTCTAGAAGTTTTTTTTTAATGGCGTAGCTCTGTAGGGGAGAGTCTTGGCTGCGAGTCTGTCTGTGTGTGTGTTTGTCCGGGGCTAATCTCGAAAACCACTGGACTGATCAGGGGCAAATGTCCTCGTGCACACTGCCAGTAGGCCAAGGAAGTACATGTACATCCCTGCATTGTATTCACATAACTGTGTTTCTGTATGTTGTATTATTAACCCATTTAGACCTGAGGCCGATTCTAACAACAGATGTATGTTGCTTTATACTGTACATACTGTAGTAACAGGAACCAAAAGGGCTTCGCCTCCTGAAAGGTATAGTTACAAAAAGGGGTTCCCGCCCAAAATGGGTTAAGTCTATGGCGGGTGGATTGGGCTGAAAGTCATATGTCATCGTTACGTCATCTGTGACTGACATCATAGACTGGCCACATGAAAGCCACGCCTTTATTAGACCCTGACTTGTTTATTTACAGATAAACAGATGCATAGCCATGGATATGAGCTTTTACCCACCAAGCATCCCCCAGGCACCCACTCGAAGAAGGCAGGACAATAATGCTTCATTTACACTGACAATAGCCGATCTACAAGTTCAAAGCCTGTCGCAGATGTGACACGTGGTGAGCTGGCATGCAACACCATCGTATATAGTATATATCATGCTTCAGAATGACACACACCATTACATCACGTATCAACCCCTTAACATCTTACATATTCACTTTATTCATTTAAGTTTGATGAGCGTCCTACTGAAGACTGACTCTTTGCTGACTTTATAACTGTAGATGGTGATATCTCCACTTTAAACCTGTAGATATCTCCAGCCTTAAAAGTTGAGCAAGGGGGTGTTACATTTCCACTCAGCCTTCTGTGAGAATTCTTGGATCGCATTTATTGATGACATTTGGATGGCATTTGAGGGGGACTGTGCCTTGCACACCGAACAGATGGCATCTGGAGATGGCAAAGTGGGGATTAGCGCGTTCGCACTCAAGCTTTGCTTATCTCTCCCTTCTCATTCTGTCCTGCCTGCCTGTCTCTCGCTCTCTCTCCCCCCTCTCGCCCACTCTCCCTCTGCCACGCCCACCCCGCAGATGTATCCTGAGTTGCAGATCACCAATGTGGTGGAGGCCAACCAGCCAATCAGGATTGAGAACTGGTGCAAGAAGGAGAAGAAGGTGTGCAAAGGACACGCCCACATCGTGGTGCCTTACAAATGCTTAGGTAAGACACTGGACCAGCAACGAATCTTAACTTTAATTTCAAGGACGCTTCTTTTGGGGTGGTTTTCCTAGACCTGGTTGCTTGTTTCTCTCGCAGAATCTTGCAACACTGGCTACGTCCTCCCTATGGGAGCTTCCCACTGGCTGTGGGTAGAGTACAATAGTGGTGGTAAAGAGATGGAGGATTAATTGGCATAATGACTAAATTGGGAGAAGAAAGATGTCAATTGTAAACACACACACTCAAAATAATCGTGTCCAACTATATTTGTCTGCAAATACGGTAGTATTACTTTCAAGTCGTACGTTCCACTGCTACTGTTCAGCGGTTGGGAAATCCACTTTAGAGTACTCAAAACTGATCTTCATATTTGGTATTCCCTATTTAGTGCTCCCCACCGCCCCTCCCTCTAAATTAGCCTCCCACTCTGCATAGAGATATGGTGGATTATGAACCAGCTAAGCCACAGGCAGAGGAGGTGACACGGTGCAATAATATCGGAGCGCGATTCAGTAGACTAATCCTTGGCCTTGAGCTGGCTGATTGAGGAGGTCCGGTCTGCTGGAAGAGAAGCACCTTAATGTCTCTCAACAACGGATGGCCTGGAGGGGGAAAGCCATTATTGTAAGGGAGGCTTGTCCAGCAATAAAGCACAATCTTATCATCCCACCCCGCAACCCCCCCTCCTGCCCACAGACAGTGGTCGTAAACTAACTCAGACACACAGGGTCATGAGAGAAGGAGGAGAGAGAGAGGCTGGTTTTATTACTAACCATTTCTCCACTATCATCCAAGCTGCCCTCTGTGTCTCTAACGGCTCGGTAAACCACTGTATTCTACTTTATTCTGCTTTATTAAATGTCAGGACAGATCATCCCGAAGAAAGTTGTTCGGCACAAGTCTTACAAACGCAAAAAAAACACTACTACTGCCTTTTCTCAACAAAAGACTACTGTAGCAGTAGTTCTCAACGTGTGGTCTGGGGACCCCCAGGGCAGGCATCCTTGAGGGTGTTCCCAAGGGGTCCCCAGCTAAATGATTTCATAGTTGGGAACCAAATGGACCATTACATCTCTGTAACTCCGAGAAGGTCCAGAGATTAAAAAAGTCATGTCAAATGGGGGTTTGTGGTCTAATGCATATCAAACTGGCGGTCCTTGTTATTAACACAATAAGTGTTAAATGAGTGCCGTAAACGGTCCGGACCGTTTTTGACCCAATTTTATTTTTATACGAGCAAGACGCTGAACCCCTAATTGCTCCTGATGAGCAGGTTGGTGCCTTGCATGGTTTCCTCCGCCATCGGTGTATGAATGTGTGTGTGAATGGGTGAATGGCACAATCAATGTAAAGCGCTTTGGATAAAAGCGCTATATAAATGCACCATTTACCTTTTTTTTTTTTTTGCACTTCAATTTTATTTACATTTTCATACATTCTGTAATAACATTGTGGACATACGGGCATACAAAAAATAAAAAAAATAAAAACAGACACAAACAAAAACAAAAACAAAGAACAATTGCATCACTTATTCAACATCAGACATTCAAAGAAATATTTACAGAGACATCACAGGCACAGGCAATCAAAGGTCATTATTCCAATTTCCAGCAGTACCGATCGTCCAAAAACAGCCTTCAGGACAGACCACCAAATCTGTCTACATTATCAAGTCCAGTCAATTTGACATTAAGGGGGGCCAGAATCCTTAATCAGTCTGGGCAGCTGCAGCACTAGCGGTGTCCATCTGATATTGAAAAACTCTGTCCTCATATGTAGTCTAGCTGTAATGCTTTCCATCATGTATATGCTTATTAACCTGTCCCTCCATTGCTGGATAGTTGGTGGCTTCACATTTCTCCAAGACACAGTAATCATTTTTTTTGCGATCAACAGCAACACCCCAAGCAGATATGTCTGGTTCTTGGTCACTATTCCGCCCGGAATCTCACCAAGTATGAAGAACTCAGGCTCAAAAGGAATGTCAACTTCCATAATTTGTTTGATCTCGCCTTGAATTTCCCTCCAAAATTTTTGTATTTTTGGACAATCCCAAAATATGTGGGTATGATCCCCTATCTTCCCACATTCTCTCCAACATAGTTCTGAAGTGTTGCTGTATTTCGCTAACATTTGGGGAGTCTTAAACACTCGCATTTTTGTTTTCCATTCAAACTCTCTCCAAGTAGGACTGCTTGTTAGTTTATGACCATTAAGGCATGATTTTTCCCAATTGTTGTCAGTCATACAGATGTTCATTTCTAGTTCCCACTTCTGTTTAATATCTAGAGTATTTCCCATAACATTGTCTTGGAGCCACCTATATAGATGAGATATCAAATTCTTTGTTATATCTCCATCCATTGTTAACATAAATATTTTTTCTAGATTTGAAGGCAATTTACAGATCTGCTCCCAATTTGTATTTGTTTGTAAGTAGTGTCTTAATTGAAGAAATCTAAAGAAGTCCATCCCTGACAAGCCAAATTCTTGCTGAAGCTGCATATATGATTTCAGAGTTTCCCCTGAAAAAAGCTGATCTACAATGATTAGCCCCTTGTTTGCCCATCTACTGAAACCGATATCTAATGATCTTGGCTCAAAATCTGGAATGGCTGCTATCTTCATCACTCTGGATATGGAATTAAAGAGATGTAATTTCTTTTTTATAGACAACCATGTTTTTACAGTGAATGTAATCCACTCATTATCTATTTTAATTTTCTTCCATTGTTCTTGGCTTACAAATGGCAGCCCCTCCAATGGAATATTGGGACAAGCATTCTGTTCTATGCTCACCCAGCCTGTTTCCATATCATTAGTTATCCAAGCTATCACGGTCCTAAGCTGTGCTGCCCAATAATAATACTGAATATTGGGCAAATTCAGGCCTCCAGCTTTTTTGGACAACAAAAGTGTTTTGAGTCTTACCCTAGGCTTTTTGTTTTGCCAAATAAATCTTGATAACAGTTTATCTATGTTTTTAAATGTCCCCATTGGTACCCCTACTGGCAATGCTTGAAACAAAAACAATAACCTAGGTAAAACATTCATTCGTATCGTTTCAATCCTGCCTATCAGTGACAGTGGTAAAATATCCCATCTAAGTAAGTCATCTTTTATCTTTTTCAATAGTTTGCCATAATTAGCTTCGTACAGGCCTGAAAAAGAGGGGGTGATAACAATTCCCAAATATCTAAAGCCCTCTCTGGACCAATGGAACCGAACTTTGTCATCCAGTTGTGGTGGCCAAGTACCTGACAACATCATTGCTTCCGATTTTGAGTCATTAGTTTGATATCCAGATATTACTCCGTATTCTGTTAGGACTTCTAGTATGTTGGGTATCGAAATAATAGGGTCCATTACATATAAAAGTACGTCGTCCGCGAATAAGGATATCTTGTGTTCCTCCCCTCTATCATCTCTAATACCTTTTATCTGTTCTGATTGTCTAATGAGCTCTGCCAATGGCTCCAGACTTAAATTGAAGAGCAAAGGAGAAAGACTGTCCCCCTGCCGAACACCACGTTTCAAGCCAAAGAAATTGGAGCAAAAACCATTCACTCTGACCCTTGACCTTGGATTTAAATAAATGACTTTAACCCATTTTATGAATGTGGGATGAAAACCCATCCTGTCCAGTGTATGGTAGAGATATTCCAGATCCAGAACATCGAAAGCCTTGCGTGCATCTAGACTAAGTAGCATGGAGGTCTGATCTCTCTTTTTTGCACATGACATAATGTTAAGGGTACGCCTGATGTTGTTTGCACCCTGTCTTCCTGGTATGAATCCTGTTTGGTCAGGTGATATCAACTGTGTCACAACCGTTTGGATTCTTTTGGATAATATGGCAGTAAGTATCTTTTGATCATTGCATAGGAGACTTATTGGCCTATATCCCTCACACTTGGTAGGATCCTTACCCTCTTTATGAATAACCGAAATTATGGCTTCTGCCCATGACCCAGGAGGAATTCCTTCAGTCAGAGCGTAGTTAAAAACTCTAGCTAAAATCGGAGAGAGCTCTTCTACAAAACACTTGTAGAATTCAGCCGGTAGTCCATCTGTACCTGGTGACTTGTTGTTTTTTAATTTTTTAATCAATTCTTTTATTTCACCCACTTCTATATTTCTTATCATATTGGTTGCGTCTGCGTTGAAAATAGTTGGTAAGTTCAATTTTGAAAAGAAAGAATTTAACTTCTCATCTTTATCTATTACTACTGGAGATTCATATAGCTCTTCATAAAATGATGCAAATGCTCCTGCTATTTCTCTTGGTTTAACTACTAATTTTTTTGAGGCAGGGTGAAAGACCTTGGAAACCACACGGTTGGCTTGCTCCTTGCGTAGTTGAAATGCCAGAAGGCGACTGGCTCTGTTCCCTCTCTCATAATATTTTTGATTAGAAAATCTCAGGGATCCTTCCGCCTTATATGTCAAGAGCTTCTCCAATTCGTGTCTTTTTTGTTTCAAGTCAGTCAACAGTGCATCATTCATCCTATTATTTTTATGCTCTGACTCTAGTATCCTTATCTTGTTCTCTAATTCTTTTTGTTCCTTCAGCCTGTTCTTTTTTATTCTACTTGATATTTCAATCATTTTACCTCGAAAAATAGATTTGGCCCCATCCCATAAAATGGATGGATTAACTTCCCCATTGTCATTTATATCAAAATACTCTCCCATACATTTTTTGATTTCGTCAGTCACCAGAGAGTCATTCAGTAAAGAGATATTTGCCCTCCAATATTTAAAACACTTTTCTACTCCTAAATCTAAAGTGAGGATCACAGGTGCATGGTCGCTAATTGTTATTGAGTCTATAGAGCAGTCTATGACTTTATACAAAAATTGTTTTGGGACAAAGAACATATCTATACGCGAATAACTTTTATGCATATTGCTGAAAAAACTGAAGTCCCTCACCCTTGGGTTTTTATGTCTCCAAGGGTCCGCCAGCCCCAACTCTCCCAGGATAATATTTAACATTTTAGATTTTTGGGGCTGTTTGCGCTCAGGTGGTGATCTGTCATGCCTCCCTTCAAGTACGGCATTCCAGTCCCCCCCTAAAATTATCATACCCTTTAAATGTTTTGCAATTAAGTTAGCAATCTCTCTAAAGAAAGTGGGGTCATCTTCCGTTGGAGCATAGACATTCAGCATAGATATATCACTTCCATCTATTGCACCTGTGATCATGATGTATCTACCTGCTGTATCCTGGATCACTTTTTCTGCAGAAAAGGTTACACTTCGACCGACCAAAATTGCAACTCCTCTCTTCTTACCAAAGGAGGCGCCAAACACCTGTCCCACCCACTCTCTCCTAAGCTTTTTTACTTCACTTTCCACCAAATGAGTTTCTTGTAACATTGCAATTCCACAACCCAGATTTTTAAGTTGGGCAAGAACTTTTTTTCTCTTGATTGGATGGTTAAGGCCATGTACATTGTAGCTTACTATTTTTAATTTAGTCATTACCCTTCAGAAGATATATTAATACCTGACTGTAACAATTCTTTCTCATTTGATTTACCTGTATCTGTCTGTCATACCTCACAAAAAACATAAACCATGGTGATGCCTTGATGTTGTTCCACAAATACAAACACATAAAAAATACAAAATTTGCCCATGTTCTTACAGTAACGACCCCGGGGGACAAAGGGGTTCGAACAAAAGGAACTGACCATAAAGAAAAATAGACCCTGCACTCAGACAGCATGGTGTCTGGACAGACCTCTGGGACCTGGTCCCAGGCTGCAGCACAAAAACTAGCAGCTAAGCGAACTAAAGTGTTCGGCTTTGGTTACCCAATACCCGAAAGGGGAAACAAAAGTTTAAGAGCAACTCAGGCTCCTACAGAATCTGTATTAATCTTAAAAAGTTAAGATTACAGCGGTATTCCTCTGTCTAGTCTGCGTCCCACTGAGCACCGGCGCCGCCCGCCACGAGGAGGCGGCCCCCAGACCCGCAGACGAGGCAAAAGCGACGCTCTGCAAGCCCAGCAGCCACCCCCCCCCGGCGCCCGGCACCGCCACACAGCAAAACACGAGCCAGACCCAACAGTAATTTTTGAATGCGAACAAGTCATCCGTTACAAAAAATATTATAAAGAAAATGATCCGATGATGGGAAAGAAAGAGAATGGGAAAGAGAGATGAAGAGAGAGAAGAAAAAAAAAAAAAAAAGAGAAGAGAGAAAAATGGGTTAAATAAATAATGATAATAAAATAGTAAAAAAGGGTAATAATAATGATAGTTATTAAAGGAAGGGAAAAGAATAACAAAAAACTAGATAATAGAAAATAAACTTAATCTTGACATGTATATTTCCAGACACACCTCATTGACTATGCACAAGATCAAATACCCATATACGTTTGTCATGACCATATACATTATATACACACCCTCAAAGTACTCCATATTAAGGATATAATAATGAAACAAAATGAGAAAAAAGAAAAAGAGAAAGAGAAAAAACAGCACCTTAGACCCTATAGTCAAATATAAAATGATTTTGTTTAAATAATATGTCTAATAGAAAAAAATAAATGAAACAAGGTAAAGAAAGGGATCGAAATAAAACTTGTACTCATAGTGTTAAACCTTAGGCAAAAGAGATGAAAGGAAAACATTCTGTCTACCCCCACCACTGCCTAAAAGGCAGCCTCACAATAAATGAATGCACATATAGAACACTTGTGAGAGCAGACTTGGTGTATGCACCATATACTAGGCTAGTTAGATTTCACCTCAATACTCAGGATACATTCATTAGACTTCATCATCTTGAGCCGATGTAAGGCTCTGGTCTTCAGCCCCGGCCGGGACTGGGGGCGGGGCCGCAACGGCTCCCGTTGTGTTGACTATAGACTTGGCATAATCCATGGCTTCTGTTGCATCTAAGAACTTTTTCTCCACGTTGTTGTGCGTGAGAACGAAGGTGGCTGGGTGTTTTATTCCATACCTCACATCACGCCGATCTTTCAACAGCAATCTGACGGCTGTGAAGGCGCCTCTGGCTTTAGCGATGCTTGCTGGATAATCCGGGAATACTGAGATGGTCTTGCCGTTGTAGTGTAGCCGCCGTCCGTCTCTAGCCATCTTCAGGATGTCCTCCGCGTCTCCCTCATTGTGCAGCTTGGCAATGATCATCCGCGGTTTATCTCCTGGCTTCTTCTTTGTCAGACTTCGATGTGATCTGTCGACACGGACATCTCTTCCCAATTTAAAAACTTCCTTAAGCAGTTTAGAGATTGCGTTGGGAGAGCTCGAATCTGGCAGCTCCTCGACGTTGCATATACGTACATTCCCACGTCTCATCCTCGAGTCCATGTCCAAGCATTTCGCATTCATGAGATCGATTTGTTTCTCAAGCACGTGTACGGTATCTTGGAGTACAGCAACTTCATCTGACCACTTTGTTAGACCTCCCTCAACGTCATTGATAGTAGATTTCACTGAGTCAAGTTCTGCACGAAACACACTATTGCCGTTTGTAATTTCCGCTTTGATTTCCTGCATTTCTTTTCTCAGATTTTCAAAGTCGTCGGCCAAAGCACTCTTCAACTCTTGCCTTAGCACCGTGGATATATCACTTCTCAAGGATGCAATGATATCTGCTTTTAGCGCCATGCTATCAATAGCCAAACTTTCCCCAGCCATGGGCACGCTGGGCTCAGTCTGTGTGTCGTTGTCCCCTGCACTAGACTCCGAGGAGGCGACAGGGTGAACAGGCCTTGAATTCACCGGCATGAATTTGTATTTTCTCAAATCATACGCCATCCACCTGACACTTCTTTTTGCCACAAACTGAGCCCTAATCTGTTGGTGACTTGTTCACAAAATCACAGCATTCAAAACGCCGCCGAAATATAGTTTTAAATTAGACTCTGCAGGAGCTCTGATAAACACGTCTTACTCCATGCGTTGCTCAAGAGCGCCCCCCCACCATTTACCTTTTTAAGTGGATGGAAGAAATGCAGGCACTGAACGTATAATATTTTAATAAACCTCTGGAACCCGATGTGTTAAACGGGTTGAAATTCCCCGTACTATAGTATATCAACATGACACTTGTGATGTCTAAACCTCAGTGTCAAGGAACGGATTATGGGCAGGTATGAAGTTCATATAAGGAGTTCATTTCAGAACATACTGTACGTTCTGACTGTACGCCAGGAGTGTCAAACTTATTGTAGGCCATGGGCTGGACTGGGCCAAATGCGACGCATTGAGAACGCATGCATCTACCTTAGTTTTCTTTTCCCCAAACCTGCTCTCATGTGTCTCTCTGCAATAGCAGCAAAATATTTCACGTCATGAATTTTGTTTGTTAGGAAGAACATTGCCTAGCAAGCATTACCTTTTATGATTAGAATTAACTTACATTCATAGGCTACAAACAAGTCGAGATGAGAGATGAGAAAACGAACAATACTATTTTGTTCCGTTTTAGTATCCCCACCCGTTTCCATTAAGAAACCACAGTCTAGAGTCTACACTATGCATTAGACTGCTGACAATGCACATAGCTTGCACTGGAAGCATTCTGTAAATTCTGTAATAATCGTCTTCTTGTCCTAAATACGTTTGAGAAGAAACCTTTTACAAACACCTATATCCAGTTCTGGTATCCCTCTCGCCTCGTCGATGGAGCGGTGCCGCTTGGCTCGGATGAAAAAGCCATTAGTGGTAGCTTTGGACTGTGAAATGGGCCACCGTTCAAGAACATTCTTGGCAAATGGCAAGAGGAGGCTTTTGGGAAATTCAGGGGACAGCAAAACACCAGGTCCAAAGTGGCCAATCAGTGCACCGTAAATTCAGGAGTGTTAATTTAACATTCCGGATTTTACTGTACGAGTGTGACTTAGCTTGGAGCATATGCAGTCTTGACCGGTGTTACCAGAATTCTCCTTAACCCATTGAGGCCTGAGGTTCCGATTCTGCAAAATGTCTTTTAAATCCTAACAGTTTTCTGAAAAACGTACGTTTCTATAGCGGTGGTTTTCAAACTTTTTCGTGTCAAGGACCCCCAAAATGATATGAATTTGGCCGCGGACCCCCATCTCAAAATATTTTGTTCCAGGGTCCGCCAGAAGCAAAGATTTGAGGTAATGTTTGCTTTAGAAGAATATATATATATTCAAAGATTTGCACACATTTTCATGATTTTTTAAAAATAGCAGATCTACAAGCTCGTAGCGCGGAAGAACATAGTCATATCTGACACATCCGATATGCAAAATGAATGCTTTAATTGCTTCTTGTGGTATTTGTTATTGTGTGGTAGATTATAAATCAATACACCGCTCCCAGTCTTTGTGTTTTTATTTTGCTCCATCCACATTGTAAGATCCTTAGCACAGTGGTTCTCACACTTTTTTTTTATTTCAAGGCCCCCCCCCCCATATCTCTGAGAGTTACAGAGGGTCCATTTGGAACCCCCATCAAGGAACTCTGAGGGTCCCTGGAGCCCACTTTGAGAACCACTGCCTCAGCAGACAGGGAAAGTGGTCCAAGACCTTTCTGTTTCAGTGTGGTTGCTGTGTTGGTCACTTAACATTTGCCATGGTCTCTGACCCCCTTCCTCGCCCTGCTCACCTGTCTCTGTTCTCTCTTTACTCTCATATACCACCATCAATAACCCAAGACGTTTCATTATGAATCAGTGACAGTGCTGCCACTAACTGTTTAATTAAAACAAGATCCCATCCCATCTTTGGGTGTAATTAAAGAGCCTTATGGCCTGACCTTTCACATTATTGCAGTGTTGGAGAAGTACTTTTTCTTTGCTGAAGTGAAAGTAGCAATACCACAATCTAGAAATACTCTAATTTATTATTAAATACTCGAATTTTTGAACAAACAAAACTATCGGTATCATTATACTCATTATACTTACTGTACTGTAGTACCAAATGTAAAAGTAGTCATTATGCAGAATGGCCCATTTCTTAATCACACTGACTTGTAATTAGTATTAATGCATTAATGTGTTCATCACTTTAATGTTGCAGCTGGTAAAGGTGCGGCTGATGTTAATTTCTGTATGTGTTGCTGGGTAGATTAACATTATAATAATACATCTTCATTTACCCAGTGCAATGCATGTTTTGTATTAATAATCTAAATATGGAAAGTAATAAGTAACTTAATCTGTCGGATAATTATAATAGACTATAAAGTACAATATTTGCCTGTAGTAGAATAGAGGTATAAGGGGGGGAAATGGAAATACTCAAGTAAAGTGAAAACTACCTCAAATTGTACAATCATTTTTTTAGGAGAACAGAACACACGCTCTCCTCTGCTTGGCAATAAGGAGACTGATTGGAGAGAAGAGACAGATGGAGACAGGGGAGCATCTAGGGCGGTGACGCTACTGCTTCAGAGGATTTCTGGTTAATTATTTAATCAAGCGTGTCGGCGGCATAATTGAAGGGTTTGGGATCATATCCTACATGCCATAACAGGTCTTTTGTTGTCTAGTCACGTGCTAAGAGGCTCTTCATTTCACCCTGCTCCTCGTTCATGCTGTATCACAAGGGACCACACAACGACCAAGTCTGAAGGAAAGGGATAGGTGCTGGTAGTGATAAAGGTTTGTACTCGCTCTGGAGTGTCTGTCAGAACACAAGGAGGAGGCAATTGGGAGTTTAACCATTTACTTTAGGCTTAGTAGAGATACAGCATACAGATACGCACAGGTACAGTTTTGTGCGTGTGGTAGTTGTTTAAACGACGCACACAGGTAAAGGAGTGATTGTATAAAGGAGTATAGTAAAAAAGTAAAGAGTCTGTCTTGGTGAGCAAACTCTTCTGCAGGCAGGGACTTTATAACAAAGTCAGATTGGAAAAAGCTGGTGGCTTTTTGAACTGGTAGGAATAACAATGATGCGTCGCACAAACAGCCAGTTAGAGCTGACCTAGAAACGGTTATGTTCAACTAATTTAGAAATGGTTTGTTCAATTCAACTATGATCAAAAGTTTAGGTATACATTTAGAAACTATTAAGTTTAGGTATTATGTTCAAGGACCATACTGGTGGTCTGGTATGTTTGGCACAAGTTATTTTGTTTAGGCATTAGGTTATAGATGGTTATGTTTCGGTTAAGTTTCGAAAGATATATGTATGTACAGTATATAACAGTATATGTATTTGTGTCTCTCTCCGTTTCTGCATACGCAGACACACAGATGTACATATTCACACACACGTGACAATGAAAAGGCAATGGAGCAGGTGGAACTGCACCTCAGACGACACTATTAATGAGGGTCAAACTGTCTGTCCATGACAAGCTAATAGGTTTCAAATGAATAATGCAAGTGCAAAGAGAGAGCGAGGCTGAGTGATAGAGAGAGAAAGAGAGGATATAACTCCATGTACCAGGCCAGCAAACAA
The DNA here is from genome assembly GCF_963454915.1 of Gymnoscopelus microlampas. NCBI lineage: Eukaryota > Metazoa > Chordata > Actinopteri > Myctophiformes > Myctophidae > Gymnoscopelus > Gymnoscopelus microlampas. Next base: position 18,947,207 of record NC_139945.1, on the reverse strand, counting down.
TGTGACTGTTGTTCCTGTTGGCTGTATAATCTCTGCAGCGTGAGGTCTTTGTCAGACGGCAGAGGATTATTTCTCCCCCCCCCCCCTTTCATTATTGTGTCCCCGCCAAGCGGCGGACAGCGCAACACGTGACTGGAGTGTGGGTCCATGTGTGCTGGCCTGTGTCTTGGATAAGGGATTGTGCTTGGGGACAATGGAAGATAGGGGCCATTCTCCAGGTTCAGCAAATAAACAAGCATAACCCAGACCCCTTTATCTGTTTTGTTTGAATCTCACCCCCAACCAGTATCATTATCCGTTCTCTCTTCCCCCTCCTTCCTGTAACAAGACAGAAAAACAAGTAGACAGGAAAAATGTGCAGTTAATCTTGGAGGTATTGTGTTTAGATTTTCTTTCGGTGCCCAGTCAATAAAGGCGCTGGCATGAGACAGTACAGTCACTCTTGCAGTATCTTGTAGCCTGTCGTTTGTCCATCCATAAACCCAGGCTTCGGTTGGGTTTACTTTGGACTTTGACTGTGCTTACACCCCCTGGCCTCTAGAGAGGGAATTCACTGATTAAATTTACACATTATACTTAAGGTGATGCAAACAGAGGGTAGAGAACGGGGTTGGTAGTCACAAGAATGCTAATAACATTATTTTTCATGGTGGCTGCCATCCTGTGCTTATAAATTGCCTGTGGATACAAACTCAGGCTACTGCTGCAGTTGGATAATCAAAGTACCATTCTCTTTGCACTCTCAGGCACTGGCATGCACAACAAGTAACCACTGGGCTCTTGATTTAATTCCCAATCCACCAGTGGATGTGGTTGGTAGGGGTGCACTGGTGTACAAATGACTGTTCATATACCTAATACAGAACTGTAAAAATAAAAGAAATCCAACTTTCCATATTTTATAGAAAATAAGACCCAACAAGTTAAAAGTCTAAACACATAATTGTGTGTTTGTGTCCATAGAAGCATTGATTAAAAATGGCTAATGTACCCAATGTCTGGGTGGTATAGAGGCCACACACTTACCCACCGTGACAGCCTGGGTTTAGCTCGTGGCTGCAGTGCTTCCGGCTCGGGGAAACTCCAACGAACATAGTTGGCTGGGAGGGAAGACGGCATGGAATTGTGTCCTTGTTGGAGCACTACTAGCGATGCCCGCTTGTTGGTTTTGGGCGCATGGTTCAGTGGGGAGGGGATCTGGGTGAGACGGCATGACTTTTGTTTACTTCTTAATGAACTGAGAGCCGCAGTTATCCATGTGTGCTGCTCTATTTCAGATCTATGAACAGATCTTCAATTTAATGACGTGTCGTTAGCTTGAAGATCAGTTCTTGTTTGCAAGCGACGGCGCAGTACGCCCTGCAGTACAAATGAGGCATCGGATTTTCGGATACAGATTTTTGACCCGTCGTCACATGCCTTCAAGTGCTTCAATGCAGGCGCGCAATGCAGTGCAGCCACGCTAGCGGGCATCTGATCGAGACTGTAGGTCACAGGAAATAAGGATGAATGGGAGTAGATGGAGAGGAGGGCAAAAGAAATAGGAGCGATTGCGCGGACACGTGAGTGTGCGTGCGTGCGTGCCTGTCTGCCGCACGCAGTCACTTCCATGCGCGTGCGGAGTCGGTGCTGCAGTGCTGGCAAGGCACAGCTGCTCTCCCAACACCCCCATCCATCACCCACTGCGGTGTGACTGCACAGGCAGGCTGCTGCTCATAAGCCAGGCAACCCAGTTTTTTTGTGTGTGTATATGAGAGAGAGAGAGTGAGAGAGCAAATGAAAGCATGATAGATAGAGACAGATATAGAGAGGTAGTGGGAGAGACGGTGAAAGAGATAAAAATAAATTGAGAGAGAGAGAGAGAGAGAGTGAGAGGACGAGAAAGATGGTGGTGAAAGAGAGATGAGTTGAATAATTGAGTGTAGGAGTGAGGTCTTCAGTCAGATCCAGTCTGGCCTGGGGCAACTGGGAGCCACTGGGGGCCGCAGACACAACACTGCCATGGTTCCCACTCAGATGTCAAGTCAGTTTTTAGATCAAAACGTTGAGATGATGCCAAGAATGAAAACGTGATTCAGGCGCATTTCCATCAGTTGGGCCGTGAATGCATAAAACTACAAAATGAAACATAATGGAGTCAAATTCATTTCAAAATTGGACATGTTGCCTTGTTGATTATTTGACATATAGGTGATTTTATTATCACATATTCTTTTAGTTTTTTAACCACATGAACCCTAGCGTCCCAACATAGGTGAAGATTTGGCAAAAATAGGCGAACATTGGGTAAAAGATCTATGTTGTGAGCTTGTAGATCTGCTATTTTGTGCCTAGAAATTTGGTGTAGTGGGGAAAAAATGTGGTCATTGCCCACAACCCCCACCCACCCAGTGTGCACACCATTCCAAGGAATGGAACCCCCAGGCCTTGGCGGTTGGTGGGCTGGTATTTTACCTGTACGCCACCCTGACACCTCGCTTCAAGGAACTGTCATCGACGTGACGTTTCCGCTCACCTCTGTGGATGCTGCATATCCGAATCTGCGGCGGAAATGCTGCTGTTCTCCTGAGCTCCTTTTTCTCTCTTTGTGGGGGGTGGGGAGGGTGTGTGAGGGGGGGGGGGCGGGGGGGGTGTTACTCGCTCTGCCTCCTGGGCGGAGATGGGAAGCAGCTGGGTTCCCCCCTGCTGCTATTTCCAGCTCTCTCTCTGCCGTCGTCTTGTCCTCTCTCGCTACCCTCTCATTTTCCAAAACACTGCCTCTTCACCACCCGCTGCCTGGCTGGCCTGTGTGAAGTGGTCCGGTGACTCTGCCTCCAGCCAGGGTCGATGCAAACCGCTAAATGAGCGGTTAGGACAAGTCACCACTCTGCCTCTGAAACCTCTACACTGTCATTGTGTCGTTTAGTTGTTCCCATTGCTGGGCTCTTGGACTTTGCCCTAAGTCTTTCCCCCTCCCCACCATGGCACTTTCTCTTTTTCCTCTCTTTATTAATTTTTTTCATATTTATTTTCTTCATTGAGACAGACAGTTAAGAAAGCTGAAGGGAGACGGTGTAGGAGAGACAGGCAGTAAGAACGCTGAGAGTGAGACTGTGTAGGAGAGGCAAACAGTAAGAAAGCTGAGAGGCAGACGGTGTAGGAGAGACAGGCAGTAAGAAAGCTGAGAGGCAGACGGTGTAGGAGAGACAGGCAGTAAGAAAGCTGAGAGGCAGCCAGTATGAAAGCTGAGAGGCAGACGGTGTAGGAGAGACAGGCAGTAAGAAAGCTGAGAGGCAGACAGTATGAAAGCTGAGAGTGAGACTGTGTAGGAGAGACAGGCAGTAAGAAAGCTGAGAGGGACACCGTGAAGGAGAGGCAAACAGTAAGAAAGCTGCGAGTGAGACTGTGTAGGAAAGACAGACAGCAGGGCAGCTGAGAGGGAGACGGTGTCTGTAAGAAAGCTAAGAGAGAGACAGTGTAGGAGAGACAGACAGTAGGACCGATGGGTTGGAGACGGTGTAGGAGAGTCATACGGTAGCACAGCTGAGACGGTATAGGAGAGGAAACGCAGGACTCATTAACAACCAGCTCTATCATTCACTTTATCTCTTAATCCACCAGCCCCGCCTCGGTCTTTTCATAGCAGTGTTTCTGCCCGAGTGCCTTGACATTCCTCCTGTCTCTCAGCTGTCCTCGTCCTACACAATCCGCCCTACGACCCCTGAGCCCTGTACGCTTACATTCACCTGGTATGTGCCATGCAGAACCTTTGAATAAACCTCAGAGGACTAGGTGTATTTTATTTCCCTTGCCTTGCCTTTGTTCAGTTTGTTCTAGAGAACATCTGCAGTGCCCTTTGATGGTGTGATAAGATGCTCGCACGTACTTCTAATCAAATCCCACCTACGCTGTCTACCTCTCAGCTTTACTACCGTTTCCCTACACTGTCTCTCTCTCTCTCAGCTTTCCTTCTGTCTCCCTCTCAGCAGTGGTGGAAAGTAACTAAGTACATTTACTTAAGTGCTGTACTTAAGTAAAATGTTGCGGTATTTGTACTTTACTTGAGTATTTCCAATTTCCAATACTTTAACTTCTACTCCACTACATCTCAGAGGCAAATATTGTACTTTTACTCCACTTCAGCTCTCCCTCTCAGCTTTACTACTCTTTCTCTCCTACACTGTCTCCCTCTCAGCTTCACTACTCTTCCTCTCCTACACTGTCTCCCTCTCAGCTTTACTACTCTTTCTCTCCTACACTGTCTCCCTCTCAGCTAAACTACTCTTCCTCTCCTACCCTGTCTCCCTCTCAGTCTTTCCTACTGTCTGCCTTTCCTATACTGTCTCCATTTCAGCTTTCCTACTGTCTCTGTCCTACTACTGTCTCTTTCTCAGCTTTCCTACTGTTTCTGTCCTACTACTGTCTCTTTCTCAGCTTTCCTACTGTCTCTGTCCTACTACTGTCTCTTTCTCAGCTTTCCTATTGTCTCTGTCCTACTACTGTCTCTGTCCTACTACTGTCTCTTTCTCAGCTTTCCTATTGTCTCTGTCCTACTACTGTCTCTGTCCTACTACTGTCTCTTTCTCAGCTTTCCTATTGTCTCTGTCCTTCTACTGTCTCTTTCTCATCTTTCCTACTGTCTGTCACCTTCGTTTTCTCCCTCTCAGCTTTCCTACTATGTGTCACATAGTAGGAAAGCTGAGAGGGAGACAGCATAGGAGACACATACTAGGAAAGCTGAGAGGGAGACAACATAGGAGTCTCCTATGCTGTATCCCTCTCAGCTTTTCCTCTGTCTGTCTGTCTGTCTGTCTGTCTGTCTCTCCTACCCTTTCCTCCTTCAGAGAAGAAAATTCAAATGCAAATTCAAATGAATGCAAATGAATCAGACAAATGCCACAGCTGCCCTCCCTGTGGAGAGTCGGGTATTACCTCTGTAGAGTCATAGTGTGAAATGGAATCTAGTGGCCTTCTCGATCACAGAGTTTTGGATGAACCTGTAAAGGTGGCCCAGGAGGTAAGTGCGAGAGGGGATTGAATCTCTCTCGGGTCCATGGTGGCACGATCAAATAGTTTCAAGCTTTAAACATCCATTCGATTCTACTACCTCTGAAATGAAATTCTCTTGAGAGGAAAACTCTCAGGGGCAGATATGAATGATTTTTGGTTTTGTTTGTTTTCTTGTTTTATGTGTTTAACTGGGGCCATGCACAACATAACCATGGGGACAGAGTTGGCTATAGCAATTTGCATCTGTGGTCCCCCTGGCCAGTAAGATGTTAAAAGCGATACAGACAATTAAAAACAATACATTTAACTAAGTTTACAAACGGTACATCACCTACAGTATAAAACATCATGCATTCACCTACTGCAGGGGTTCCCAAAGTTGGGGTCGCGACCCCACTTGGGGTTGCGGGAGACTGACGGTGGGGTCGTGAAATCATTTTGGGTCATAAAAAAATAAAAATAAAAAAACTTTCTTTTTTTTTGTTTTTTTTAATTCAACATAATGGATGAAATACAGTCTAAAAATGATTACAAATAGTACATTTTACCATTTTAATCCATTACAAATGTGCACCGAACGTGCAAGTTTATGTGCATAAATTACCTCCAGTTGGGGTCGCGAGTCAATGGCCGCATTATTTTGGGGTCACGGGCTGAAAAGTTTGGGAACCCATGACCTACTGTACATACTGTATGATACTCTCCATGTCGGAGAACAGTTGGTTCCATACAAGGGTTCAGATCAATGATCACATGATTAGTTTTTCTTGAGCCATGTTTAAAAATATATATATCATGTGGATTTCGGGATCCACATGGGAACGGCCTGGCCCCAATGTGGATCTATGAAATCAGTCGAGGCGACTATGACATATGACTCAATTTGGGCAAGGTTTCAGCGTGATCAGAGACCCATTGACTTCCATTATAAAAATGAAGTTAAATATTTCAAAAAGTATAAAACACACAAATAGTGGAGGTACCCCTGGGGGGGGGTGCACAAGAGATGGGCGCTGATTAGCTCCAGACAGACGGAGAGACATACCCTCTTCTAGTTGGTTAGACTCCTGCAGAGCCGCAGCGTAAAAAAAAATGCTAAAGCTTGTGCACTCTCTGATATGCATGGGAACTGAGTTCCATTTGCAGTACTTGCTACTCTGACTGAAAATGCCGATTGTCCAAAAGTTTCCCAAATTTTAGCTGAGCAGATCGAATTGCGTCTTACCACACTCCAGTCCTCTGCTTGCACGCCTGGCTCAGCCACCGTGCACTGAGGGGGGGGGGGCTGAGAGAACCAGGCACCAGCACAGATCAGTGACTAATGGTTTGGTTTGGTTTGTTTGTTGTTTCAGTGGGTGAGTTCGTCAGTGACGTGCTGCTGGTTCCTGAGAAGTGCAAGTTCTTCCACAAGGAGCGCATGGACATGTGTGTCAGCCACCAGCAGTGGCACGGCGTGGCTAAGGAGGTAAGGAGACAAAAACAAAACGTTATTTGTACTCGCCAGTCGCCACCGAAAATAGCCGATCTACAAGCTCTGTGAGCTGCTCTGTGAGCTTGTAGATCGGCTATTTTCGGTGCTAAGTCTAAATCAAGTCACACCCCACCATACAATTACTGCTGATTGGTCCTCCGGTAGGGAGGGAGGGTTTTACCATCAACGTTTCTCTTCCTTTCTGCTAGCACAGTGGTTCTCAAACACTGCGGTCCGGGGACCCCCATGGGCCCTTGAGGAGTTACAGGTCTGTAACTCTGAGAGTGTACAAATGGAACCAAATGGACCCATAAGGATCCATTTGTACACTCTCAGAGTTAGGATTTTATAGTATATAGATAATTAGGGTCCCATGAGATGGAATGTTGACAAATGGCCTCATGCATATCAAACTGCGGGTCGTTGAAATTAAGAAAGACAGAGAACCACTGTGCTAGCACACTAGTATCACTTTCATCTCTCTCCATCCTCATCTCTCTCCTGGCCCTTTTATTGCCTCTCTTCCTAATCTTCTCCCTTTCTTCATTTCTGTTCCTCTCCCTCCTATTCCTGCCCCCTCCTTTCTCTCTCCTCTTTTCCCTCTTGCATTTCCTCTGCCTCTCTCTCTCTCTCTCATTCTCTCTCATTATGTCTCTTTCTCTCTCCCTCTCACATTCTCTCTCTTTCTCTCTCTCTCGCTTCTCTCTACTTTTCCTCATTCTTTCTCCCTGTCTCCTTTACTTTCGATCTCTCCATCTTTTCTTGCTCTCTCTCGTCCTCATTTTCTTCTTTTCCCTGCCTCCCTTCATCTGGCTTTCTCCTTCCACTGAGCCCCCACGCCCGTCCCCGTCTCTCTCTCTTTCTGCACCTGTCTGTGTGAGTCTCAGAGGCCCTCTGATCACAGGCTGGATGGTTGTTCCTCCCATCTCCACTGTTAATCAGATTAGCGTTGTGACTGTAATGCAGCTCAATCCCAGAGGGCAGCTCTGGAACCTGGGAGTGGGGGGGGGGGGGGCACTCTCAAATCACACCAGAGAAAGTAGCTCTATAGTCCAGCCTACAGACCCACTGCTCCACTGGCTCTCTGCTTTGCTCCCAGCCTCACTCTGAACTTTACCAGGGAGACTTACTGACTGAACTTTACCAGGGAGACTTACTGACTGAACTTTACCAGGGAGACTTACTGACTGAACTTTACCAGTGACTTACTGACTGAACTTTACCAGGGTGACTTACTGACTGAACTTTACCAGTGACTTACTGACTGAACTTTACCAGGGTGACTTACTGACTGAACTTTACCAGTGACTTACTGACTGAACTTTACCAGTGAGACTTACTGACTGAACTTTACCAGTGACTTACTGACTGAACTTTACCAGGGAGACTTACTGACTGAACTTTACCAGTGACTTACTGACTGAACTTTACCAGTGAGACTTACTGACTGAACTTTACCAGGGTGACTTACTGACTGAACTTTACCAGTGACTTACTGACTGAACTTTACCAGTGACTTACTGACTGAACTTTACCAGGGAGACTTACTGACTGAACTTTACCAGTGACTTACTGACTGAACTTTACCAGTGAGACTTACTGACTGAACTTTACGAGTGACTTACTGACTGAACTTTACCAGGGAGACTTACTGACTGAACTTTACCAGGGTGACTTACTGACTGAACTTTACCAGGGAGACTTACTGACTGAACTTTACCAGTGAGACTTACTGACTGAACTTTACCAGGGAGACTTACTGACTGAACTTTACCAGTGAGACTTACTGACTGAACTTTACCAGGGAGACTTACTGACTGAACTTTACCAGGGAGACTTACTGACTGAACTTTACCAGTGAGACTTACTGACTGAACTTTACCAGTGAGACTTACTGACTGAACTTTACCAGGGAGACTTACTGACTGAACTTTACCAGTGAGACTTACTGACTGAACTTTACCAGTGACTTACTGACTGAACTTTACCAGGGAGACTTACTGACTGAACTTTACCAGTGAGACTTACTGACTGAACTTTACCAGTGACTTACTGACTGAACTTTACCAGGGTGACTTACTGACTGAACTTTACCAGGGAGACTTACTGACTGAACTTTACCAGGGTGACTTACTGACTGAACTTTACCAGTGACTTACTGACTGAACTTTACCAGGGTGACTTACTGACTGAACTTTACCAGTGACTTACTGACTGAACTTTACCAGGGAGACTTACTGACTGAACTTTACCAGGGTGACTTACTCACTGAACTTTACCAGGGAGACTTACTGACTGAACTTTACCAGGGAGACTTACTGACTGAACTTTACCAGGGAGACTGACTGAACTTTACCAGGGAGACTTGGGCGCCGTTTCCACTGAGAATGCTATCATGTCCAAAGTGCTCGCATGCAGCGTGTATTAACACCCACAACGTTCAAACCAATTGCTGTGCTCAAATGTCCTGATCTATGTTATTAGCACAAATATATTAGCTGAAACAAAGTAAACAGGCTTTGCATTGTTCAACGTCTGATCGTAAATTACCTGGGTTGTCAGACACAGCCAGGAGGATCAAAAGAGCAGTGTTCCTCTCCAAAAGTTGAACTGTTTCCAGATTGAAGTGCCGCGAGCGCTGCACCAAAAACGCTGGGTGTCGGCGCTGCACCAAAAACGCTGGGTGTCGGGAACGCTGAAGCGCGATGCTCGGGCGCTCGGAAGTGGAGCGCACCAGCGTGTCCTTACCATAGAAATGCATGGCAGACTGGCGCTGTCCGCTCAGAAGGCGTTCCCAGTGGAGATGGTGCCTTACTGACTGAACTTTTGAACAGCAGTAGGCGGGTTAGTGAAGTGGACTTGCTGACCTTGAGGTCACCAGTTTGAAAAGCCCCGGACTGGATGCGAGATAACGGGTGGGGAAGGTGCATGAGAAAACCTACCTAATATGTGGTGCACTTGTGAGCTCCCCCAAACCCCTCTCAGCAGGCCTAGAATTGATGATTTTAAGGGCAATGCCACTTGTCTGTTGGTGTTTGGCATAGAAGACAAATGCCAGGGCAGCAAGGCCATCAAACAACAATGATGTTATTTTTAATACATAGTATGAAATAATTGAATAAATAGCGCTGTTTATTTCACAAAATATCCGAAAAGAAAAATAATCGCATCTCACTGGATCACCTCAGTATCGAATTTATTAAAAGGATCAGCGTTTTTGGATGTTCTTTTCAGACTTTGGATTCCCTGCACCATAGACGAGAGAAAGCAGTTTATTGTGCTTGTTGTTCTCAACTTATTTCACGAAATATAGCAAACTGTGAGGGCATGGTGGCCATGACATTCCTGCCCTGGTACGCGCTATCTTCATTTTTCACATATTGAAGGAATGAACGCATACCTGTCTCCTGTCTGCAAAAACCTCAACGTAGTTTGTGTTCTTTTTCCACAGTGCCATACTAGCGATTGTTACAACAAAAAAGTATTTAATCTCAGACAGTCTAGTCACACATTCTGTTCTTTTCAGTTATTTTCTAATCATCCAGTACCAACGAGGCTTGGCTATTGTAGCTAAATCATTTGAGACTTATTATTGTGTATATCAGTTTTACATTTTGAGCCAAACAAAGTTATACGTGAAGGAAGTAATGAATTGAACATGAGGATTTTATTTTATTTTATATACATAGTATGAAATAAATAAATTGCGATGTTTATTTCACAAGAGAATTTCCTCTTATTTGTACACTCCTGGAGTCAGTGGGAGTTACAGTGTATAATTTGGGGCTCTTTGGACCGTGAATGATGAATGTTTGCAATTGGCCTTCACAATTTTCCTCCTCCACAGCTTGTTTGGCATGATTGTTGCGAGGGAATAAAATGAATGATAGTAATGTTAATGTTGTAACCAAGCCAGCTACCGGTGTTGGCCATCCTAACATAAAATATAGTTTTGATTTGACAGCCAGCATAGCAAGCGTTAGCTAACAGTATGTTTGTTAACATTAATGTTACATATAACATTATTGAGTTTGTTGTCTTACTGTATTTGTTCGCTAATTGCTCAAAATGTCTTACATCAGCTCAGTCGACCTTCACGACTCAGGAGTTCACTGAGTCACATTGGCACATGGGAGGAAGAGTTCAATTAAAGTCTCCCCGTTGGCCGGTGCTAGATTCATATCAAACTATCGTCATAAATAGCCTAGTTTTCCAGCTGTTCATACCAGGTGCAAAATCGTACCTACCACTGGTTATGTCCACAGCGTTTCACTGGATGTTGCAGAAGAATAAGAACTCTGAATCTCAACAGAAACCATACTGACAGGAAAGAGGCAGGGGAAGAAATAGTGAAATCAGCTGGGGCAGTGCATATGGGGCGTAAAGGCCACTGTGACATTGGAATTTCAAAATAGATTATAACTGATTCACACCCTATTGGTATGCAACTCGGACAGTGCTGAGTTGACAGTCCGGCCATCACACTGATCGGTGCAGGAGCTCGCTCGGCTTTTGCCTCGTTCGGGCGTCTCAAGCCCGCTTCCATCGCTGCACCTGCCTTGTTTTCGAGTTTTGGAAAAAGTAATTACAATCAAAATGCTATCAGAAACACATTTTGTTGACCTACGTAGGCATAATTTCTTTGAGTAAAGGGCTTTACAGACATGGAGCGACACAACGCCTGCGTTCTCGCTTGGATCAGCAGGGTCGCACTGCACTTCTCATGTGAATGCACACACAGACAATCGCTCCGCGAGTAAACGGCAGACGATTTACGCCTACTTCAGCTGTGTCAGACCATTGTTCTGTGCGCCACGTGGAAAAAAAGTTGACCACAATCCAGCTCTTGTCACGCGCGTGGCCGTGCGAGTGAAACGAGCACGAACTCAACCGCTTCACGGGAGTGGGCCCGCTCGTTGCTCTGCCTGTCAGATTACCCACGTCTCCCTGCCTGCTCACTCGCCTCTCATTGAAAATTAATGACTAAGCGCATCAATCGTTTACGTGTGAAAAGCCCATTAGGCTCAAATGTACTTTATTGTGATTTGATGTCTAAAATACATATTTTCATTGGAATGCTTGGCCAGAACTACCTCTTGTATTTTTTATTATTATTTCTAAACAGCATATTGTCGCTGGCGAGCAGAAACTCTTATCTCCATGTTCTAACTTTTTGTGTTTTTTCTTGAATGAATGCCCTACTTGATCACACTTCGGCGTCACACAAAAGTAGCACACCTTGCTGCTACTTTTGCTGTTATTGAATTTGAATCCTGAAAAGTAACAGTTTTGGACATATGAGGTTTCCAACCGACAGAGACCATATGCAAATGACCTTCATTCAGGGCTGTTTTTTTCAGTGCAAATCATTATCGCCGCCAGCCTGCACCCAGATGGATTCAGACACCTTGTCATACCCATCCACAAAGGTCGCCCACTCAGTAAAGCCTGATTTACACTTAGCAGTGAGCCGGTGTTGCACACCGTATTTTCGGTGCGTATAAAGTTTTAAGTATAAATCAAGCCTTGAAAGTTTGGTTGCAGCCAAGTCTGTGAAATTACGGCCCCCTCCAGTCATGGAGTTAATCAAAGAGTTCTGTGTGAGGTGAGGCGCACAGCTGCACTTAATCCCCATCCATCTCCGGCTCACCTCTGCCGTGGGAGATTGCCATTATCGCTCATTTTCCATGTGCTCCTCTGTCCCCGTTACCCCCACCATCAGGCCTGTGCCAAGAGCACCATGGTGTTGCACAGCTACGGCATGCTGCTGCCCTGCGGAATCGACAAGTTCCACGGCACCGAGTACGTCTGCTGCCCCTCTTCTCGGCCCGCGGAGGCCGCCGCCGCCGCCCCACCCTCCCAGGAGGCAGAAGAAGAAGAGGAGGAAGTAGAGGACGTAGAGGAGGAGGAAGAGGATGAGGAGATCCAAGAAATGGAGCTGGACGAAGACGAGGGAGCGGTTGAGGACAGGTACGTTGTTTGTCTTGTGTGTGTGTGTGTGTGCGTGTGCGTGTGCGTGCACAGGGGGTGGAAAGTAACTACAAGTAGTCTCATTACTGTAATTGAGTGTTCTGTGATTCTACTTTCACTTAAAGGAGAGATCCGGACATGTTAAGTGTTATCTTTGATGTGTCGCTAATCACTCACCTACGTAGAAAGGGCCGTTGAGTTATTTCAGAGATTCCCCTATTGTCCAGTCTGGCGACCCCCTCTGTTGGCATAATGGGAGGCGCGTGGAAGGCTGAAATTCGCCTAATATAACCGATGCAAAGTTTTTTCTCTACTCCTGCTCATAGTGGAGTCTCATGATACTCAAACATGCACTGAATGTCGCAAACGAGCCACCGTTCGTTCAGAACGAGATGACGCTGTTTGCTTGTTTCTTCCATAGAACCTGGCGTCTATAAGAAACAAGCAAACAGCGTCATCTCGTTCTGAACGAACGGTGGCTCGTTTGCGACATTCAGTGCATGTTTGAGTATCATGAGACTCCACTATGAGCAGGAGTAGAGAAAAAACTAACTTTGCATAGGTTATATTAGGCGAATTTCAGCCTTCCACGCGCCTCCCATTATGCCAACGGAGGGGGTCGCCACACTGGACAATAGGGGAATCTCTGAAATAACTCAACGGCCCTTTCTACGTTGGTGAGTGATTAGCGACACATCAAAGATAACACTTAACATGTCCGGATCTCTCCTTAAGTACATTTTTGATGATTGTACTCAACTAATTTACTTTTGGAAAGGTAAGGATGCTGTTATGTCACAATCAAAAGGAAATGGTATCTTGAAGAAATCTTATAAAGAAAAGATTAGTTGGCCTGCAAGTCTTAAGTCAATTAGCTCCATTGTTCACTTCAAGTCCATAAAGAACTGGCTGAATCGCAGCTGGACCTAGCCACCAATTGGTTGATCTTTCCAATTGTCTTGTCTAGTATGTTAAAATTGTATGAATTGTACGTATTATGGATCATATTTGTCTGTATATCTCAGCTTCCCGCCAAAGACATGGCACTCAGTTTATAATCACACATTTGCACTCAAAGGACCACAATGGAAATACACTCTCTAGCCTTTTTTTGGGTGTTTTATCCTTTTGATAGATTTGTACAAATACATGCTCACATACAGTATATGCAATAAAAACTTCAATCAATAACTCACTTCCACTTGAGTAATATTGAAATCAAAGTAACAGTACTGCTACCGCAGTGCAGGGGTATATGTGCACTGGTGGTATGTGTATACTGGTATTTGTTTGTGTATTCACATCACGTGTGCTGCGGGTTACCTTGCACCTTGGCGAGGGAGGGAGGCGTCAGGATAAATTGCGGTGTCACGACCATGACCCGGGGCAGCTGCACGCCGTCACTCTGCACGGCTGTTGATGAATAGCTCCTCTCTCTCTCCTCCCTCCTCCCCCCTCAACCCCATCCCCACCTCTACCTGACCCCACCCGCCCCCCCCCTCCCTTTTTCCCTCCCTCCCTCCATCAGCGAGGCGACGCCCGCCGACGAGCAGCCCACCCAAAAGGCAGCAGCACCCGTGGAGGAAGAGGAAGACGATGAAGAGGAAGACGAGGAGGACGAAGATGAGGAGAGCTACCACTACGTGTACGAGGACGAAGAGGCCGACCGGCAGGACGACGGAGACGAGAGGAAGAGCGGCGCCGAGGCGTCCGAGGGCACCGACGACAGCAAGAGCCTGCAGGAAGTGAAAGGTACGAAGGACGGCTGCCAACTTGACTGTGTGTGGTGGAATGCTTCTCCTTTCTCAGTATCTTTCTCTCCTCTCTCCTTCTGTATTTCTCTCTCCTCTCCCTCTCTCTTCCCAACCTCCCCTTCTCTCCCTGTCTCTCTCTCTCTAAAGGGTGATTGGCACTTGGTTGCATGGTGTTATCGTGCTCAGAAACTAGGCGATTTACAAGCTCACAACGTTGTGAGCTTGTAAATCGGCTATTTTCTGTGCACGACACACTGTGCGCACCCAAGTATAAATCAAGGATGACATCTACCCCCTTTCTCTTTCTCTCTCCAACTTCCCCTCCTCTCTCTCCATCTCTGCTTCCTGGGCACTTTGCCTAGGGCCCAAATACAATCAGCCCTTTTAAAACTATTGGCAATTATGTCTAAATTTGTCCTATCAGCCTTGTCTATAATTAGATGAGTGCTCACGCTCCAGTGAATACCCTCCTCTTCAGCACGCAGGAGGGATTTTGATGAATCGTGTTCTGATCCGTATGTGCGAGTTGGAGGACTATTCGTTTTGGCCTCGTTTGCAGCTAAACGACCGCTAAATGTTTAACGTTTTATTCACACTGTTTGCAGAAGTGAGTAATTGTCCTAGCAACATTGATAAAAAAAAAAGAAACATTTCCATGACATGATGCTGCAAAACGTTTGATATTTACTATGTACATATGTTATATTTATATTTTTTGTTGTGTTCTATGTTCTGTTTCTTTTCATACATGTTATATTACTGAAACTGTGTTTTGACATCCCGGGGATAGCAGTTATAGTGGGCTTTTAGTTGGTGTTGGATTATAAATACTGTATAGTCATCCTTCCATGGCTTTTACGATGTGCACCTCAGAGATGCAGGTAAAGTCAAGGAACATAGCATATAGCATTTACAAGGATGGAGAAATCCATATTCCTAAACCTCATGGCAGAGGAACTCCATCTGTTAAAGTTGACCTGTGCAGTGTTAGTTGTCTCCGGGGGTATTGCAAAGGTGATGGCTAGGTGTTGAGTGCCGCCCCCCGGTGGCTGGATGTAGCTAACGGCTGTCCCCTCTGGCACAGCGGTGTGTACCCTGGAGGCCGAGACCGGCCCCTGCCGTGCCTCCATGCCCCGCTGGCACTTCGACATGAGCCAGAGGAAGTGCATGCGCTTCGTGTACGGGGGCTGTGCCGGCAACCGCAACAATTTCGACTCTGAGGAGTACTGCATGGCCGTGTGCAAGCGTCTCAGTAAGTCTCACGCAGGCGACAGGCCAGCTCAACAACAATAGCAACACCCTGTCTCTCTCTCTCTCTCTTTGTCTCTCTACAAGACTCACTGCCGCACACACACTTAGTAAGCGTGATTCTCACTTCTGCTCATGGGAGCCCAGAATACTGCCATTTTTCTATTCCACCAAAAAGTTGCAGATTTTTCCATTCTGATGCGTGGCATCGTTTCACGTCATCAGGCCTAAGCCTGTTGACACGAAATGGTGTGTTTTTGACATCACAGGGGTTACACATCTACATCTTGTGGGAGAAATCCACAGAAAACATAGGATATTTCCCCCCCACATCATTTAAACCCATGACATCAGAACAATAGAATGTAGGTTCAAAATCGGCAAGGTTTCAATTTAATTACATTCACCTGGTGCCCCAGGACTAAATGAGTCCCTGATTAGACGGCTGGAATGGAAACCAGCAGTACCCTGGCTCCCCTGAATTGGAGTTGAGAATCACTGCTTTAGGGGAACATAGATTTAGATCAGACCACCTGTTCTACATTTTCACCTTCAAACTCCTCTCCCTCACCATACTAACCACTAAATGAACACCATCTTCATACCACATGTACTGTAGTGGTAGTCTTTTGTGTGTGTTTAATTCGTAATTACTGCTGTAACGACATATACTGTAACAGGAAATATGTTTGAGTAAGGACCTAAGGACGTATCATTGTCACACAAGCAAACTGGAACGGTTTCACTTTTGGGAACTTTGACAAAATACGGAGAAATAAATTGAGAAATAAATTGAATTCACTGTTGTTGTGCAAGTAATTTTGGTGTTACTGTTCCAGAGAAAAAGCACATCTTCAGAGTGTTATTTCACCATTCCCTGTATAGCTTATTTGATTTTGTACAAGCCTGCATGTAAACCTCTGGACCATGTGTGTCCTCTCTCTCTCAGCTTGCTGCACTGTTCACTCCAGCTTATTGTTTGTGCTCCCGTCTGTCCGTCCATCTGTCTGCTAGTCAGCCACCTGTCTTTATCAACTCACGAAGCACACGTCACATACTGCTTAGAAAGCTCTTTAACCACTTGCACCCTAGGGTCCCAATACTCTGCATGTCATAATAATAGGTGGACATTCAGCAATCGAAAATAGCCAATCTACAATTTAACAACCCGCAGTGGCGATTTGTGAGCTCGCAGATCAGCTAATTTCGACAAAGATTTGGTGTAGAGGATAAAAGGAGGGGTTCAAGTATACACCCCTGGGGGACCCTGATCAACAAAGTGCTTATAGGGTTTAAATGGTTAACACAGAGACGGTTAATCGTTCAGGAATTCAGCCCCGGTTCACGGCCAGAAACAATCAGATTTTCGGTATTTACAGAGCAGTTCCACGTATGGACAGTATGGACCAGTTTCCTCATGCAGGGCTTTTTTGTTTTGTTGTTTGGTTTGGTTTTTCATTGCAGGAATTCAACTCTTAACAAAGGATCAATAATTAAAAAAGAACTACTGTAATGCAGTGTCAGTACTGCAGTGTTCACTGAGCTGATACAGATCAGAACGAAAAAAAGACTCACTCATGTGGCTTGAGTTCCATTTTCAGGCAGAGGGTTTGAAGCAGCTAGGTTTCCTCCTGTTTGGGACATGACAGCATTATTGTTTGTGGAGGGGTGATCAGGAGCTGGGTGAGAGTAAGGTCCCTGTGTGACTGTAAAGGCGCTGATCATGGCCTCTGGCGTTGGCCCGGCAACGCAGCCTGTCAAGCGCGGAGATATTTCCATTAGCGGCGGAGACGCAAGAACTGTCAGAGGGGAGCTGACGGGAAGATGAAAGCCACAGGAAGGGAACGAACTGTCACATTCCCTCAGAGTTACTGGGGGGGGGGGGGGTTCAGAGTGAATTTCTCTCCAGCTTTGATCCCCCCCCAACCTTTTTTCACTTTCAATCCTCTCAGCTGCCAGCAAAAGTTGCCTGTCTGTCCCCCGTGCTTCTGTCTGTCTGTCTGTTCCAGTGATGTACAAATCACAGAGTGGCGAGGGCATGCAGGCTTTCACTACCAGCCGATGTCAGCATTTACTTCTATGCCATTCCGAATGAAGGCGTGGTTGGTTCATTAGTGAACTCGGCTGGTGCAGTGGCAGACTGGAGGGAAAGCCGGCATCCTTTAGCCCCGTGATTGGAACGCCACTGACTTACTGTTGTTGTCCGTCCGGGTCGGTCGATGTGCGCACCTGTGTCTGTCTTAACTCGTCGATCTCCTAAAAAAATATATACAGCGTGGACTTATAGAGCTGTGTGTCTCTGTTCCCCAGCCGTGCCCCCCACCCCCCAGCCCACAGACGACGTGGACATCTACTTCGAAACCCCCGCCGACGACAAAGAGCACAGTCGCTTCCAGAGGGCCAAGGAACAGCTGGAGATCAGGCACCGCAACCGCATGGAGAGGGTGAGAGATACCCCCTCCAAGTCCATGTGTCGTGGACTATATAATACGCAGGTTTTATTATGCAGGATTTAATTAGTAATCCCCAGATAGGGGGTAACTAATTAGTGAAATCAACTGGCGTAATATTTGACTGGCACAATAAACCTGCATACCGTCATACCTCCGTGGCAATGTGATTGGATGCTGCTGGTCTAGCTAACACTCAATCACACTGTCACTATGAACTGAAAACCCAGTTGTGTTTTTGAAGAAGCGCCTCGCATCTCCCCGTCTGCAATCTAATCAGTTCCCCGAGCACATAGTTTCTCTCCTATATTATTATTTCCTCATCCTGATATTCTGTACCTACTTTTTATACAATATTATTATACCCTCTCTATATATGATTATTATACTCTCATCCTATACAATACAAGTAGAAAGTCAGCTTGCCAACTTGCCCAGCATAGCCAGGGTTGTTGCGCTGATGTGTCACTTCAGGAAGTGTTGATTAGCCTGTTCAGATTTCGGTACCCAGCACTGGCCGAGTTATTGCGTGGGTGAAATAGACTCACTCACTCACTCACTCACTCACTCACTCACTCACTTAGCAACAGCGATTTGCGCTGACATCAATTGTCGTTGATTGCCGTGTATGGGTGTGTGTCATTTCATTTGGGCATAATCCAGGCTCACAGACAGACAAACTGCAACTTGTAGAGTAGATTATTATACCGTCCTGATATTCCTCTTTATACACTATTATTATACGCTTGTATACACTGTTATTGAACCCTCTTCTTGATATACCTCTTTATACAACACACATTAGGAGTCGTGAATCTTTGAGTTATTGTTATTACTTATTCCCTTTGCTGTCATCGCTGCGGCCACGAAGCACTTTGCCTGCAACGTCTTGATTTGACAAGCGCTATAGAAAATGAAGATTATTATTGTCTTTTCAGTGTTCTAATACTCAACGCTTCGCTTCACACTCATGACTCATGGGGATCATCAGATTATTGTCTGAAAGTCCCTCGGCTTTGACTTGTGTGCTGTTGTTTTCTTGTACTCATTGTCTCTGTGTCCCTCTAGGTGAGGAAAGAGTGGGAGGAGGCTGAGCGCCAGGCAAAGAACCTGCCCAAGGCGGAGAGACAGACACTCATCCAGGTAAGAACACTGATCCCCTCATCTCCCGGGGGGGACGCAGCCTGCCGCTGTGCCCCTTTGTTTGGGTAGAGATATGACAGCTTAAATGACTCGAGTCCCTCGCTCCCTGTCCCAATAAAGATCCCTCCACTCTCCTCTCTCCCGCCCGCTCTATCTTTATCACTGCAAGGTTAAATTAGGACACGTTTCTGTCTGAATGAAGAGTCCTCGAAAATCCCCTGATAAGCCGGAGAGACCGGGACATAAGTGAAACCGAGTGCTTTTAAAACAAGAAAGAAAATGACTTGAAGTCATATTCTACCAGGTGCTGTGTGTGTGTGTGTGTGTGTGTGTGTGTGTGTGTGTGTGTGTGTGTGTGTGTGTGTGTGTGTGTGTGTGTGTGTGTGTGTGTGTGTGTGTGTGTGTGTGTGTGTGTGTGTGTGTGTGTGTGTGTGTGTGTGTGTGTGTGTGTGTGTGTGTGTGTTTTCATAGACCTGATTACTTGTTTTTCGGATTGCTTGTTTCTCTCGCCAAACCTGGCAACAGAATTTGCGACGCTAATAATGTTTTTTATATAAGTGGTGGCAACATTTTTAGACACCACACAGGTCTTCCCATCAATAGCGAAGATTGAAGTCAGTGTGAACATGGCCAAATAATAACTTAATAGCCAAACTAGGTCTAATGAAGCACGCTAGCATTTAGGCTAACTGTCCTGCCTGCAACTGTTACAGTGTGAATGAGGGGAGCGGACAGCGGAGAGCTGTTACTGTGGGGGGCGGGCCGTCTCCCCATTCGTGTGGCCATTGGCTTAAAGGAGTGAAGGACAGCCAGGACAGCCAATGACAAATAGTTGTCGCTTACCCATAGCTTGGGAGGACAAGGTGCAGAGTATGGGAAAATATCCCCATTGGCTTAAAGGACAGCCAATGACGCAAATGTGTCGAAAATGTGTCGAATGCAAATCTGTGTCGAAAATGTGTCGAATGCAAATCTGTAATCTGTCGAACTCTGCCTTGCCTCTTCTTAGACTCAGGCGCTCTTCGAGCACCTGGTAAAAATGTATTGAACCGATAGAAGTTGACTGGCCTCTAATGTCCTATGAAGTACGAATTAAAGCTGGCTGCCTTAAATTTACAATCCTGGACTTAAAATAAAACATTATTTTAACCAATCTGTATGGTAGAGTATGTTAATACAATATAAGTAGCACCTCTGCAATGGTTGGAGGTGATCTCCCTACTCTTCCATTGAGAAATTTAGACGCTGGTGTCGGGTAGGACAACTACTGGTTGACAATGTCAGTTAAGTTATTTGAAGCAGCCGGCCTACCGGATTGGACAATAGATGCACTGCCATCTTTATTGGCTCCCTCTCTGTCGGGAGAGGGAGTCAACGAACATAGAATTTAGGGATTATAGCGATTATAGCTACAAGCGTGTGCAAAAGACCCTGTAAAGCAGTTCCTCCTGATTATTGATCCAGTTCTGTCATTTGCAATGTCCACCATATTATTCTAACATCTCCACCAGCCACTATTGTTCTAATGTTCTTTATGTACAGTACGGTACATTTGAATCTGTCCTAGTGCTATTTGTAATGAAAGGCGCAATACCAATGATGCTTAAAGCTGCAATCGGGACTTAATTAATTTATTAATGAATAAAACATTATTTTAGCCTGTATTTTAATCTGTATGGTAGAGTGTGTTAATACAACTAGCACATTCTGCAGCGGCTGGAGGTGGTCTCCCGTTTTTTTTCCATCGAGAAATGTAGACCCTGGTGTCGGGGAGGACACCTACTGGTTGACAAGTAGTACTGCCTGAAACTCATAAGCACAATATAACCCCATACCAAAACGGCGATTGCATCTTGGTATGAGCGGTAGAAAGTTGGTTTCTCACGCAGTAGGAAACCTGGGTCGAATCCTGCCGGGTAGGATGTAAAAAAAAAAGGTACGGAATGCAGCTTCAAATGTTCTTCTCTTTATTTGTGTCTGTGCAGCACTTCCAGGCCATGTTGGAGTCTCTGGAGGAGGAGGCAGCCAGTGAGAAGCAGCAGCTAGTGGAGACCCACCTGGCCCGCGTGGAGGCCATGCTCAACGACCGTCGCCGCCTGGCCCTCGAGTACTACCTGGCAGCCCTGCAGGCCGATCCCCCCAAGGTAAGACCCTCCTGTCTGCGTCCACTAGATCAAGGGTTCCCAAACTTTTCAGGCCGCAACCCCCCCAAAATGATCACATTTGAACCGGGGACCCCCCCCACCCTGACAAGCACTTGGAATTGTAGGCATTACATATAGTTTGACTCGGTTCCACAGATAAATATTGTGAAGATAGCCGAACTAGAAGCTCACAACGCCTCGAACTGCGAGACGTTGTGAGCTTGTGGATCGGCTATTTTCACAATGTTTGCCTCTTTCTTACGTAATATTTGTCAATTTGGTATTGACTCATTCACTGCCAGACTTAATTCTGGCTGTGTGGTCCCAGTGCCAGGATTTTGTGATTTTCTTACCTTTTAAAGTAGTCACAGAATATTTATCTCCAGTATGATCGATCCCCTGATGGTTGCTAATCACGGACTGGTTCACTGTGCTTCTGTGGAAAAAACAAGAAATGACAAAAGTCATAATATAGCCGCTTGCGGCAGTCTTTTTTTGCCCCAATCTTTTCATAGACCTGATTACTTGTTTTTTGGATTGCTTGTTTCTCTCGCCAAACCTGGCAACATTAGCCACATTAGCGTCACAGAATCTGCGACGCTAAACGCTCTAATGTTTTTTATATAAGTGGTGACAACATTTTGTGACACCACACGGGTCTTCCCAACAATAGCTAAGATTGAAGTCAGTGTGAACATGGCCAAATAATAACTTAATAGCCAAACTAGGTCTAATGAAGCACGCTAGCATTTAGGCTAACCCTCCTGCCTGAGGCTGCAGTAAAAGTTGCACTGTCTGTGAATGAGGGGAGCGCAGCGGAGCACGGTTACTGCGGGGGGCGGGCCGTCTCCCCATTCGTGTCGCCATTGCCTTAAAGGAGTGAAGGACAGCCAGGACAGCCAATGACACTTAGGTGTCACTTAGGTGTCACTCAGGTGTCGCTTGGGTGTCGACTAGGTCTTAGTCTGTCTGTAGAGCCGCCAGCTTTCAGCAAGCGGCTAAAAATGTCATTGTGATTCCCGTTCGCTTGTTATACCCAGTTGAAAATAGCATGTTTCACTCAAAAAATACACAATAAAACACAGGAGCAGAGATTCAGAATATGTCCCTAATATTTTAACAGGGAAGTGAATGGAGCAGTAAATCTTTGGATCGCGTTATCTCCTGGTTCTTTGTGAAAAACGGGGAGAAAGAATTATAATCGGCCAATTCAGGCATTGGCGGTGTGGGCTTACAAAAAACAGCCGTCAATAGACGTCATTGGCAGGTAATGAGTTAACACATTACCTGCCAACGAGTATAACCGTTGTTGAAAAAATACCCCGTTACCTGCCAGCAACGAGTATAACCGTTGTTGGAGAAAAAAAAAAAACATTTTTTTTCTTTTCTTTTTTTTTTAATTTTCAATTTATCCACACAGAACCAGAGATATAGCCATCCAAAGATGTCTAGCTCCATTCACTCCTTGGTTAACTTATTACTTTAAAATCCTGTATCTCGGCTCCTGTGTGTTTTTTTTTAACACTGGCAGTGGGGGAAGTAAAAAAAAAAAAGACCTGGCAGGGAATGTGTTGTTAATGTGCAACATTGTTTTCCCACTCAACAGTAAACAAACCAACATACAGTATAACTGTATACACGGTATCTGCACATTTCTAAAGTTACAATTTAAGGCGACATATGTAAGTGTCGTGCATATGGGGAGCCTCGCCCCTTCGCGGGGGCGCGGGCGGGGACTTCTTTCTTCTACAATAGAAGAGTTAGACGTCACATTCTAATACAACCAAAATACCCAATCTCAGCACCGGCCTCAGTGGCGCACCTCGCTAATCATTGGGAGTCTGGGTTCGACTCCCGCTTGGGATAAACTTTTTCAGTCATCCGCGGACTACCTTTTTCCGCCGATAAAGTATAGTTTTGGACCATGACGGAGGCGCGCCGACTCAGCAGACCTTGAGGCTGAGGAGTCGCGCCCGAGCGCGACTCCTCAGCAGTTGGGGCAAACGCAGTCAGTGGGGCAAACGCAGTCCCCACCAACATCATTTACGATTCTGTGCCTATCGGTACATAACTCGAACGACGCTTAGTCAACTAGCAGACCATCGGCCGGTCGGTGCGGGCACTCGCGCCTGGAGGCGCTCGGGCGCGCCTCCTCGCCTCAAGGCCTGCTGAGTCCGCGGATGTTTGAAAAAGTATAGTCCAAGCGGGAGTCTAACCCACACTCCCAATGGTAGTGGATTGGGAGTCTAATGATTAGCGAGGTGCGCCAAGTGGTCGGTGCCAAGATTGGGTATTCGGGCTGTATTAGAATGTGAAGCCTCGCCCCTTCAGAGGCACCGTGCACATATATCGCACCTTCAAGACATGATCCAACCCTTCTGCTCACTTAGACCGGCTAACACTGGAATGCTGCAGATGGGTGACCAATCGATTATGTTCTGGCTTCGATCAATGGAACTAACGTAGTATACTTTAAGTTCCTATCTATCGGTACCACTTTTGTTTTTTACATTGATCTTTTTATATTAATATCATGTTATCAATGAAGTGTTAGTGTTTTGCCAATTATTTAGCACTGGGCCTTCAGGCTGGGAAGCGCTGCATTAGACTGCATTAGACTGTGCTGCATTAGACTTTACAATAGACTGCAGGGAATACTCAGGATCTCATCTGTCCATACACTTTCTCCTCTTCCTAGAGGTGTGCTCAGTTGAGCTGTGTTTTTAGCACACCCTGGTGAAGTAATTGTCTGCGTGACATACACGCACGCACGCACGCACGCACGCACGCAGACAGACAGACAGACAGACAGACAGACAGACAGACAGATTACAATACTTTCACAATCATTTCGCACAGCGCAACTAATAAGTCACACTCAAAGCCATCTAGACAATCAGACAAAATGTGTCTAGATGTCACAGATATTGTCAGTTTTAATGTGTCTTCCAATAGTGTAATGAAAACAATGAATCTCTCTCTCTGTTGCTTTTCCTTGAAGTCTAAGAAGTCTAAGCTACATTATTCATTTGAGGGGAGTTGACAGGAAACTTGCAACATACTGTACAATACATAAATATATTAATAATGATGATAATAATAATTGTATTATTATTGTCCCATTGCCCAGCACTGGATAATTCTCTGGTAATCTTTCATGACATTAAAAGAGCCTCTTCCAACTCCCAATCCATCAGCAGGACGGTGGAACGCCACACAAAAGCACACATCCTAAAATCCGGCACAAAGTCTATCACATTGTAACCTTCAGCCATAATCCCTGTGTCATGATTTATTTGATTATTCCTCTTAGCTAATGGTCTTTTTTTTATCCCTTTTGCCAGAGTGGTGCTTAGCAGTAGCACGCAACAGAATCTGAGTTGGACAAACTTGTACTGATCGATATGAGGCTTCATATCGTCACACTGTCAGATGAAAACCTTGTGTTCCAATAGAGGAAATGTTGTTAATTATTTATTCACAAGGTCCTTTCTACTTTTCATTGGTTGAATATTTATATAAACCCACAAACCCACAGACTTAGAACACTTTCAACCTGCTGCACGCTGTACCAGACGTGCTAGTCTCGCATAGCCAGACCTTTCACAGGCATCGCCCCCTCTCCGCTCCTCAGGCAGAGAGTAGGCGGAGCTGTAGTGTCTGGCTACGCGAGATGACAGACTTGCAGACATCCAAAGCACCAGCAGTAGTTGTGTATTGCAGTGTTGATTTTGGCAGCAAATTTTGATTTAGTTTTAGTCATATTTTTGTCATCTGAAATGTTTTACATTTTCTCTAGTTTTAGTTGACTGAGTATCATAAGATTATAGTCAACTAAATCTACAGTTGATTTAGTCGACTAAAATGTATGTTGGTGGTGCCTTGATGGCGTCGTAATGGCTGATATTACACTTGGTTGCATGCTGAAAATAGCCGATCTACAAGGTTGTGAGCTTGCAGATCTGCTATTTTCAGAGCGCAACTCCCGAGCACAACCAAACAACACATTATCTTTTAGTTCTACTGGATCTCTTCTCCATTAGCTCCCTCACTAACGTTTTAGTCTAGTTTTTATTTGTTGACGAAATTGTCAATATATTTAGTCTTAGTTTTAGTCATCGTAGCTTAGTTTTTGTCAGTAAAAAAAGGTAGTCGACAAACATTTCTTGTCATAGTTTTAGTCGACGAAATCAACACTGGTGTATTGTCGCTGATGGGTTGACTATCCTAACCTTCCTCTCCTTCCCCCCACCTACCCACAGCCCCACCGCATCCTCCAGGCCCTGAGGAGGTACGTCCGCGCTGAGAACAAAGACCGTCAGCACACCATCCGTCACTACCAGCACGTCCTGGCCGTGGACCCCGAGAAGGCTGCTCAGATGAAGTCCCAGGTCAGTGGCTCTCAGGACTGAATGCACAATGAAACAATTAGCGTTTTCCAAGCTTATTCTGTTTTCTTTTTCCCGGCTTGTTCGTCCATAAGCCGTATTGTCCGGGGGAAGTTGCTCTTTAGCAATCTACTGCCTGTGGCAACGAAAGCCTCTTGCCATCTCATAGTATCTGAAACAGGCCATGGTTGGTATGGTCCTGATCTTTCATAATCCTGCAAGGTTTGCAGACGGCATATATATGTCCTGGATGGAGGAACTGACAGGGGCAGGAGACCGATAGAGAAGGAGAGACAGAAAGAAATGGAGAAAGAGGGAGAGAGAGAGCGATATAAGCAATACAAGCAACTGTTCAGATACTGTCTGGATGACATTAGTAGTATAACTGTTCAGATACTGCCTGGGTGACATTAGTACAACTGTTCAGATACTGTCTGGATGACATTAGTAGTATAACTGTTCAGATACTGCCTGGGACAGTAGACATTACCTGACAGAGAGCATCTACAATGGTCTGATATATGAGATACAGTTAAACTAAATAATAGTCAAATATGAACAGCTTGAATTGATCATGAGCAGCTTGAATTAATCTTATTCAAAGGTGTTCCTGAGTTGCCACACATTACAGTTTTAATGTGATGTGACCAAGGTCCAGTGATGAACGTCGTCCGTCCTGGCAACGTGGTGGAGTACAGGCAGGCTGTGATCTGGATGGTAGACTTTCAGGAACACATCATCAGTGGCATTAGCACAGTACAGTCTTTTTGAATACTTGACTTACTGACTTAAGCCCTTTGCTCCTCCAGGGTGCATAGGCCGTTGACAAATGTCCTCCATTTTTGAATACTAAATTCACGCTATTTCAGATGAGAGCGGGAAGGCTGTGGCTGTGGCTGGTCAGTAGGTTCAGGAACGACACCTTTGGCAGTTTATCATAGGCTACTCCTTTCATCTCGGCAAAGGCAGGCATGAGCCTTGGCAGGCCGGGCTGTCTGTAGGAATGCCCAGGTCAGAGCTGGTCAAAGGGCTGTATGCCTCGCAGCATAAGGCCAAGCAGAAGAGCAGTTGTCGTAGTGTCGTAGTTGAAGACGCTTGGTGCCTGGGAGCCACCTCACCTGAGAGGGGTGAGTCGGGCAGGAGTGCAGATACGACAGCCAGTAGAGAGGAGCAACAGCTGAGAGAGACGTGGTTGTTGTGGGGCCAGGTTTGGGAACCCCGAGCCGCAGTGTCCTATACTGTCCTAAAGGTCATCAGGGAGAGAGCGAGAGAGAGAGAGAGAGAGAGAGAGAGCCACAAGCCACATCGGGCTGTGGGCAGAACCAGGCCGTGTTGAGGCCTTGTGGTCACCAGTAGTCAGATGGTCATACTGAACGACTGAAGAGGAGGGCGTCACACCCAGAGTTTATATACGTAGTCATCAATGTGTCCGTACACGGACAAACGTGTCTGTGTCCGCTGCAAATCTTTGATAAAAAAAATGCATTACTTGAGCCAGTATACAGTGGCTGACTTGCCGTCGTGCAGTGGTACCATATGGGAAATCCTTTAGAAAGAAGTCAATGTCCCTTAAATGATCGACTACACCACAATCCTGGACAGGGTTGGGATCAAATTGTGGCATGTGGTGAGTGATGTTGTCTAATACATCTCTTAGTCAACACTGGAGGAGACACATTTTTGAATGGTGGGCCAGAGACATTTTGGCTGTGGTGTAGAGGCACAGGCATCATATCAGAGGCAGGCCGAAAGGCCTGGATGGTAAAAAAATAAAGCATTTTGACTGGCATGCCATTTGGAAAAAGCATTTGGCTGCATGTTCAAGTTCCTCTGAATTAGTTGAGAGGAACTAGGGGCTTTGCTCAGAGGAGGGGGCGATAGCGAAGCAAATTAAAAAGCCCCATAAGGGGAATTCAGACCAGTTTCGACCTGTGTGGGTCTAAATATATGTATGATGTATTGTATGCATATTGTACTATATATTCTAAGTTGGTAATTTGTGAAGCGTCGAAAAGTCATTAGTCTCAGTGATATTTATAATAATAAAAAAATCCACTATAAAGATACAATAAAAAATTAAATAACTTCAAAATACCTCATGGCATTTTTCAAACGTCAATCAGACTGTTTACAGAAAAGGTCTGAAATCTATTCCTTCATTAAGACCTGGATGCACCAAAGCATCAAAAGTAAAAATCCCCCCCAAAAATATGTCTCTCTCTGAGGTAATTTATTGAGACGATCACCACCTCTAATAATAGATTGCTCCACACGTTGAATACCCAGCCTCCACATATCAGACTGTGGTTGGACTGTGCAGCTACCAGGGGTGAATTTGTGTAACTGCGTAGCTGAGTTTGAAGCAGGGCCTCAATGAATCATTAGAGCAATGGTTCTCAACCAGTGGTCCTTGAGAGGGTTCCAGGGGGTCCCCAGACAAATTAATAGTTAGTAACCAAATTGGACCTTGTGTGTCTGTAACTCAGAGTGTACAAATGGAACCATTTGTACACTCTCAGAGTTAAATGAATACCGATGATGATACCACTGTGTAGATTGGGACCCCCAAGAAATCAAAATGGTTGAGTCCCTGGCATATCTCTTCAAATGGGGGTCCCTGGGCTAATATTTGTCAATTTGGGGGTCCTTGACGCAAAAAAAGGTTGAAACCCACTGCATTAGAGCACAGGTGCTCAGAGAACATACCCTGGGTAAATAAATATGTTTAAGAAATAATGAAATTACGCTTGCAGCCTGCCCTGAGACCAAATAATATTCCCCTCGCACTCTGTCCTTTTCATAAGAATACCTACAACCACACTGCAGACGTGCCTCGGCTACAGTTATTGTCCCTTTTTATAATTAACACTAGACACAGAACATTAACATTAACATTCACCTGGTTTTCGGCCTGGGCCGCTGGCGTAGCGGTCCAGGCACTGAGGCTCAATGTAGCCTGACAGCGTTTGATTGATTGATTGAAAATGTTATTGGGCAAAAAGAATGTAAAACAACACAGTTACATTTATAATACTTTTGTCTTAAAGGTCTGACCAAAAAAGTCCTAGCGGACTTGTTTCCGTTGGGGTCCTTGGTATTAATTTCATAGATATATATAGTAGCAACCAAACTGTTCAAAAATCAACATAAAAATACATAGAAAAAATACCACTATGTACAAAAAAAAGCATGAAAAAAAATATATATACAAAAAAGGGGAGGGGGTCGTCTGTCTACCGGGAAACTGGTACTACCTCCTCTTTTGGCCTCCAGAAAAATGAGTTTTTAGGGCTGTTTTAAAGAGCCCAGCGAACTGCATTTTTTGAGGGATGGGGTTAGACTATTCCATACCTTGGTGGCCGTGCTGTAGAAGGAGAATTTGCCCATGTTTGTTTTATGGGTGGATGGTACCAGATTGTTGTTTACGCTCCCTCTAGTTTCGTGACTGTGGGTGTCACTAACTTTTTGGAGGTATTTAGACAGATATGCAGGTATAGGGGGAATTTCAGGCGAATCTTGTCGCGGATTCGACTCCCAATCCCGACGGCCTTTGCTGCGTGTCACTCCCCATGTCTCTCCCCATTTCCTGTCAGACTACTGTCCTATCTATAAAGGCATAAAAGCCCAAAAATAAATCTTAAAAAAAAACCTGATGTCCTCCCAGGTCTAAATGACAGTGGCGGTGCGGTACGCTGCATCCCCAGGATCAGACTGCTGCTGATACTGCACAGCAACATCCTCAGTGTTCATTTAACACTGAACGTGTAAAAATAATTAACAAAGTCCTTTTATGTTAATAATCCAAGTCCCAAGAATCTCTTGTGTGTCTGTGATGAAGGTAAAGGATCAGCACTCGCGGTCAGGCATGATTAGTCCATTGACTATGACTCGCGGTACGGTGTACTTGACATTACTGCTGGCCATTTTCCAAAGCATAATTGCGGTTTGTCTGATTTTCCAGGATTTTCATTTCAGCACGGTTTGAAAATCAATTTGCGGGGACTTGACAATTTCTTGCAATAGGTCATCCAACGCAATAAATATCATTGTGCCATTATTTTCTGTGTCAAAGCTACATTATTGTTGCTTTCTAATACATTTGAGGATTGATTTGAAAAGTCTAGCCAAAATTTGACCCTGAAAGAAAAGATTTAGGAAATCAAACAGCCATAACTTCTTGCTTGTATTGACAGCAGCATGGTCCTTTTTTCTATTTGAGATATCTAAATCAGTATTGGCACAGAAAATGCGGCACACCCCATACAACTACTTTCCACAGGCTCCGGAAATTCTATTATTTCACACTGTTGTTCTCCTTGTTCAAGCCGGGGAGCGAGATAATGATGTGTAACTCAGCACCTTGCCATCCTGTTCTGTGTAGGAGGTCAGGAAAAGGAGCCTGATGGCTCTGCTGTCGAGACCTCAAAGTAGAGCGAGCGCTCTGGTCTGACAGGAGGCGAAAGAGCTTCTCATTCACCACAGCTCTGCAGAAAAACATGAACATCTTGTGCAATTCTGGACTTCGGAGCCTGTGCACAGGCAGAAACGATTTTGGCTGGATGCTACAGTATTTCGTGTGTGTGTGTGCCGTGTGTGTGCCGTGTGTGTGCGTGTGCGCGCGCGTAAGCGTGTGTGCGTGTGAGGGCCCTTAGGCACCATTTATAGCCGGCCACCGCCATTACCCAAAACTGAGCTGTTAAAGCAAGGAAGGGTCTCATTTAGGAGAAGTGTGGCAGCCGGGAGGCAGCAAGCATCATGGAAAGCTGACGTGCGTCATTTTTCTAGCATAGCTTGTGTGCGTGTGCATGCACTCTGTTCCACCGCCGGTTCCCCAGTGAGCTGCATATCAGGCACAGAGCCACTGTTTATGAAGCCCCTCCCCCTCTGCGGATGACGCATGTAACGTGACTTTAAAAATGCATCAGAAGAGATTCCATTGTTATTCGTGATTGTGGTGATGGTGATGGGGTCACTGTTGTTGTGGTGCGTTTTTATACACGTGTGTCATTTTGAGTTTTCATGGCATGGGGTGGACGGGAGGCCGGTGTGATCACGGCAGCTGCTTTTCATAAAGCCCATAAACCCCCCCCCCATGTGCCTTTAGCCTAGGTACAGCTGTTGCTGGAGGCAGGAGAAATCTCTCTTTGCTAACACCGTGATGTGTCATTTTCCTAATGAGATTGTTTGTCAAACATCGACAGGAAGGTGCAGCCGGGGAAGGTGGGGAGTTGGTGGTGGTGGTTGGGGAAGGGGGGCGGGGGGGGGGGGGGGGGGGGGGGGGGCAGACATTGTTCCTTCAGTGGGAGAGAGAGAGAGAGGCACGTCACTGCCATCTGTTGCCAGCTCTGGGGCACTGCACCCACGTTGTGTGCTGATAACATCTTGAGATTGCAGGCATTTAGCTGGCACATTCCTGCCATAAGTGCTTGTTGCTTCCTTTTGCCAACATCGCGAGGAACCAAAAAGCGAGCAGCAGTGCAAGGTCAGACCCACAGGATTCCGGACGGTGTCTCGTTCTCCACTACCGTCCTTGAGGAATAGATAAGTGGCAGTATATTAGCATAGGACAGTCAGGAACGAAAAGACTGATTGGCACTCAGGGTGTTGCGCTTACGTGGTTAGCACACTGAGTGCTATACTGAGGGGTTTCCACTGACTCTTGTCTCAAGCTTAACCACATGAACCCTAGCGTACCTATCCTGGGGCTTACATTCCGCAAAAACATAAGATCTACAAGCTCACAATGCATCGCAATGCAGCTTGTAGAACGGCTGTTTTGATGTTTTGTGTAGAGGGGGAAAAAGCCTAGTATAGACCCTTGGGGGACTCCGGTTAAGACCCCTACACACTGTACTATATTTGACCCGATTTGGTTGTCGGGGAGCTTTTTTGGTGTTCGCCGACAAAACCACCGATCTCAGTCAAGATCGGCCGTTCCTTGCCGAGGTGCTGCTCGCGCGGTGACTCCGAGAAGATCCACCCCGATAAAGTGCATTCGGCGAGAGGTTATATATATACAAATAAAATAGCCGATCTACAAGCTCACAACGCGTCGCAGCTATTTTCAAAGAAAAAAACAACAACATTAGGATACAAGGCCAAATAAGCAACTACGCTTTAGAAATAAGCTAAAAAAAACGCAACCACCGATATTTTTTTATAAGCAACCAGGTCTATGAAAACAAGCACAACAGAAGCGACTAGGCCTGTAGGCCGCATGGGCACTTTAAACCTATATACAAATAAAATAGCCGATCTACAAGCTCACAACGCGTCGCAGCTATTTTCAAAGAAAAAGAACAACATTAGGAAACAAGGCCAAATAAGCAACTACACTTTAGAAATAAGCTAAAAAATACGCAACCACCAATATTTTTTACAAGCAACTCGCTTATAATAAGCGGACACGGCAACACTGCTTCTGATCTGAAATGCATCGTGGTTGACTTTTTGAAACGTTTGTTTCAGAGAGAGAGAGAAAGAGAGAGACATACAGAGAAATAGAGAGAATTATTTAATGTCAATCATTAGCGTCCTGTCTCGGTCTCGCGCATATATCACGGGAGCCTTTCACGTTTTCGTGAGACGTTTGTAATAAAAACAAATGTATGTATTGGGTTCGGGATCACAAATTGGTGAAATATCTTGCAATGACTGAACCCCTGTCGCCGACCAATCAATCGTGCGAGAACCACAACGATATGTATAGCCCGATTTCAAGAAAGAGAGTCGGGCAGTGTGAAGTGCTTAACGATCTGTTTACTCGCCGACCACTTCAAATATCGGTCAGCGTGTAGGGTCCCTTAAGGGTTGCAAGTGGTTAAGAGAAAAGAGTCAGAGGAATAGTTATAGAATTCATTGTCAGAGGAATTATTTTACTATTCACCTTATTCCTGTCCACGCCCAGGAAGTAGGTTGGAAGGTAGGGGAGTAGGGGGGGTGGGGAGCCCCATATCGGGGTTTGCCGTTTACCAGTGTTGCCATGTCTGCTTATAAGCTACTTTGGGCTTGATTCTTAAGTGTAGTTGCTTATTTTCGTGCTTGCTTCCTAATGTCTTTTAAACCAAACAACCCCCAGATTAATATGTATTTGTCCGTAGACCCCCATCTGAAAATATTTTGTGCCAGGGACTCCCATACAAGATTTTTTGTTGTTAAAACAACCTCTTCCTTGGAATGCACATATTCTAGAATATCTAATATACTGTATATATAATATAACAATCCAGAGTTCCAGACAATACATTTGTATGAACAATGCAATAAACCTTTCCAAAAAGGGAGTTGGCTGCCCCCACATTACTTTAAATGTGAAAATATTGATGGAGCATAAAGACTATAAAAGTAATATCTGTGAAATATTTTCTGAAAGCAGCATTTTTGCTCCGCCGCCACCCCAAAGCAACTGTGTTGTTATTTGAAGCACATCGGTGCACGATTGAGCATGTTCCCTCTGTGTCTTGCGGGTGCTAGGTGATGACCCACCTGCGTGTGATCGAGGAGAGGATGAACCAGAGCATGTCTCTGCTCTACAAAGTGCCCTACGTCGCCGAGGAGATTCAGGACGAGATCGGTGAGTAGACACGAAAAACACATACACCTCACACAAACCTCCCCGGGCCAGTTTGGCGGATACAGCAGTAGAGGCTGAGGGTGGAGAGGAACGACATGAAAAATGCTAATGGAATTCATCTACAGTAGGTGCGGAACGGATACAGTCCATCGCCCTCGATATAATGCCTAATTTATAGGTTTATAGGAGGCTCCTCCGGGCCTGGCTGACAGGAAGGCAATCTCAGAGATTGCTCTCTGATTTTTTGCAAAGGCCCAAAGTCGTCAACACAAATACTGGATGACAAAACGACAGCTTTGGTGTGGTCTGTAAAACAGACAGGCGCACTGAGCCATCTTGTAATGGGAGAGTTGAAGTGTTCTGTCTTTGTGTGTGTGCGTGTGTGTGTGTGTGTGTGTGTGTGTGATTCTGATTCTGGCAGGATAATGGCGCTTCCTGCTTTGATCTTACCCGGCAGCTTTCTTCGGCACAATTAGACCCGACTTATACTGAGTTGAGTGCGGTGCCGTGCGTGACAAAGTATGAATCAGGCTTTAAAACCCAACATCCGATTCCCCAGCAGTTGGACTGTGTACATTCTTCTCATATATAGCACATGGGGGAGGTGAACCGGCCCCAAAATATGTTGTTCCTCGTGGTGTTTTGTTGTTGTTGTTGTTGTTGTTTCGAATTTTCTTTAGTCACAGCGTGGCGTGGCGTGGAGACTGACAGAACTGGGTCACAGCGGATCTTCAATGCCGCTTCTCACTGGGAGATGTGCAGACTAGCTCTGGGTTACAGAAATACTAATTGGGAGTTTGCAGAAAAGGGGATGGAGTTTTTTTTTGGCAGCTACTCGTTGCAGTAGAATGGTGCGGTAATTGGTGTGGGGTTCGTCTTAGTCACTCTCATTACAGCCGATCCTCCTAAAGTACATTATGTGTCGTTCTGCTGAATCCGCTTACAGCTTACTGATTGAGATATTCAGTGTGTAACACTGAATGATCCAGATTGTTTTTTTTTGTGACAGTTTCAGCTTCACCTGTAAAACTATGAGCTTGTATATCTGCTATTTTTGAATAGCCCAAAGTGTAAAATAATGCTTTTTAGCTCAAATCTAAAAATGACACAGTTCCAGGTCTTCTACTGTCCCCCTCTGCAGACCGGTGCTTGCTTAACTACTGTCCCCCTCTGCAGACTGGTGCTTGCTTAACTACTGTCCCCCTCTGCAGATGAGTGTATCCCTAAACTACTGTTCCCCTCAGAGGATGAGCTACTACAGTAACTACTGTCCCCCTCTGCAGATGAGCTGCTGCAGGAGCAGAAAGCAGACATGGACCAGTTCCTGTCGTCCATTTCAGAGTCCCAGCCAGACGTCACCGTGTCTTCAGAGGACAGCATGGAGCTCCCCGCCTCCGAGGGCAAACCCTACCGCCCCTTCCAGGTCAACTCCCTGGGCTCCCATCCAGAACCAGAGGGTGAGAGGATCCAACAATATTAATAATACTAATACAAAGACTTACGTTTATGCTTTACAATACAAGTAGATTCAAATGTAAATATGAAAAAACAATGGAGGACAATACAGATGCGAATAAGTAATAAATCACTACTCAATGCATCTATAGTATGAGATGGAGAAAGCCAATACATTCTGAAAGAACAGCACAGTAGGCCTCCATGTAGTTATATAGATTGCTAACATGCCGCACAGCTAAATCATTTTACCAATTAGATGTATTAATAATGTAACATAGAAAAAATATGTTTACATCAGTTGTCAATGACAATACTTTTGCTGTCCAGCATGATCTCATTCTTCTAAACCTATGAAACAATGACTATAGCATGCAGGCAGGAAGTGAGTCCACAATGGGTTCCTCCAGCGCATTTCAAAATGCTTTTTTCCCCCCCATCAGGTTTTTGATTTATGCAGAAAATAATGTCTGTGGTTAGAATAAATTAGCCTAAGCCTTTTCTTTCCTACGGCATAAATTATACCTGTTAATATATCAACCGTGGATTTGAAGCTGTTTTATTTCACTGATATTTAATTGTGTATGGTTTGAGGAGATTATCTTGACGAACAAGAGTTGCTACAGAGTTTATATTCTTAATTTGTCCAAAATCCAATGCAAATAATTCTATTGGAAAACTGTGGGAAACTCATGCTTACATTTAAAATCCCCGTATGACGTGTGCCTAAAATAGATAGATAATAATAGAAAATAGTGGATCTATACAAGCTCACAGCGTATCTACAATTCAACACATTGTGAGCTTGTAGATCAGCTATTTTCGGCTGATCTACAAGGCTTTAGGTGTTGACCTCCGAAATGATGTTGTCTTGTTGCCAAGGACGCTTCCAAGTTGGGTCACATTTTTAAGAAATATGATTACAGTAGGAGAGAGAAAATGGCCTCCGTGAGCATAATGGCTTTTGAGCGCATTGGCGTGCCGCTGCGTAGGGTATGATCAGATGTGACGACAGACCATACACATACAAACACACATGCTACACAGTTCTGCAGAATATTACTGATCAAACCCAAGCTGCTGAACCGGGGGGCGTGGAGAACATTGTGTTGCTGCGGAGCCATGGATTTGGGCTTATCAGAGACCGCACCGCTCTCCCTGCGGCGGATTTGGGCTTATCGGAGACTGCACAATTCCCTGCGGCCCAGCACACTAGTGCAATCCAGATAAACTCTCAAAGCCTCCAGACCCTTGATCCGAAACCTTTAACCCTTTAAGACCTGAGGCGATTCTTAAAATGTTTTCTAAATCCTAACAGTTTTTTGAAAAAAAAAACAAAAAAAAAATGTTTTCAAGATTTTTCAAAAATAGCAGATCTACAAGCTCGTAGCGCGGCACTCGGTGCCGCGCTATGAGCTTGTATATCTGCTATTTTTGAATAGCCAAAGAAATCTAAAGTGACACAGATGCGTTCCAGGTCTTAATGGGTTAAAAATAAAATATAGTCCCACTCGCTGCTTATTGTTAAATGTCATCCCTGCAACAACAAAAAAGGCACTGAACCTTTAAGCCAAACAACAAAGCGAGGTATGGGACGTATCTGCAGAAATGGAGGCACGTCACAGGTATAAAGTCACGAATGAATAGAAAACATCCCCCCCCCCCCAGATGTTGGGTTGCGGCCAGTGTTGGAGCAGCGCATCCTTTGATTTGAGCTCTTGCCCCTGATTGATTCTGGATTCCTCGCTGCTGGGGGTGTCCTGTCTCAGTCAATTAACACAGCATGGTAATCCTGTTTTCTCTCTCTTTTTCTCCTTCCCTCTTTCCGTTCGTTGTCTTTTTATTTTTTATTTTCTTTTGCTCATTTCCAATGCCAAGGCGATCTATCAGACTCCCCACGTGCCTTCAAGAAAGGTTGGTGCCCTGTGCTCCCTCTCTCTTATGTTTTGTTCTTGCCCCCCCCCCCCACACACACACCTCTCCCTCCACCCTTGAAGCCTCCATCTGTTCTGTTCCACTTCTCTCCTGTTGCGTTCTGTTGTGTTCTGTTCTGTTCTGTTCTGTTCTGTTCTATTCTATTTGGGGCTGCAACTATCCATTATTTTCTTAGCGATTATTCTATCGAGTCCGTTTTCGATTAATTGAATAATCAAGAAGCATGTTTTTAATCATGTTTAATTTTGTATGTATCAACCAATCGACAGGAAAAAAAACTCTGATTGATTTTTCGACTAAATTGATTAGTCTGATTAAGCACTTACTTAAGCCCTATTTTATAGTTCTTAGTACAACGGTTTATGTCACACATAAATAGCACATTTCTTCTAAACTATTAAATCGATTAGTTCCATTAACTGTTGCACCCCTTGTTCTGTTCTGTTCTGTCCCTCTCTGTGCCGTCTGGGGTCTTTGCTTA
The DNA here is from genome assembly GCF_963454915.1 of Gymnoscopelus microlampas. NCBI lineage: Eukaryota > Metazoa > Chordata > Actinopteri > Myctophiformes > Myctophidae > Gymnoscopelus > Gymnoscopelus microlampas. The sequence continues at coordinate 18,910,206 of NC_139945.1, read as the reverse complement.
ACCCTGCTTTTGCAGCTCGCTTGTTTGTTTATTTATCACTAGCCATCTTTGCTATTATCCATTCTCTTTATCATGCGTTCCCGGTTCGCCGTATAAATCAACTCATCATGCCTGAAACATTCCCAGGCTGCTATACTGCCACTTGACTCTGGAAAGCACGAATGACAGCGCTTCTCAAGGCTGATTTATACTTAAAAGACGTAATTTCAACTGAATTAAACGATTAAAAAGGAAGACTCGATCCTAGACGGCTCCGCCCCGAGAGAGCCACGCCGTAAAAAGTTTTGCCACTGTTCGGTTGAAACTGCGCCAATGTTTTGTTGTACAACACAGTCGATCGATGAAGTTTAAATCAGCCTTCAGTCACAGTCACAGAGACACGAGGTCACAGTCATCATTGCCCCTCCTGGAGAGAGACTTTCCACTCATGCTGCTGTCCCCGTCATCACGCCCTCGGTGGATTTGTCACCCTCCCATCCACACACACACATATGTTTGTGTATTAATATACTTATGACGACATCAACATTTTAGGATGACAATTTTATCAGTGCCATTCTTACCCCTTACTCCAAAGCCTGAGTTACACTGTGTATTTAGTTACACGCCGGTGTCACACAACAACATAGCCAACCTACAAGCTGAAAGTGCGTTGTATTGTGTGCTTGTAGATCAGCTAAGTATACTTTCCTATCAAATCCTATCCCTAGCCTTAATCTTTTCCTAGTTGTAAGCGTAAAGGTCCGCACACACTGGGAGCATGACGAATGAACGATCCGAAAATGTGTCGGCGAATAATTTGGTTATGCCTCATTCATACGGGTTGATGCTTTTATTCCTGTTGAAAAATCGACCTCGTTTTGAAAAATAATTACATTGCTTTATCACCGTGTAATATTGGCGATCTGTGTGGATGTACTTAGCAAACAGCAGTTCAAATTAATGTGAATTAATCGCATGAAATTAACGCCCCTGTGTATAAGGACCTTTGCTCTACAAATCTTTGTTAACCATGATAACAACAATTTAATTTAAAATTGTGCTTTACAATATCTATCTCTCAAACTCTACTATAGTTGTGGGGATATTTGGCCCTCACAAGTATATTAACACATTAAGACCTGAGGCGATTATTAAAAATGTTTTCTTTTTTATTTATAATTTTTTATCCCGCTATTTTTGTAACCCATTATTTTTCACCCGGTGCCAATTTCCTAAGTGATCCTGGGCGCTACACCAGCCCTACACCAGCGCTACACCAGTCCCCCACAGCCAGGGAGGCCAGGGCCGAGCTCATGCTTCCTTCAGTGCATGAGAGCCAACTGACCTTCTTGTCACCTGACAGGGGGGAGTTTCCCTGGTTGGACGTAGCGCGTGGAAGGAACACGTTATTCCAACCAGTTCCCTTCCCCTCCATCAGGCGCCCCGGCTGTCATGGGGGAGGCGGTATAGCGACCAGGATTACTACATGTTTTTGTGAGGGTATTAACTACCCTAGGAGACACGGGGAGAACATGCAAACTCCACACAGAGTAGGCCCTTTCGCCAACCCCACCCTGGGTATGGGCACTGATGACGTGGAGGAGAAGACACGCCCCCAGCGCCCACAGCGTCCCTGGCGGGAATCGAACCCAGGACCTTCTACCGACTGCGCCACCGTGCCCCCTGTAAAAAAAAAAAAAAAAAAAAAGTTTTCTAAATCAGTTTTTTGAAAAAAAAAATGTTTCAAGATTTTTCAAAAATAGCAGATCTACAAGCTCATAGCGCGGCACTCGGTGCCGCGCTATGAGCTTGTAGATCTGCTATTTTTGAATAGCCAAAGAAATCTAAAGTGACACAGATGCGTTCCAGGTCTCAATGGGTTAATACAATTACGCGCACACACGCGCGCACACACACACACACACACACACACACACACACACACACACACACACACACACACACACACACACACACACACACACACACACACACACACACACACACACACACACACACACACACACACACACACACACTCACTCCCCTCGAAGGTCTCTCTTTTTTCTCTCTCCTTAATAGGGGCTGTACTGTATGATTAACTGGCCCCGTCTTGAAGCATGGCGATTCTTCTCACCCCACAGCCAAGTCTAAATTGCCTCAATTTGTCCTCCCAGACCTGAGACACTGATGCTGTTGTGTCACCTTTTGTCTGATCCCGGGTTTAACCTTGTGAGCGTAATTCCAGGAATTGTTGGACATCGTGCGCAATGTGACCCACTTCCGCTAACAATTAATCACAATTACTGTATAGGCGCTTTATCGTGAGTGAGGAATGGACGCCCTCCCTTTTTAACTATGAGTCCCTCCTCCTCCGATCCTGTGGCGTCCTGTGCTAAGAACCCATTCTGCTGACGTGTGTTTGTGCTGTTGTTGTGTACTGTATGTGTCGTGAGAGTGCAGGGGTCCTCGAGGACCCCCTCAAGGGGGGTCCCCAGCTAAATGATTGATAGTTAGGAACCAAATGGAGCCTTACGGGCCTGTAAATCCAGCAGAGTACGAATGGAACCAAATGGACCCTCGTGCTGCGTTCACACTGGCTGCCATTCATTTTCAGTGGAAGCCAACATGAATATAAAAAGCCACATTCGACATTTGTAGCTGCTAAAAAAAATCTACATCCATGTTGAGCTGGCTTCAACTGCAGCTACAAAGCTAAAATCCACCAAGAGTTGTTCAATCATTTTCACTCCACCTTCTCTCTTCACACAATTTGTTAGTAATATGCTTGTAACTAATTCTTTCCGTCAGCCAATTGTTTTATTTAACTCCAGGCATTACATTTTCCTTGATATTTTTCTCGCTCGCCGGAACGCATGCATGGCGTCAACAAGCGCAGCGCATTGATCAACATTTCAACGGCAACTCTGACAGATATGCTGTATTATCTTTTGTAGCTGCCGGTGTGAACGCATGCATTACGTGTCCATTTGGTTCCAGTTGTACACTCTCAGAGTTAAATTAACACTTGAGCATTCTACAGTGTAGGTTGGAGGGGGGGGGGGGGGGGGTCCCAGAATGAGAAACAAATCACATCAAATGGGGCTCCATGGCCTGATACGGATTAAACCGGGGTCCTTGAAATTAAAGAGGTTGAGAATGACTGGTGTAAACACTGCAGTCGTGTTCGATAAGCCCTGGCAGAAGTGACAGTGGGTGACATCAGCGCTGGACGACCGATAACCCATAAACACACATCATGCCATTGTTCTCGACTAAATCCAATGGCAGCAATTGTCCTCGTCTTGTCACAGGAAGGATCAGCTGAGCCTAGCAGCAGACGCCATCTCCCCCATCCATCATTTAGGACCCTGGCTGCCCTGACTGCTTCCCTCCTCCTCTCTTTCTCGCTCGCTCGCTCTCTCACCTCCTAATGTATTCATGTCGTATCTGGCGTGTATTTTTAGACACTGTGCCTTTATTAAAGTCTTCTAGCATGCATATTTGACACCCTGGCCCAGTTATTCTTCTGGGCCGAATCAGTTATGCAGGTCGGCATGATCTACTGTCCTTTTTTTTTTATCTGTACTAGAAGGGCTTATGGTGATGGAATGGAATTATTTATGGATGAGGTTCTGTCGGCACAGCTCAGAACTGGAGCTAATGGAGAGATATGAAATGCAAAACTCCTTATCCCCATACGAGGAGGATTTTGGGCTGTTTAACTGCAAGTTTACATCTTAAGATGAGTCGAGGGTGATGATGGGAGAGGCTGGGTCATGTGACCTGATCTACACAGCAAAATCTTGAAGTGTTAATTTAACTCCGAAGAGTGTACAAATGGAACCAAATGGACCTGTAATGGTCCATTTGGTTCCATTTGTACACACTTCAGAGTTAACCACTTAAACCCTATTATGCTTAGTTGACTAGAGTACCCCAGGGCTCTATACTAGGTCCCCTCCTGTTGTTGCTCTACACTGCATATCTTCAGAAATAGCCAATGTACAAGCTCATGGAGCTTGTAGATCTTCTATTTTCGCCGAATGTTTGCCACCAGAATAGGGACGCCAGGGTTTTATGTTGTTAAATTAACAATGGGACTTTACTGTGTAGTTACTACAGTGCTTACACTGTGCCGAATGGGGGAGAAAAAGGGGTCATTGTTTTCACCACCAGTGAGCTGTCCATGAATGACAGTCGCAGAGCAACACAATGTCGGGTTAGATGCGCGGCTGGCGATCCTTCACCTTCACTTTGCTCCTCGTCGATCTGCTCCGCCGTTTAACTGACGCCGCTCCCGTTCTCCCCTTCTGCAGGTTCCGGCATGTCTGGGTTGGATGGACTCATCGGTGCTGAGGAGCGGATTATCAACAGCAAAACCAAGATCAACAACAATGTGGTAAGTAGGTTCCAGTCGTTATTTCACCGCCTCATCAGACCCGCCTCAAATCCTCCCTAAAGTTTACATTTATACTACAATCCTTCGCCACGGCGGTGTCGCTCACCAACAAGATCGTTTCTTGTCGGCAAGCTACACGTTGTGGCCACAACGAAGTATAAATTAGGCTTTAATTGACATCTGGGAACTAAAGAGCAGCTGTGTTGAAGCAAAGATATTGTCCTTTGAAGTGTTAAGTCGTTACAATTAGAGTTTTCGCTGTAAATATTCAACAGCTGTCCTGACAGCTTTTTAAGTGTTACTGTACCGTAACCGGTGCTGACAGACTGGAGAACTAATCAAAAATAATCCTTGTGTCTGCACACAGTAATGAAGACACTTCTCCTTTGTGCTTCCACGCAGCTCTCTTTAAATTCAGCTTTTAATGATTCTGCTTATTCCAGTAGCTGCCATAGTTACAGCTAACGCACACTTTGCTATTTTTGCTGTTTTATGTGCGTCTCCTTCCGTTCCAACAAACTCCTCATCAAGCCTTTATGTTCACAAATTTTTCATACAGTCATCACATGATTCATTTCTTTGCCAGAAATACCCATGTCCTCACATACTTAAAAAAATCACACCCTGTGTGAAGGAAGCGGTGCCTTTGGGGCGGGGCTTAACTCATTTCAGTTCGTCCCTATTGGTGGTCTGAGTCCACTTACGAAATTTGTACTTGGTAGCATGCTGCAAACTGGAATGATGGCTGTTTAAAGCCCAGCCAATAGGCAGACAGAGGGGGCAGGCCTTAACTAATTACAGTTCGTCCCTATTGGTGGTTTTAGTCCATGTACAAAATTTGTTATGGCTGTTTAAAGGCCAGCCAATGGGAAGACAGAGGGGGCGGGGCTTCAGCAATTCATGCTCGTCCCTATTGGTGGTCTAAGTCCACATACCAAATTTGGACTTGGTGGCATGCTGCAAACTGGAGTTATAGCTGTTTAAAATCCCGTGCTCATCCCGTGCTCATACGGGCGGACGGACATAACATTTGCTGGGGGTCCCTGGACCCCTCTTTTATAACTTCAGCAATTCATGCTCGTCCCTATTGGTGGTCTAAGTCCACATACCAAATTTGGACTTGGTGGCATGCTGCAAACTGGAGTTATAGCTGTTTAAAATCCCGTGCTCATCCCGTGCTCATACGGGCGGACGGACATAACATACGCTGGGGGTCCCTGGACCCCTCTTTGATAACCAGTGGCACGTGTGGCCAATGAGAGGAGAGATGGCATAGGCAATCTCCAAGTCCGTGTGTGTGTGTGTGTGTGTGTGTGTGTGTGTGTGTGTGTGTGTGTGTGTGTGTGTGTGCGTGTGTTTGTATGTGTTGCTTCTTTGCCGTGCTCATCCCGTGCTCAAACAAACGGACGGACGGACACGCAGACAGAGTCAAACGTAGAGCGGTTGGCACCGCTAAAAATAAATCCTGCTCGGCTGGTGAATGTTGCATGACGTTTTGGTCATTTGCATGCTAAGACACATGTCTCTGTATTTAGCTGTGTCATTTGTGTGAGATTTTGAAGCGTCTTTTGTATTTCGTTTTGTTTTGTTTGAATGCAACAAGTAAGCGGACGGAGCAATCTTGAGTTGTCGAATCAACGGGTGCTTTGACGCCGTAGTAGCCCCAACACCTGGCGTCTACACGACACCTTTCCATCTTCAATACAAACATCAAATCAAGCAATAATTTAGTTCCCATCCAGTAAAACCTTATACAAGGCTGGGGTCAGGGTATTTTTGGTTAAAACGGCAGGTTCCCTGTCAATCATAACCTAACCTATTTTTGAAAAATACACCTTTTATGTGCATTTTCCCCATTGACTATACATATTTTCGCATTCATCTGAATCAAAGATTTAAAAAAAAGGGTCATACATGTTTTTATTTTGTATTGAATAGTCCCACAGTGACCTTCTGGGAGGTGTCTAGTAAAGCTTGAACATACTGTATATTCAGCATAGATTTTTAATAATGACACAGGCCTGCCTCTATGGGACGTTTGTATTGAAGACAGGGACATAACTTAGAGAGTGACATTCGTTTGTGATCGTTTACCCCGAGTGAAACCATCTTGGACTGCTCCGTCTCTGTAACACTGCCCTGCTTTTGTGCCTGCCAGGTAGACGCACCACATTCACTCTCAGCGCTTCCCTAGATCAGAGCTCTGAATAATAAGTGTTTAAGAAATATAACTCTGTGTATGCCTAGAAAAGAGCTAGAGTCTGCTGTTAATGCTTGCATTTGCAAACCCTCCCTCCTTTTCCCTTTTCCAACACGTACCGTAGTGGACAGCTTCAAGTGCATCATTAGCCCAACACAGATAATCCTGAACAGTTCACTTTTAGCACACAATCTTATTCTCTCTCTATCTAATGATCTGTCTCTTGCTCTCGTTGTATCGATCGCCCGTCTTGTCTGTCTCTATGTCCACATTATCTCTCTCTCCCTGTCTGTCTCTGTGTTTCACACAGAAATACACACAGACTTTCTTTCGTTGTCTCTCGCTCACTCTCACTTTCTCACACACACACACACACACACACACACACACACACACACACACACACACACACACACACACACACACACACACACACACACACACACACACACACACACACACATATACACACATATACACACATATACACACATACATACATACATACATACATACATACATAGACACACACACACACACACACACACACACACACACACACACACACACACACACACACACACACACACACACAGTCTCTCAAACATTGCAGTGGGTATAACCTGGGCTCCCCTGTCTGTGTCGACAGGTGATTGATGAGTCTCTGGATGTTAAAGAAGTGCTTTACAGTGCAGAGAGAGTCAGCGTTATGCATGATGATGAGCTGGTGAGTACAGCGCCCTCCAAAGGACTCAAAGGGGAACTGGAGTAGTCAGTATTTGTGGGGGGGGGAGACAGGAGTGAAGTACGGAGTGTGCAAAAACAACAACACAAGAAATGGCACCACACCACAGTATCCCACCAGCGACTCACATTTTACATTCAGGCTCTCTCCTATGTTGGTTTGGGTTGTTCCTGCATGGATGCATGTTTGTATGTGGATGTTATCTGAATGTACACATGAAGTCCCCCCCCCCCCCCCCCTCCAAGTTCGTATGATGGATGTAGATCCACGCAAACTGAGCTTGCTCGGTTTATGTGTGAGAACTGCCCCTCCCACTCCCGGCGACTGTATCTACATATGATTAGTTTTGCGTCATATGTACCATATTACATTGTGGAGGTAATGTACTGTCGTTGCCTGTGGTTCGTGTACAGAAATAGACGACAGTCTTCCACTCTAGACACGCATGCATGTCTGAACTTTTGTTTTTTGGTCGCTCACGTCTTTCAGATCCTCCAGTCTTCCCAGCGAGATCCCTCATGATGTGTAGAATTAATCTGAATCAGCGGTTCCTCATTCTCTGGTCATGGCTGCCCAGACTACTGCGAGTTAATTATGTAAACAGCTGGTTAATACATTACCCCGTTGTCCCAGGTCTAAATGAGTATTTGACTAGCTAGAATGAAAACCGGCAGTACTCTGGGTCCCCAAGACCGAGGTAGTCAGAGACACATTGATATAAACTCATAATTTCTCCTCCCGAGCACCATGGAGGGCTTTGTGTACGCAGGGTTTTACTCCAGTCAAACACTACACCAGCTGGATTCACCAGTGTGCGTGTGTTTGAGAGAGAGAGAGAGAGAGAAAGAGAGCTGGTGTAGTGGTGTAGGTTTAGGGGTGAAAGCCTGCATACATAATTGGACAGCACCGTATGGAGGAATGTAAACACAACATACTGTGTTTGTCTAGCACTGACATTGTCGCCCCGTTTCCAGTGACATTATCATTCTGTTTCTAATCTTCTAAAGGTTAACCTTAAAAAAAGTGTGGGGGGGGGAGTATGATTATCCTCACGACACACAATCAAAGTGATATACACCAGTAGAGGAATGTGAGGGGGGCAAAGCACATCTGTGCTTCTTTCAGTTGATTGGGAATGAGTCATTTTGCCCTGTAAATCAGCAGTTTGCCACACAGTGGTGTTTGAAAATGTTTCACATTATTGATAAGGTCACTGGAAAGGTTGTATGTTTTGTATATGGTAATACAGTCACACGGATTGAGCTAAAAACATATTTTACGGCAAAGAAAAACTTAATTAATTTAGTAAACAATGTAACCGATCACCATATGCATACAGCATCAGCAACACCATTACATTAATACATTTGAAACAAAAAATAGGCTGAAGAATCACAAATTCATAAATTAAGTATAAATTAGGTTCATCTGTCTTTTAAATTGCTTGCCAAATGTACTTACTTCACCACACCTTACTGTAGCTTAAGAACTCGGCTATAGAATATCTGTTTACATTGTCTCGTGTCTCTCTGTCTGGCACCCGTCCTTCCTATCAGGAGTCTTACCGTCCACTGGGAGAGGACTTCAGTTTCGGGAGCAGCGCCCTGATCGGCCTGCTGGTGATCGCTGTGGCCATAGCGACAGTGATCGTGATCAGCCTGGTTCTGCTGAGGAAGCGGCACTATGGGACCATCAGTCACGGCATCGTGGAGGTAAGATATTGAAACACCCAAGTCGGCAACCTTGCAGGATGGAAATGAATGCCCCACCTGGTTATTTAATACCCGTTGTACCCATGGTCAGGGTACTCGCTGTATCCGTTGTTGGAGTACACAGTACGGTACCCACTGGCCTAATCGGGAACGATGCAAGTTGTGAATGCATGCCCCTGCCATTTATGCCATACCCATAGTTCTGGTTGTACTTGTTGTCAAAGTATCCATTGTACCCGTTCTCAGAATACCCATTGCGGTACACACTAACGTACGACCGAGCAACTAAATATGGATATCTATCCCATAACGCGGTGTTGATGACATGCGCATATGCAAAAGGAGTTCCATTGTACACGCTACCACTTTTATTGGCGCAGCAGCGCCAATGTAAGTGCCTTTTTATGGCAGCAACCCACCTTTGGAATTTTGTTTGTACGGTTTCAATGGAGAGTTTTATTGTCAAGTGATGATGACAAAAATGCTGTTTTAGACACTTTTCTAAAATGCTTTTCAACGGTTTTGGCATGAAAATAGTCACATTTAACCACTTAAACCCTATACTTGATTGACTGGGGTGTCCCCCCTTCCTTTTTTCCCTCCACATCAAATCTCTTCGCCCAAATAGCCGATCTTCTGTACAAGCTCACAACACATTGCATTGTGTTGTGAGATCGTAGATCTGCTATGGTCATCGAATATTCACCCCAGAATAGGAACGCTAGGGTTCATATGGTTAAAGATATTCCATATCTTCACAAAATATAAGCTAGAATCTAAAATGATCAGTGCCCATAATATCGACGTTTGAAAAAACAAAAAAGCAGATCCTTTGTTCCCTTGTATGTCCTGACTCTTGCATTCTTTGCGACAGGTTGACCCCATGCTGACCCCAGAGGAACGTCACCTCAACAAGATGCAGAACCACGGCTACGAGAACCCCACCTACAAATACCTGGAGCAGATGCAGATCTAACCTGAGCCTACAGGAAGGAGGGGCGGGGGCGCCGTCAAGTCGACGGAGGCGGAACATACTACTGACCAATAACACAAGATTGTTATCGTCAAAATCATTTGAATTACATCCCACACTCCATTTTACTGGTTTGTTTCAAAAACAATCCGCAAATAATGCTAACTACTTCTACTACTACTACTGCTACTATTGTACGATAGAGCTCTTTTGTTTTGATCGACATGTGTTTACTTTTTGAAAAAGGTGATGTATCTACATTTTGCATTCAGGAAAATGTGATTCAGCAAAAAAGAAGAAAAAAAAAGAAAAGAAAAAAATCTGTAATTACGAATACAGGTATATCAGATCAAGGTGTATAACATTTCTTCGGATGTTTTGATTTGTTTTAAGTGCGCAGTGAATCGAGCGAAACTTTGAAGTGAAATGTATTTGAACGACCATCATTCAATTGCAACTACAACTACATAGCAGATACTACACTTCCTGTTCCTGTGCGAGTGTCCAGTTTCAGATGTTTTTTTTCTTAACGGCTAAAGAAAAAAAAGAATTGGTGTTTTTTGTTTTGTTTCTCTTTTTTCTTCTCAATAGATCGCTTGTATATGAAGGTTCTTTGTACCAATAAAAATGTATAGTGAAACAAGAAACGAGGAAAAAAAAGAAAAGAAAATACAAATCATGAATTATTTACTTTCCGTTCTTTGTTATGATAACAAACGAAAAGACATGCATATACAGTTTAAATATAAATATATATATATATAAAGAGTAGATGTTTTTATTCCACCTTTTTTCCAAGGAAGAGGCTGCGACTGGGGATTGCGGTTCTACGCTTGACGGTCACAAGTTGTGTAAAGCCTGATTTATACTTTGTTATACAGTATATGATGGTGTTGTGCGCCTAAAATAGCACATCTACAACCTCACAACGCGCCGCGATGTCAGCTTGTAGATCGTCTATTTCCGACGGAGTATAAATTAAGCATTTATAAGCAAGCAGGCATACTGTCAGAAAGAGAAACAGGCCCCCAGCTCAGTTACATCTCACAGAACCTACCTTCAGCCCATATCATCCAAATGAATGTTAGAAGTCCAATTCATACCCCTCCCCCCATACTTATAAAATGAACAAAATCAATTGAAGTTATTCCTATTGACATGTGTTGCATAGCTGAATGTATCATGGAAGGTGTTTCCTTTCTTTTTTTTTTCTTTTTCATATTTCTGTCCCTGAAAAGCTCCCATACAAGCAGTAGCCGAGAGGAATGACGGGTAACGATATGTATGCCAGAAACTTTTTTTGCACAAATGAATGAAAAAAAAAACCCAGGGAGAGCATGAACTGAATCTGACAGTACAATTGGGGGACATACATAATACATAATGTACACACATACATAATGTTACACACATGTCACGAATAACTGTTTGCTTTGCTGGTCCGAAGGCACAGAACAATGGGATGGGGGAGACTGGTGAAGCCGTGTGAGCTACAGTAGCAGTATTGTTACCTAAACCGTCATTGCTAAATTGGTTTGACCCAAAGTAGCACATTGTTCTGTTTGGGTTCATCCATTTTAGACTTAGATATTATCGAGTGGGAAAGCCTAACTTCATGTATGAAAGGTTTTTTTCCCACTTATCCAAAGACTCTTTTTTTTTCCAGTGAGGGCTTACTGGGAGCTGGGGGCTGTGTAGGCAGACAGACAGACAGAAGGCTTGGAGAGCTGGTTTCTGATTAAAAGCTATAAACTTTGTGTATTTTTACAGGTAGAGAATGGCACAAACAAGTAAAAACTGAATTCTAGAATCATCCGTTTTCTTTCTCTTTTTCTCTTAGTATTGTCTTTGTATGCCTGTATAGTTGATGTTGCAATCATGGCTTCTCCAGAGGACAACCCGTGGTGTGCATTGTTCTTATATGAAATGATGATATGATATATATTTTTAAGTTTTGTTTTCTTGTTTTCTATTTCTCTCTTCCTGTGACAGTATTTCCGTATGTGACTGTCTCACTATGCACCCAAACAGCTTCGACCTTGTAATTGCCTGCTTGATTGTGGGAGGGGGTTGGGAACTAATATATTCTACATATTAGTGATACAAATTTGATTGACACTCCAATGGAAACAGATTTATGGTTAGGGGGGGGAAACACATCAATAAACTCACAACTTCCATAACCTGGTCCTGCGTCTTTTATTTAGCACATTACAGATCGTTATATCATTTTGTTTGTCACTCATAGCGGACACATTAGATTGATTAAATACTTAAATAACAGTTTGCAAATAGTACAGTGTATACGATTATACAATGGTGCTAAAAGGATAACACAAAAAGCTCTAAGGGCTTGTTTCCATTAACACACCTATAAAAGAAAATTACATTTACCTTTAACCTGTAAGGATTTGTCCTTACATATATTAAGGACAAATCCTTACACACACACACACATATATATATATATATATATATATATATACAGATGTGCCACTTCAAAACTTCACACGTTACTGTTCTTTCCCTGAAAGTGGCCTGAAAATGCATGTTTTTCCTCCCTTTTCTGCCCTTAAAATGCACTTTTTTGCCCCTGAAAAGAAGTTGTCACTACACACCCCCGTTTTTCCCTTCAACAGACATCCATATACATGAGAACAAAAGAATGTGTGTTGAATAAGGTGTCAGACTCATTATGAGGCGAAAGGTGATTTGACCAGTTGCTCAAATTAATTAGCATCATAAAAGCAGTGATCATCAAAATAATTCAGCATTTTAAATGCCCTTCTTTGTCCCTCTTATTGCCCTGGGAATCCCCTGAAAATTTACTGTCTTGGCGATGGCAGGACATGTGAAGTTTTGAAGTGGCACATCTGTATATATATATATATATATATATATATATATATACACACACACACACACACACACACACACACACACACACACACACACACACACACACACACACACACACACACACACACACACACACACACATGTTATGTATATGTGTGTGTGTGTGTGTGTGTGTGTGTGTGTGTGTGTGTGTGTGTGTGTGTGTGTGTGTGTGTGTGTGTATGTTATATATATAGGCTATATAATCTGAGGTCATATGGACAAATATGTACTTATAATGAAAGTATGCATCATACGGATAAATATGCTTTATTTTATTATACATTCAATATGAAGCTATATTATTTCCATATCTGGACAAGGCTGCTGGGGGAATTGAATTCCTGTGTGATCCCTTCTTTTTTAGAACCAAAACAGAAACCTGTGACTCATCATTTATCCTCCTAGAAACAATGACTCACCAAAAGTCATGCTCACTAGATACTGTAGGACTAAAACCGCCAAGTATAAAGTAAAGCACACGACCCAAACTAAAGACCTGTATTTCTCAATAAAAATAAATAAATGTATTTTTAATAAATTACGTTGAATCAATGACGCGTTGTTAGCTTGAAGATCAGTTCACAGTAAAATAGTATTTGACTCATTCATTATCCCAGGAAGTGGAGTGGAACCAGCAGGTTTCTGTTTTCTGTTTACTGTTCAGTGCTCAGATCTGGACCAGAGCCCTGTATATCCGGTAACTTTGCTCGCACACAAAAATGAGCGCAAACAGACTATTTCCGTATCCGCTCTGGAGCGGATATGCAAACTACAAAGCAAATGGATCTCGGCCAGTCTACACCTACCTCTATGCACCTGGTGCGTCAGGTAGGCATGGACACGCCCCGCTGAAACCTCAAGCACCCGGAAAAACTCCCATCAGGTAAACTTCCCTGTTCTGTTCAGACCACAGGAACGGAACTGAGCAGGACACACCGCGAACGAGCGTTTTTATATATATATACATACTCTTTTCTGGTTGCAGTTTGTAAAAATACAACAATATTTTTCCTGCCGTTTTTACCCAAGACTTGTTGTTGTTGGAGACAAACAGGGATCTATTCTAGTGGTTTGACGACACCACCACCAGGCCTCACGACAGGTTCACCTTGTTGGAGAAACACTCAGACAAACAACCAGAGACTTGTTGTAACTCTTTAAACAAGATGGACTACACGGACAGTGGCATGAGATACACTCCCAAGTCTGTCAGATCCGTAAGTTATTTGTGTGTGTGTGTGTGTGTGTGTGTGTGTGTGTGTGTGTGTGTGTGTGTGTATATGTATATGTATGTGTATATGTATATGTGTGTTAAAGAGAGGGATTTGCGTGTAGTTTTATTTATCCTTTTACTGTGTCTCTTTCTGGTGTGCATGTGATTCTCGACCTTTTTAATTTCAAGGACCCTGCAGGCAGTGATGGAAGAAGTACTCACATTTTGTACTTAAGTAAAAGTACCAATACCACAATGTAGAAGTACGCTGTTAAAAATAAAAGTCTGGTATTCAAAATTTACTTGAGTAAAAGTACAAAAGTATCGGCATCAAAATATACTTATAAATATAAAATAAGTACCAAAAGTACTCATTGTGCAGAATGTGCCATTTCACAAGTTTTCAAATGTATAAAATGTAAAAAAATATATATATTTTTGAAAATTGCAGATCTACAAGCTGACATGCGTCAATGTGAGCTTGTAGATCGGCTATTTTCAAATGGCTGAAATTTTACTTAGTTACTTTACGCCGCTGGTTATTGGTGTGCTGTGTGTTAAAGAGAGGGATTTGGATTTAGTTTTATTTATCCTTTATTGTGTCTCTTTCTGGTGTGTGTGGTGCAGTAGTAGGCTATAGCAAGGACCCCAGGCCACTTTGATATGCACTACTAGGGGACCCCCCCATTTGATTTGATACTATTTTTATCTCTGACCCCAATCTTCACTATAAAATGGACATGGGACATGTGTGCATTCTCTGAGTTTCAGACCCATAAGGGTGCTGTTAGGGTCTGTAACTTAAGACAAACATGCTACTGTTTCCAATCCAACCCACTTCAAAAACCTTGGCAGTCATTGTACTTAATTGCCTTAAGTTTCTAGGCTCTAGAAGACTACTTCATGGCAGTTTAGTCCAGTTCTGGCACAAAACTCTTATTATTGGCACACTGGTTTGTCTAAGGATGCATTATAATAATGAATGAAATTGACTAGTAAATTGATCTACTTTGAGAAATACTAAATCTTTGCCATGTAATTATTTCAGCACAGCAGTGATAGCTTCTTGACATCGTTAAGATTGGCAGTTACTATATGAGATGCCCTGTTCTGCTGCCTCTAACGTTTTTGTCCTGTCATTTGAACACGAAAGACTTGCATATCAAATAAATACAAAAATCTTTTCAAACAGTCAAAACAGTCATTTATAAATGAGGGTACTGTACTACCACACACATTTGATTCAGCTTGTATGATATATAGAATCAAGAATCAATTGGGGTATATTTGTCACTCAAGCATACTGTACATATAAGTACAAGCAGCGACATGTTGGTGTGACATGGTCCACAATGCTGTGCTGAAACAACAATACAGTACACACACAAGATAATAAGAATAGTACTGTACTGTATAAAATGAAACGAGAAATGGTTGTACGGTAGATGTTCAGCTAGGTCCTATATGTTATACTTTGACAGTACTGCAACTTCAGTCATTATAACGCTGGACTGCCACCGCACCAAATCCACTCTACAATGTCTCTATAGTGTAGTTGCATAGGAGTTCAGTTCAGTCAACTAATGAGGTACCAACTGCCAATGCCTAAATTCCAATAGGTTCGGCCGCCGTGTTGTGACATGTTGACTCGAGAGTCCATCCTCCCAATGAGAAGAAGAACAGTCCACACCCTCCCATAGTGTGGGGATAAAAATAGATCTCACAATCAGTGTTGACTCACTGACATGGTTTTATGCTGCAGCGCCTTGCAGTCAGAGCATGCAAAAAGACAGCAAACTATATTCAGTAGGTTAATTCCATGTGTACACATGGAACCAAGTGGACCATTTTGTTCTCTCTTCAGAGTTACAGGTCCATCCGGTTCCATTAATACAGTCTTCTGAGTTAAATAACAACACTGAGGATTTTACTGTGTATATATTACACGCGACATCTTGCAATAAATGTGCGTTGTAATTGAGTAAGTGACTGCTTAAATATTGATCGTCATTCACAGGTGGAGTACAGGCCTAGGGGGGAGGCATGCGATAATCCGACAGACCTTTTCTCCGACTATGTGGCATCCGCGTGCGGTTAGGGTTAGGGTGCGGGTTTGGTTCGGGTTTAGTATTGAAACGTCGGAGCGCTGCGCTGTCGGAGGAATGCGCTGTCGGACTAACGTACTGCACCCGGCCTAGGGTGGGACTAGTGATCCAAGGCCCATGGATGAAACGGAGGAGTATTTACAACCTGTGCACAGTGCAGTATCATTCTATTAACCGACATGAGTATGATTAAGTCGTGACAGGTTCTAAATGTCGGTACATTTTCCGTTAATTGCCCAGCCCTAATGTGTGCTAATAGACTGATGACACAAGACAGCAGAGTGACTAGTTTTTCTGTTATTCTGATATGACACCCTGCCCTGCTACAAGTCAGACTGCTGGAGTTTTAAGTTGAGCCGTGAAGAGATTGCAAAATTCTGTAATGGGGCTCTCCGTCTGTACATTTGTATGTATGTCGCTGTGTCTGCAATATGACTACAGAATTTTTAGAGGATGGCTGTTAGTTCTTATGTTCCATCATGGTCCTGGAATCAGCTCCAGAAAGACATTAAACTGGAGCACATCAGCTCTTAAAGGTTTACTTTTGTAATCTGACTTTTAAAGTCTGAATCTTTTGTATACTGAAGTGAGGTGTGCAACTGTTTTACTTGAGTTTATATGTCATGTGTAATTTGTGTTTTGGCTTTGTGTTTTATTATATTTTATGTTGTAATTCCTGCTTGCTACTTCCAGTACTTGGCCAGGGATCCCTTGTAAAAGAGATAAATATCTCAATGGGACTCACCTGGTTAAAAAAAAGAAAGAGAAGAAAGATACTAGGCAGTGAAAATGTATCTTCTAACTCAATGTCTGACATGGTGCAGGTTGGTGGGCACTGGTCAGAAGTCAATATCATAAATGTCAGTTATTGATTAAAACAATGTTATATACATAATGTCTGAACTATTCATGGTAGAAGGATGATACCCATTTCATTTGAAAGCTTGCTTCAAGCAATTATATTTCTGTGTTATAAGTTTCCAAGGTGATATAAGATAACAATGAAAATGGACTGCTCACTTCTGGTTAATAGTTCAGTTGAGGTGAAGCCCTCATGGTTGTATTTTATTTCATTCCTGTCTTTCAGAGCCATGTCTATAAAAAACTTGAATCTTATCATCCCTATTCTGGGACTAACATTAAATTAAATTAGCCATTGCGAATTTGTGACACATTGTGAGCTTATAGATCAGCTATTTTAAGGGTTAGGTATTTACTGTGCAGAGCGAAAACAGAAGGGGTTGTTTATATTGCCATTATCTGCGGGCCTGTCCTGAAGGCACTACTGAATTTCTACGCTGCAACAATGTAGAGGAACTTTTGAGATCCACCTCAGAACATGTCACAAAAACACACACCGGTCAAATGAATCAATGCTGGCGTGGCCTTGTGGTGGCCTTGTGGTAAGAGTGAATACCTCAGAAACAAGAGGTCACAGGTTCAGTCCCAGAAACGGCTCCAAACTGTCAAATGGGTCGTTGAGCATGATCATGATCAAGAGCAAGATCATTCATTGCCGAGTGAGCAAATACGTAAATGTAGATATTTAGGCTGAGTGAAACCTGGATTATTTGTTGAAGGCCCAATTAATCGTGGTGGGTGTCTTTGTGAGTGAGCATTGTATCTATCTACAATAACATTAAGGCCACCATAAAATGGTGAAAAGTGGATACTGGATAGTGATCATGTTTCATGGGTGATTGTGGTTACATGGAGGCCCCGCAACGTCTGGACAGCTGAGTTCCCATAACCAGTTCGTCTCGCGGTGCCAGACAATCATTCTACTATAAATAACCCTTTAAATGCAAGATACAGTAGTTGACTTAGAACACGCCGCAACAAACTTACGACTACTGCATGTTACCGACACCACCACCACCACCACAATATGAACGACCGCCCTAAAGACTTTGGATTGATTTTGCAATGCAGTTTTATTTTACCCTTTTAATGTTTCCACCCAGTTTTAGCAACAAAACCTGGGAGATTATCTTCGGTCTCTAGTTGAGCCAAACGTTTAGAGGCTGACTTGTGAGTGTATGAACCAGTCAGTCTTATGTGTCACTTGAATAAAATGTACAATGTAATTAAGAAGAATTCTAATGGGGCGACCCAATAGCCAAAATGGTCCGTTTTCGACTAATAATTTCACATAGTTAATCTGTCTAAAAGACATTTACAATGATAATGAATGACATGCCCAAAATAAGGACACCAGGTTGAAAGAGGTAAAGGAGGCCCAGAATTACTGGCAGCGGCCCTGGACGTGTGTGTGATATGTTGGGTGTTTGTGCGTGCCGTGCAGTCTAGAGTCTATACAGAAACCTGTTGTGATTCCTGCCCACACCAGCAGCAGAGGGTTGCCTCCTCCAGCAGGTTTGACAGGAATTGTCAGAACTGAAACTTTTTTGTTCCGTCTCTCTCCCTCCCCCGCTCTCCTCGTTACCTCACAAAACAAGCACACAGCTGTGAGTCATGTCGTGCGGAACGGACCCTGCGTAAAGAATCCAGCCATAATGGACAGATAGAGAAGGGAAGTGAAGCCGTCTCTTTTCATTTTGGAGAGTCATGCTTGCCGATCCCGAAACATTCATTCCACTGTTATTGTTTACATGCTGCAGTTGTCACTCACCGTCAGTTCAACTTTTATCTAGTGTTGTTTCCCTGCTCTTCTATTTAGACCCGTGGTAGTACTATTTGACAGATATTACTGCCTGAAGCTCAAAGCTTAATGTCTCCTCTGACCAAGCGAGAATGCCGGCTTGACTCACAAGTAGAAATTGTCTCCTAGTATGCAGGAGAGACCTGGGTTTAATACCCAGGAAGGACATGCATCTTAGCTTTAAAATTCCTTATTTTTATAATGTTTTTTGATGCATTTTTGCCTTTATCATTTCTAGTATAGCATGGTGATCCCCATCATAACCACAGGTTAAAAAGATGTAAAAATGTTAATGGATGTTTAAAACCAAGGTTCTATAGTTATATACTGTAGGTCAGTAAAGCCTTGTGGCACATTCCTAAAATACACACTCACATACAGTACATGCCCCCCTGCTATCACTTATCTCATCTAACAGAAAGCTACATTGTTAGAGAAGCATTCCTTCCATACTGTCTTCAAAGATCATTGTTTTGAGTTGCCACCGAATGCAATGCATTTCTAAGAGGCAAACAAACATTATTGTTCCTAGTTGCCACTGTTGCTGTTTGATATATTGCAGGAAAGGAATGCATTTGTGCTGTTCAAGGGCCATGCCGTTATTAGCTATAGGTGTGCATACGTGGAAAAATTATTACAAATTATTTAACTGTTTTTTTTTTCCTTTTTACATGATTGAATATTGCAATATAATATGTGATGTGCAAGATGGCTTTACATAATCTATTCTTCAGCTCTGGTCACAGCACACACAAGACACAACCTGGAAATACCTGCAGAAGTGAAAGTGAAACTCAGGAAGTTGTATTGTATTTAATAATGTAAAACATATTTCTTTCAGTGAATATCTTTGTTACATCATCGCTCTTGTGAAGCACTTTTGTTCTTCTTAATAAGTGAAGTGAAGTGAAACAATAATTGATAGATTATAAACATTCATTTAATGAATAGACTGTCACCACCACACTATTCGACATGTCCCCAAGCAGCCAGTTTGACAATGCCACCTGGATTATTTTTGTATAGAGCAGCTCCACCACCGAACACCGCCTTGTAATTTGTGTATCTTCGTCTAGACCCTATGTCTTGACACCAGTTGCTGCCGGTGCTTACTTTCTTGGGTTGATATACAGAAAAATGGCAGAGGAGTCCAACCCTAGTCATGGTTTTTGTGTCTCTTCCAGGACATGGACTGGGACACCTCTGTCCAGTTCCTGCCAGCATCAGACACCAAGAAGCTGGAGAAGAAGAAGGGTCCTGGCAGGGTCGGGGCTGTCATCGGCATCGTGATTTTTGCCGCCGTTGTTGCACTTATGACTGGCCTGTTGGTCTGGCATTTCCACTGTGAGTAGTCCTCCCCCCTAGTGAAGAGTCAGTCTGATTTCTAACGCCCTCTTCACAGGAACAATTACTTTAGAGAATAACAAAGGATATGTAAATATTTTTCTTTGCTCTGTTGCGACTGTTCCTTCAGCTAAGATAACATACATGGCCTTGTAGCCGTGGTTCTTAACTCTGTGGTTTTGGGATCAGATACTACTGCTAGTTTCCTACCCTACCAGATAGTCCATGAGCCAGACAAGATTTCATTATCGAAAGAGTGGGCAAAACCATACCTATATTAAATTGTTTATAGGGTCAATATAAGTAAATAAATATATGATAACCTTTCCACAGGAGCAGCTTTTTCATATTCATCACACATTTTGTTATTTTCCCCATACGTACATGACAGGGGAAAAAATGACAACATTTAAAAAATAGTTATCATAATGAAACTTCCCCAGTTGATTACTTATGACGACAATGATTTATCGTATTACAAGTTTTCTGAAATGTATATTTGAATATGCAAATTATGCATTAGAAAATAAGCCTGCATTTGCATAACTTTCCAGAATCAAGGAACATTGGACAAAGCCAGAGTCAACATTCTTATTTCATTTTGTTAAGATGTTGGAGTCAAAGGTTTTTAACGAGGGAATATTCAATATCTGGCTCAATTTTGGGGCTCTGGCTCATGGACTAAATGCCTAATTTGCATATTTAAATATACAATTTCAGAAAACTTGTAATACGATAAAGCATTGTCTTCATGTAAGTTATCAACTGGGGAAGTTTCATTATGATAACTATTTGTGTCATGTACGTGTACGTATGGGGAAAATAACAAAATGTGTGATGAATATGAAAAAGCTGCTACTGTGTAAAGGTTATCATATATTTATTTACTCCTATTGACCCTATAAACAATTTAATATAGGTATGGTTTTGCCCACTCTTTCGATAATCATTGCTCAATTTTGGGGCTCTGGCTCATGGACTAAGATGGTTAATGGGTTGTCATATCTGGTTCTGGGGCTCCAGATCCATTACTTAATTAAACCACAAACTAATGCCTAAACCCATCCATCTCTGGCTGTTATGCAATGCATCATGGGTACTTTCCTGCAAACCGATTCATTCTGTCTGCTATCCTTTACTATTCTCCATGCTAAAAACTTCAGTCTTCACGTGGTGTCTGCCTAGGTGTATGAGTCTGTGATTAGTCAGTTGAAACCCAGAACACCAGAACTCAGAACACCATGTTTCTAGTGTAACATAACATGTGTGCTGTGTGCCTTTTGTAACCATTCTAGTCCGTAAAGACGTACGTGTGAAGAAGATGTACAGCGGTTCCATGAGGATAACCAACCAGGTGTTTGTGAATGACTATGAGAACCCAGACAGCGAAGAGTTCAAAGCCCTGGCTCGCCAGGTGGTCACACAGGTAAGACCACTTGTCTGTCCCGCTCACAAATGAAACTTCAGATTCATGATGATCCCTGTAACAACAGTTTAATGAATGTTCATTCATAATCTGTTGTGTTTTCATCTGTCTTTCTTAGCTTAAGGCCATCTACTCCAAGACACCACAGCTGTCCAAATGTTATGTCGGCTCTACTGTTCAAGCTTTCAGGTATGAAAGTGATTTAAGGATGCACCAATTAACCAATCAGTGCTGATAGTTTAGAAAAACATTGACTGATGGCAGTAGTTTGCTATTTAAGCTTCTGTGAACGTATCATTCCCAAAAATATGTTTTCGGTAAATTAAGTGAAGATATGCAGCAAAATGTAATTTTTATTTTCTACCCAACTGTCAGTTATAGTTAATCAAATCAGAATATGTAATAGTTTTATAATTAAGTTTCAAAAAGACATTACAGTGCCTACAACAAAGTATAAATGGGGCTTATGGCTGACTTTCCATCTCCTTTGATGTCCCTAGTGAAGGGAGTGTGATTGCCTACTACCTGTCTGAGTTCAGTGTACCTAAAGGTCAAGAAGCAGCGGTGGACAGCGCCATGACCAACATGGACAAGCTAGTAGAAAAAGAACAGCGCTCGAGCAAAAGACCGTCCAACTCTCTCCAACTGGAAGAGGTCACCTCCTCAAGTAAGACTGTAGGCCAAGCTGCCAATTTCTTATCCATATTCACAGTCATAACCTACGGCTTGTTATTGGGTATCAAATATAGTAGGTAATTCAATGTGCTTTGCACAGAACATAAAGCAAAGGAAACACAATTATACAATGACGTTAGGATGCATGAAAGAAAATAAGTAAAAAATAAAATGCAATTACAGTACAGAAGAGAAAGAAAATGACTCAATGAATGGCAGCGGCAAACAGAAGGGTCTTTAGTTGTGTTTTAAAAGAAATAAGAGTGGCAGCAGACCTGTAGTTGTCTGGGAGTTTGTTCCAGATATGGCGTTTATTTTTTAATTTAGGGACAGAAAGCAGACATTTCCCAGATGACCTGCTTGATCTGGATGGTTCATGATATCGCACAAGATCAGAATATGTATTTTTGCCCGATACAGTAATGCTATTGACCTATATTTAATTAATGCTTTCTGGGGTTGTTTTTATTTTGCAGAACTGGACTCCAGATTGTTCTCAGTCAAGTTTGCCAGTGAGTTTTC
The DNA here is from genome assembly GCF_963454915.1 of Gymnoscopelus microlampas. Classification (NCBI taxonomy): domain Eukaryota; kingdom Metazoa; phylum Chordata; class Actinopteri; order Myctophiformes; family Myctophidae; genus Gymnoscopelus; species Gymnoscopelus microlampas. Next base: position 18,887,344 of record NC_139945.1, on the reverse strand, counting down.
TGCTTTTACATATTACATCCTTCTCTTTCTTAAGAAATATATTATTTACGCATTATTTAATTCAGAACTCATACAGGTGAACACAGAAGTTTATAAATGCTTTGACATGATTCAACTTCAATAGAAAGACTAGGGTGTTAACCAGGAAGAAAAGTATTTGACATACATTCACAGTGTGGATTTGTGTTTACAGTACAGGTTCAGAACAACAATGGTGGCATTTACACGCAAGAATGCTTCAGGCAGAAGTTATGCATTCAAGTGTTTACAGACCCAACATTAGCCCAGTGAGGGGGGAAAAAAACATGGCGAAAATCTCGGACAGGTTTTAAGGAAGCTGAGAGGGAATCGATGTAGCGGAGACAGTGGGAAAGTTAAGATTGTAGGGTGGGCGGTAACGGGTGGATTACTGAGTAAGAGCATACACCATATAAATAAGGCCACAGTCCTTCTTGCAGCTGCCCCTGGTTCAAATCTGACCCGAGGCATTTTACTACCTGTCATCCCCCTCTCTTTCCCACCTTAGCTGTCTCTCTCCCCTGTATATATCTGAATAAAACAAAAGACAGGGTCTCATAACGGCGGGGTTATGTTCATAGAAAGAAGAATATTCACATTATCTGAAAAATATTCACAGAAAAATATAAACAGTAGATTATCTGAAAAATATTCAGGGGCTTCCTTCCGTGGCCTGCTGGTAGTGTGTACAAGAAATTTGATGGGCCCACTGTTTTGAGAGATTAGCTGTGGACACACACACACACAGACTCTTCTAGACCGCTCATCTTCTAGGAACGACGGCGTAAAAATAAATACAGTATAGATGGTAGGAAAGCTCAACGTCTGCAGGAAGAAAGATGGCATGGAATCTGAGATAGAGGCAGGGGAGACGCAGGCCAGCAGGCATGACGCATGTTTCAGTCCTGTAGTTAATGAATGACTGATGTGGCCCCTGTGACAGTGATCTTAAAGGGACAGCGTCATAGACTACAGGAAGATGGATATTTTTGATACAATCCATATTGACAGAGAAAAGTCCCCCCTTCCGTCTCTCTTTTCTCTGTGTTCCTAAAATTCCCATGATGCATTTCACACAATTTCACAAAATAACGATCAAGCTGATTATAGCTTGTCCTCTCCAGATAAGTGATCCTCAGCTGTCTTAATATCAAGGACTTCCAGTTTAATTATGCATTAGGCCACAAACCCCCATTTATACAATCTGTATCTCTTGGACCCCAATCTACACTGTAAAGTCCTAACTCAGTTGAACCACACTCTCAGAGTTACAGACAGTCTTTTGGGTCCTAACTATCAATCATTTGGCGGGGGATCCATAGGAACCCGTCTAAGGACCCTGGAGGTGGTCCCCGAACCCCAGTACTTTGAGAACCACTGCTTTAACCACTAGTTGTATACTTAGTTGTCCAGAGGCTATATTGTTTTTCCCCAGGATGTTTGGGGGAAGAGGAGAGCTTGTTTTTTGTTTATAATGCAGCGTGGTCCCTCTCTCCTCTCTAGGGCAGTACAGATTCACAGAGCACACCCAGAATAACTTCATAGGAAAAATCAAGTCCCAGGGGTTCCCCAACACACCGTACGAACCCGACACGTTTACCCAGTGGCAGATGAGAGCGGACCCCGGACACGTTATCAAGCTGAAATTTGACACGTTCAACCTGGAGGAGGACTGCAAGAAGGACTTTGTGAAAATCTACGACTCACTGGTGGCCATGGAGAACAATGTCATGGACGAGTGAGTCTTTGGCACTTTACCCCCTGCCTTTTTCGCTTGCACACCACAGCAAGTAGACCATTAGCTTTCTTGCATGTTAAACACTTGTGTGCTTTGCCGTGACCTGTGTATCTCATCTCACCCAGTACAGTGCATCTTTATGGATTTATTAAGTGTGATATTCTTTTCTTTTTTTCCCACAAATATTTAATGATTACGGTCATGACATACAATACAAACAAGAAGTCATTGATTCAAACGTTACAAGATCAGCTAGGAAAGTGAACACAAAAGGACAGTTCTTGCAGCTTTCTTATTGTTTTTGATCTACTGCTTGGCAACAAATTCAGGCACAATAAAAGAAGGGTTAGAATGACTAAATTTGGATTTATGTATTTGAAATGTAGCTGGAATAATTATCAAATTAATGATGTGTACCTAATTGTTCTTTTCATTATTGTTGAAGTTAAACAGTACAATTTGCCAGTAAAGACAAAAATCTTTTTTGATTTAATTTTTGATTTATTTATTCGCACAATAATAAACATTACAAAGGTAACATTATTAAAAACAATACAGAAATAAGTGCAGGTGAGAAAAAGAAACCCATAAAGGGCTTATAAAGGGTTCTCACCTAAAAAATAATAAACAAGTAGTTAAACATAATCAGAGTCACCATTATCAACAACATACCGAGATACATCCTTCCAAAGATTGTTAGTGTGGGTACAATTCCAAAACAAGTGTGAATTTTGCAGCAGAAGTATAGAAAGGAGGTTCTCTTGTATTCTATGCCCTCTGCTGGTCAGATTAGATACATTTAGATTGATTCTGTACTAAGGTCATGGCTACCCGGAGAACTGTCCAACATGACAAAGCATAAGATAGGAGGAACAACATATAAAATAGAAAGTATTTCATATAACAACATATAAGATGAGATGTTACAATGCAATGATTGGTGGTCCTTTCAACAGGATATGTGGCTACTTCTCCCCCCTGGCGCCCCTCACCTTCCTGTCGTCCAGTAATGTCATGTTGGTGACGTTGGTGACAGATAATACCACCAACTACCCCGGCTTCCAGGCTGAAGTCTCACAGATTCCACGAGGGAGTAAAGGTTAGACTTAAGCTCGTCTCTCCTTATTTATTGAATGACTTTATTATTATTTTTGTTACATTTTACACATTTTCTGCTTTTATGTAGTCAGGGAACCTACAAAGTGTTTAAAGAAATATTTCATCCCAACTTGACTTTTTTCTTCTGTCATTGTTTCAGAGATGTCATGTGGGGGCCAGCTGACAGGAGAAAAGGGTACTTTCACATCTCCCAACTTCCCAAATTACTATCCGCCCAAAACGTTCTGTCAATGGACTATCAAGGTGAGATGTTGGCACTGTGATCACCATACTACACATGTACAATACCACTGCTATGCCTGTTATCATGCTGTCTTGTGCTGCTCTTTAGATGTTTTGACACGTCACCACAACAGAACATTGATGTAAAGTTTGGTTTTATTTGCACATTTTATTTGATGCCCTATTCGAATGCCCATAACTGTTTGTGTTTGTGTGTGTGTGTGTGTGTGTGTGTACTTTAATTTATGTGACTAAACCCTAAAATCCTAAACAATGACGTCAAACCAATATAGGTTGGTTCATTTCCATGTCATTAAGGCCCCGTTTAGACGACAATGGTCTCTAGAGAAAACGGCAAAATAAAATATCAGATGTGCCTTCCGTTAAGACGGCAGAGGCATTTTCGCTCCGCCTCGTGTCTCCATGTAAACGGGCAATACGGGAGAAACCGCATAACACAGCAATTACATTGTGTAAACAAACAGCTGTGATAGGAAGTAGAACGAAAGTGGCACTACGCATGCTCTATCTGGCAGCGTGCCACCTAGCCACCTGGCGTGCACACTACAGGGTTTTCAATCACTGTTGCGTCTCCATGTAAACGCAGAATAAAAAGTTAGAACCCAACGGCACTTTGCCGTTTTCTGTTTTTACTTACTTTCTGTATAAGACCGTGTAAACGTGGCCTAAGTCTCCATATGTGTTTCTCCCTTGAGGTCCCTAAAGGTAAATCGGTGAAAGTGACGTTCAACAAGTTCCTCTTGTCTGAGCCAGGACAAGCCAACAGTGCCACTTGTGTCAAGGACTACGTGGAGATTAAAGGGAAGAGGTCAGTCCATATCCGTAAGCAGATGCGTCGAACGTGATCTGCTTTAAAGTGGGATATCATTTCACTGCATATCAAAATCAAAAAAGAAAATATTTTTTCAGGTCGGGATACCAATTTCATCCAATCAATCAGAGAGAAGTTGCTTATACAGGATTATACAGGGATAAACAAGTTAAATTGGAAGTGATGAAACTTATAAAGCCTTGGGGATTCTCTCTCCTGACTGGATGACAATTCAACATTATCTGAATATTATTGAGCTTAACATTTTAACAATAAGTGTTTTGTTTTAATCAAGAAATATCATATAAACACCTTTTAACATGTTTCTGGGTGTTTGTGTCCTTAGGGTGTGCGGGGAGCAGCCAGATGGTACGGTGACAGAGACCAGTGACACAAACGAGATCAGCGTGCTGTTCTACTCGGATGCATCCTTTGTGGACCGAGGCTTCAACGCCAGCTATGAGGCCATCGACTCCAAGGACCGTAAGTGTGGGAAACCCTGTCACTTTTCTATTGTGATAATGGTACTAGTGGTGAATGGTGATAATGATGGTTTCTTTGGAGCCATTTATGTCATTTCAAATCATCACAACACTCCACCCCATGCCACGCAATACTCTGTTTGGTCAGTTTAGAGACATAACACTTGACTGACTTAGTGAGACTGTTTTTTTGTTTTCACGACTTTCAACCTATCTTCATATAATATGGTGCCATTTTTGTCTACGCGCTGTGTCTCAGAGGAGGGCTGTACACAGTTCAGAATTCCGCCTACCAGTGACATCATCGATGCACCAATCTAGTAGAAACTGCAGGCTTTCTATTCCTGGACAACGATGATGTCACTGGTAGGCGGTTTTCTGAAGTGTCCACAGCCCTCCTATGAGACACAGACCAAGTAGGAAAAAAATTGTTCCATTTTATCATGAGCATTAGTGAGGACCAATTATATGAAGATGGGTTTAAAATGGGTGAAGTCGTCCTTTAAGTCCTATAAACTTTGTCATACGACGATGAGTGATCTACAAGCTCACAGCACATTGCATCATTATTAGAATTTTTGTCTTTTTCTGTCAACGTTTTACAAACACCTATAATGCCATGCCCAAACTAGGTACACCAGGGTTAATGTGGTTAATATTCGTTGTTGAAAAGTGTAGTGGTGTCGGTGCTCAGTCAACCTTCCTAGCGTTAAGCTCAAAACAAAAAGCCTTGCTCAGCGACTCAGTTCAGTTGAACTGCACTGACCTCTCTCTCTACAGCTTGCCCAAAGCAGTTCCAGTGCAAGAACAAGCGCTGCATTAAGCTGATCCTCAAGTGTGACGGCTGGAATGACTGCGGAGACATGAGTGACGAGCTGAAATGCAGTAAGTGCAAAGTCCCAACAGCTTTGTTTTGTTTGAAAACACATGACCGCTGTTATGCTAACTGTTCTTTACATAGCCTTTCTAAATAATGCTAATGTTTATCTTATTTAAGCTGCAATCAGGGACTTATTGTAATGATCAAAACATGATGCTAATCTATCTGTATGGTATAGTTATGTTAATACAAAACTAGTGCATCTATCTCCCTTGGCCAAGAGAGGATTGCCTCTTGGATGAGGGATATACGTAAACTGTCCCACACGGTTTGAATCCCGGGTGTTAAAGTTGCAATTACCTTAACAGTCAGACAGGACAACTTACGGAATGTAGCTTGCTTAACTGCTTTGAAAAGCACTACAAGCTTCTGCTATGCATGAAAAGATGCTATAGAAATACATATTATTATTTGTACATGTACACTAGTCTGTGTGTGTGTGTATATATATATATATATATATATATATATATATATATATATATATATATATATATATATATATACCGTATTTTCCGCACTATAAGGCGCATATGAGTATAAGGCGCACCTTCAATAAATGTATTATTTTCATATATAGGGCGCATCCGCACTATAAGGCGCACTGACGGTGCGCCTTATAGTGCGGAAACCAAGGGAACCAATATTGATACATATATAAGGCGCATCCGCACTATAAGGCGCACTGACGGTGCGCCTTATAGTGCGGAAAATACGGTGTGTGTATATATATATATATATATATATATATATGCATATGCACATACATACATACATACATACATACAGTATATTGTGTTTCCAGATTGCAAGTCGTCTGACATCCAGTGTAAGAACGGACTGTGCAAGCCCATGTTCTGGCAGTGTGACGGAGTCAATGACTGTGGTGACAGCACAGACGAAGAGAACTGCGGTAAGACCCTTTAACCACTTAAACCTTATGTACTTAGTTGTATACTTAGACCAGAGGCTACATTGTTTTCCCCAGGAGGTTTGGGGAAGAGGAGCGCTTGTTTTTGTTTACATCAAGGCTGGTGCGGCGACAGCGCAGGCTTGAGGATTGCAAGCCGCCCCCCCCCTGAATGAGCTGCTAGGCAAGCAAGTGCCCTCGGCGAGCAGCCAATGGCCTTGTGTGTTGCCATGATTTTGGTAAGCCTTGCTAGACGGAATACTTTATCACATGGAGGAAAACGATTGCTCTCTTCTAACCATCTCAGCTAAGCACAAGCCGAGTCCTGCCCAACCAGCCGGGGGAAATCAATAAATCAACCCCTGATCCGAGTCAGACAGGGGTCTATACTAGGCTAGTGGACCTGCTATTTTCAGCTAATATTGGCCCCAGAATAGGGTTCATGTGGGTTAAGATGACAGAATCACAACACAGACAGGAAGGCTCACACACCTATTCCTTTTCTCTTTTTTTTTGTCTTCTGGTTTGTTTCTCTAGGTACGTCGTGCAAGCCTGGAGAGGTGGCGTGCAAGAACAACAAGTGCGTGTCTTCGAAGAAGCGCTGCGATGGCCGTGATGACTGCGGGGACGCCACTGATGAGATAGACTGCACTACAGGTGAGTGTTCTCTCCGCCTGCACTGTGTAGAATTAAACCAGGCTCAAAATAATTAGTAAATATATTTACGGAAATCTCTATTGGAAAAATGTATTGTTTTCTTCTGTGGCACCACAAAATGGCTGCCACTACTATGCCCTATAGGGCATGTGGACACAATTGAAAGTAATAGGGCAACAGAAAAGAGCATGGTGGCCATGGGGTACACATAACTTTTTTGGTCCAGTTCTCAGAAGAGCACCTGGAGATACTTGGTGCGCACCAAATAAATGATAAATCAAAGGTCCAGTGCCCCCCGGCGCTGTTTTGTCAATGGGGGGGGGGGGGGGGGGTTCGGTGCACCCCGGGCCCCGTTTTGTCAACGGGGTGGGGGGTGATGCGCGAGAAAAACGGACGCTTCACCGGTGCGTTTCAATGTTGTAGCGCCTACATTCCGCCGGTTTTCGCCGTTTCTTCTCGCCGTTTGGTGCCCTCCCCAAGGTTGGTGCCCTGTGCTGCGCTGCTTTTATCCGCCAGATTGGGACGTTCACGGCATATTTTGCACCATCACGGTGCGTTCATCATCGGTGACGAGTGCCTGCAACACAGCCAGCAGCTTGCTGCTTGCGAGTCGCGCGACTGACTGTGTCAGGATTCGAGGCCACACTCACACAATCACGTGCACTGCAGCATGCGTCCCCTCCACCTCCGCCCCATGGGTGTGTATTGTGTATGGGCGTGCATCACCGTGCATGTGTGAGTGTGGCTTCAGGACGTAAATTCCTAGCCTCGATCTCGAGGCTTTTAGTCTTTAGTTTTGCTAAAAAATAAAAGCTTGGAAATTCCTGTCCCAGCTGTTGGTACGCAAAAGCGCCTCGCGTCGTCTGATGTGCCGCGCAGAATTTATTTTGCCGACGCATGCGCAGCTGTGCACCAGTTATGTGCACCCCTGTCTATTAGGTTCCTCAAGCTATATAATGACATGCCCAAAATAGGGACGCCAGGTTATAAGTGGTTAAACACAGTAATGATATAATTAATAATAATACATTTGATGTATAAACACACTTCATTAGCTGAAAATCCAAAGGTACAACAGGTTTAAATGCAGCAAGGTATTGTGGGGAAAACAATAGGCACCAGCATTTTCTTTTGGGCCAGCATGTGATTCATGGATCTGGGGATTGATCGCTGTCTCTCCCTCGTCTCCCCAGCGGCAAAGGGCATCACATGCACTGACATCACATACAAATGTAAAAACAACAAGTGTATCAACAAGGAGAACCCTGAGTGTGACGGCACTGAAGACTGTGAGGACGGCTCCGACGAGGCCAACTGTGGTACGTTATACTACACCGTTTCTCACCGTTGGGTTTGAATTGACATTTAACTATCAGAGTATGAAAGATTTAGGTCCCAGAGATTAAAAAGGTAAATATACAGACTCTAAGGAATGGTACTGTGGACCGTGTACATGGTCAATTACACATTGTTCCCGAGTCTGTTGTGCAAAATATCTCTCCATTGCTTCCCCTGTGAAAGTTGACCCCCACTATCGCATGTCTATCATTGCTGTCGGGCAGAAGCCCTTGTGACTAAACAACTACATTGGATCCATTGGTTCTTTTTTCCATTTCCTGAAAAGTAACGGTTTTGGACATTGTACATGGTGTCCGCGATGATATGATTTAATCTTCGCTCATATTCAGCTGTTGAGTCGGTTACGCTGCCGTTTGTTTTCATTTGACATTTGAGGATGGCGTCTCATTTCAGATTGCGGGAGGAGCAAGTTCAAGACGTCACGCATCGTGGGCGGTCAGGACGCGGAGGAAGGCGAGTTTCCCTGGCAGGTCAGCCTGCAAACCCAACGCTACGGCCACGTGTGCGGAGCCTCCATCATCAGCCCCACCTGGCTGGTCACCGCAGCGCACTGCGTGCAAGACGACAGCCAAAACAAGTGGGTTGACCGTGAGCACATCTGCTATTTTTGAGAACCACTGAGGCTGATTCTACAAATGCCTTCTAAATCAGTTGGTTCTCAAACTTTTTTGTGTCAAGGACCCCCAAATTGATATGTATATATATGTATATATATATATATATATATATATATATATATATATATATATATATATATATATATATATATATATATATATATATATATATATATATGTATATATATATATGTATATATATATATATATATATATATATATATATATATATATATATATATATATATATATATATATATATATATATGTATGTATATGTATATGTATATGTATATATATATATGTATGATGCTTACAGATACAAGACTAATGAATAGTCACATTTCCTTCAATGCAGATAGACTTTAGGAATTTATCCGAGCTGGATAAAGGCATAGATAAATCCCTGTGCCATGTCTTCTCCAGGTTCGCCCAGCCAGGCACGTGGGAGGCATTCCTGGGTCTTCACATCCAGAAGAGCAACAGTCAACACGTGGTGAAGAGGAAACTCAAGCAGGTCATCCCCCACCCGTACTACAACGCCTACACCTACGACAACGACATCGCGCTGATGGAGCTGGTCAGCCCAGTCACCTACAGTGACTACATCAGGCCCATCTGCATGCCCTCGCCACAGCACGTCTTCCCCGTCGCCCAAAACGTGTGGATCACCGGCTGGGGCGCCACTCGCGAGGGCGGTGAGTTGATCTAGTCAAGTCACTCTTTCATCGATTTTTTTTTTCATTTCCCCCTCACGTTTTAGAAGGACAATATCAATCACCAGAACCAAGAACGGGTGTTTTCGATGAATCCATCATGGTTAAAATGGAGTTTGAAGTTACGATGGGTTTGTATAGGAAGGGGAAGGGGTCTGATAAAATGAATATCAAATATCTAAATACTGACTCATGCAACGTAAAAACTGTCCGGGGTGCTCACAAAAGCCTGAGTAGACGATAAAATAACCCAAACATGTTTGAAAGTGAAATATCCCTTTTAAGTGATTCATTCATAACATATTTTAGTAAATGTGGGTTCCGGGGAGACACCAATTTAACTTTTGGGTCTCGAGCTGATAAAGTTTGTAAACCCTGTCCCCTGCACTAGAGCGACTCCTACAGTTTGGTCAGGGTGCCTGTTCAGTGGATGTGGAACTCACCCGCGTGACAAAGGATTAATATACTGTACATGGAGAATTGATTTTGGCATAACGACTAAATTGGTAGAAGTGCAATTAAATACATTGTAGTTGAATTACACCACGTTCAAGTGTTGAACAGTAGGTGTTAATGATGCTGCTGTGTGGGTGTGGGTCGGTGGTTGAATTTGAGACCACTCTGTTGTACTGTCTACATGAGATACCATGTATTCTAATGTGTGTGCGTGCGTGTGTGCACTATGCAGGATACGCAGCGGTAGTGCTGCAGAAAGCACAGGTCCGCATCATCAACAGCACGGTGTGTGACCGCCTGATGAACGGTCAGATCACTTCTCGGATGCTGTGTGCTGGAGTGCTGAGTGGAGGAGTGGACGCCTGTCAGGTAGAAAAACTGTTTACGCTTCAGTTATACGCTGTCTCGCCAATAGGGCTGTCACCATTACAACATTTAAGTTGACGATTCATTGTCACACAAATAATTGCGATTAGCGATTTTATAGTTTTTTTTGCATTGAACATATGAATACAAATACAATTTCTGTTTTGCCTTTGAGGCTTCGTAATAAATAATTGCACATGGCAGATATGACAAATAAATAAATAAATAGAAAAATAGCGGAAATAGCTAAAAGCTTACAACGCGTTACAAAGTCACACATTATAAGCTTGTAGATCAGCTATTTCTGCTATTTTTGGAAAATGTTTCAAATGTATGAATATTTTTCAACATGGAAACGATTATGACGATTATGCAAATTATTTGCGATTATCTCAAATAATTGCGATTAGGCGAATAATGTGTAATAATTGCCACAGGCATAATCGTGCTTCGGTGTCGCATAGCAAAAATTGACGTTCGACAAGCTCACAACGTGTCACAACGCATTGTGAACTTAGATCGTCTACTTTTGCCATGCAACACCATCGTACGATGAAGTGTAAATCAGGCTTTACAAACACATTTACAAAACATGGAATAATAGACAGCTGCAGCACAAACACACGTTTTAAGGTAATGCACACAATCTAAGTGTCATTGTGAGTGTGTCTGTGTAAGTTCCAATTTATAATTTGAGCCACCTACAGTGTATATTATGCATATAGCCACAACGCTATATGTCACAAATCTGTCCACCAGAGGGTGTTGAAAACTCCAAAACAAGTTGTACACAACCATTACTATCCAAGTAAGATGAGGTGTTTTGGTATGAAAAACCTATTACATTTTTCATTTAACCAAGTATCCTGTGTTATATAACATGACATTTGTCATGTTCACATCATGGCATTTTTGGGGGCTTTTATGCCTTTTATTTGACAGGACAGTAGGCGGACAGGAAATGGGGAGAGAGATGGGGGGGTGACACATAGCACACATAGCAAAGGTCGTCGGGAACGGGAGTCGAACCCGCGACACGCTGTCAAGCTGGATTACCAGCTTATGTGGTATGCGCCTGGACCGCTAGGCCAGCGGGCGCCCACATCATGGCATTTGTAACAACCCTAATCACTTGAAAATGGGTTGAAAATGCAAGGAGTTGTGATGATTTTAATTGTGGAGAGACCTCCTACTTCACTTCTAGAGTAGACATACATGTATTAGGACTGATGCCGCTCCAGTGAACAGCAGTGGCCACTGTGGTGTCTATATGTACATTTATATACTTGCCAACACCCTGTGAGCAAATGAATGAACTGTGTGTGTGTGTGTGTGTGTGTGTGTGTGTTTGTTTCTATCAGGGAGATTCTGGTGGTCCTCTGTCCAGCCCATCCTCCGGGGGTCGTATGTTCCTGGCTGGAGTGGTGAGCTGGGGTGACGGCTGCGCCCGACGAAACAAGCCGGGCATCTACTCAAAAGTCACCAAATTCATCGGCTGGATCAAAGAAAAGACGGGCGTGTAGGCTATGGAGGGAAACAGCCTAACAAAATGACACAGAATGACAGCAGCGAACATCGGATGACGGGCAAAGTAGCAGCACGAACTGTCATAACATTCCAGGACTGCTCCCCTGCAGCCGTCACCACAGCACGGTCTCAGCATCACAGTCTCAGCATCACTCCTGCATTGGATGACGGACTGTTTGCATTCGCAACATTTTTTTTACGTCCAATGCAATTTTAAGGTGTGGAGACATTGTGGGTTTTTTGTTTTAATATTGAAATGTAAATATTTTTTTTGCTCTGGCGACTTTAGCTGTCTCTGTTTTGCAGCATGCTTTAATAACCACTTGAGCCCTATTTTATGCTTTGTCTTACCACTGTGTCGCACAGAGACAATAGCCGATCAACAAGCCATGCGACACGTCACACATAAGGAGCTTGTACAACTGCTATTTCGTGCTGCTATATCTGCTTTTTTTCCCTCTATAATGGCATGCCAGGTTGACAGTGGTTAAAGAATGCAAGCACAACAAAGTAGCACATATGAAATATACATATTTGGTTTAATGATACTGATAATGTTACATATGTGCATGAAGGACATGTCGCGCACATACTGCTCTACATATTTCCCCCTCTCCTTGTCTGACAATTCCTCAATTCTTCTTTCAGTCGCGTTAATGTGAATTGCTTTTTTCCTTTGTCTTGATTTGTACAATCAAGCTTACGGTTGGTTGGTCTTACCTCCTATGGTTTGGTATGTCGCGTGTTCAGATTAGCATCCTGCACAGAGCTTTGACGTGAAGGGATTCAAAGATGTGATCGGTGATGTGATGTGATGTGTTCACTTTTACAAACACGTCAGGCTTTTGTTTTTCCTCCAGGTTTTGCATTTCATTTTAACAGGATGTGAAATGGCTTGACATCAGAACCAAACATGCAGAGTGAAAGTTGGCTTCGGTTTTTTATCATTTTTGTTGTAACATACTGTATTGTGATCCCTATGCACTAAAAGCGAATGAATTTAGCTGTAAAGCAGGTGAACTGTACTGCCTCAAATCGTGTAAATATATCTTTTACAGTGCACATTTTTAAAATAAATGTACCACCAAGTCTTATCTGTTTTGATGTAATCAAATGTTTTTTCGCCAGACATTGTTTTAATGTTTTCGTACTAGTTAGTGATGGACTATAGTCTATAGACAAACTCTTAAAAGTGAATAGAAAGCATACAACTAGTGACTTTATAAGTGTGTATCTACAATGAGTATGCTACAGTCTGAAAAGGCAAGTTGTCTCCAAAAGTGAGACCGGTCTCAGGGAAAAACATGAAAGCAAATAATTACATAGCTTCGTTGAATACTAATTCTGATTGGTCAATCAAGGCATTACGTGGTCTATTATCACTGCATAACAGACCACTGTTCTGCCTGTTTACATCGACATGGAAGTCTAAGCTTGTAAGCTAATAAAATATTTTTTAAATATTTTTTGTCCGCTTTGATAAGATTAAAAATCCTTCCAAGTCGGCCATCCCACCCAAAATTGCATTATAAAACAAAATGCCAGACGCCAGAGGATTATTAATAAGTATCCATGTAATAAGCACGATAATGTACCATAAAGTGAGCTGGTCATTTAAGAAAACCGACAGGGTGACAGGGCCGACACAGAGCTTCATTGGTAAATAGATTTCTGAATTTACCATACCATGTCCACCTCTGGGTCACTGAGTTGATGGACATGGTGCAATGAGCTTAGTGGGGAACAATTGGGACTATATGAAGATAACCGATGGGCTCTTAGATTGACTAAACACATGAAAATGTCACAGTAAACACAGTGTGACAATGACACCATAGCATAGGCCTTTAGAGATGAATGGATAGATATACCGTAGATAGATAGCCTATACAATAAAAACATACAAGGAGTTCCTCAATTATTTATGATTCTTTATTGTTACATCCCATCATACGTATAGTATTAGAGAATACAGTTCCTAGGTTTCGTAGATTTTGTATGTCTTAATAATATGCAGTATGAGTAGTACAACCAACCATGTAGACTTCAGTAACAAGTGCTCTTGCAGGCTTTCATGTTGTGTACAGAAAGTGCACGTAATACAGTCAAGTATTCAAAAGAAGAAAATGTTGTAATCTGCACCTTAAAGCACCACTTGGTTTTAATTTGTCTTTTTGCTCATAGCTCATTAGACCTCGGAAAGGTCCTGATTATTTCACATTTATTGTTTCTCTATCTTTCTTGTCTTGTCTTACCGGTGAAGTGGACTGGCTTGTTTTAGTTGTCCCAAAAGACCAAAGAGTGTCTGGCTGCAGACAAGATGACAGTGGCCATGGTTCTTCTGACTATTATTTATACAGAGTCAATAAATGGATATGCCTAATTTTAAAAATAATTTCACCAACCAGAGTGAACCATGCTGAGCTATTTCTTGTACATTTCTTATCTAACTGAAGCTTTGATTGATTGATTGATTGAATACTTTATTAGACAGAAATGTAAACAGTACGAGTACAGTCATATACAGTACACTTGGTCTAAAAGGATAACCCAAAAAAGTATTGTGGACTTGTTTCCATTGAGCTAAATATTTACCTGATCATTGTGAAAGACAGCACATGAATCTTAAAATATGTATTTATATTTCTAGCATTTAGCTGCTCTTATGCAGAGAGTTGGACAGCAATACAAGAACTGATACAGACTCACTGATAAAATTGGTTTCTGAAGTGCTAAGCCGCATGAGATAAAATAATTTTATTGATCCCTGGTGGGGAATTCCAGTGTAAACACTGAACAGCATTGGGTTTGGAACATGAGAGGTACAGAAAGGTACAAAAAAAAGAAGATAATTAAGCTTTAGATTCTGGCACAAAATTATGTAATAGGTCTCTGAATCTGTTTAACTTGTGAATATAATACTGTTTATCAATACAGTATATCAACATATATACTATATAATCAATAATTGTTTTACTACTTTAATTCAAATCCCTGTTTTTGTCATTACCAAGAGGAGAAAAAAAAGAATTGCCCCTCTACATTTCCAAAATCTGTCCTTACTGCTGCTAATGTTTTATAACTTTTTACTTGTATTAGATTCATGGTTAATATTATGTTTTTGTTTTGAGAATTGAGAGAGAGTAAAGTTGAATACATTTAAGTCCATGATGTCTGCAGTAACACATGCTTTTGCAAGTATAGACATAATGTGTGCAGTGTGCATAATACAGTCTTCAGTATTTCAAGCTGGAGTATTCAAATGTAGAATACTAGAGGGTCGGGGCGCTGCGCGCCCCTCCCCCCTAGCCGCTGCGCGGTGCTTTGTGTTTGTTGGTCTCTATAATATATAAAGCCATAATAGGAGATGTTCCCAATGGAGCTATGCCCAAATATGGAGTGTGTTGTCTGACCTCACTTGGGTCTCGTTGGGCGGTGGTCGGCGATGACGCTAAGGAACAACATGGCCGACTGTAATGTTGTGAGTTTGTGTTTGCCGCAATTAATTATGCTGCGAGGGGGCAGATGTGTGCTGAGCAGTATGAAGTGGCCTGCAGACTGCGCGTAGTAATTCTGCACGTTGTGGCGTGTCTTGTTAGTGACATTGATATGTTGTTTTTGTGTTTAGTCCCACACAGTGGCAGGTTTTTTTGGGGGGTTTTGGGTTTAGAAATGTATATACACTAGAGGGTCGGGGCGCTGCGCGCCCCTCCCCCCTAGCCGCTGCGCGGGGCTTTGTGTTTGTTGGTCTCTATAATATATAAAGCCATAATAGGAGATGTTCCCAATGGAGCTATGCCCAAATATGGAGTGTGTTGTCTGACCTCACTTGGGTCTCGTTGGGCGGTTATATAAAGCCATAATAGGAGATGTTCCCAATGGAGCTATGCCCAAATATGGAGTGTGTTGTCTGACCTCACTTGGGTCTCGGTGGGCGGTGGTCGGCGATGACGCTAAGGAACAACATGGCCGACTGTAATGTTGTGAGTTTGTGTTGGCCGCAATTAATTATGCTGCGAGGGGGCAGATGTGTGCTGAGCAGTATGAAGTGGCCTACAGACTGCGCGTAGTAATTCTGCACGGCGCGGTGCTTTGTGTTTGTTGGTCTCTATAATATATAAAGCCATAATAGGAGATGTTCCCAATGGTGCTATGCCCAAATATGGAGTGTGTTGTCTGACCTCACTTGGGTCTCGTTGGGCGGTGGTCGGCGATGACGTAGGAACAACATGGCCGACTGTAATGTTGTGAGTTTGTGTTGGCCGCAATTAATTATGCTGCGAGGGGGCAGATGTGTGCTGAGCAGTATGAAGTGGCCTACAGACTGCGCGTAGTAATTCTGCACGTTGTGGCGTGTCTTGTTAGTGACATTGATATGTTGTTTTTGTGTTTAGTCCCACACAGTGGCAGGTTTTTTTGGGGGGTTTTGGGTTTAGAAATGTATATATAGATAGATAGATAGATATGATTGATTGATTGATTGATGTACTTTATTTAGTAAGACATGAGAACAACAGTACATGGAAGTACAAATTCACTATACAAGGTCTACTAAACTGGAAGACTCATTAAGCACTGAGCTTGTTTAAGATGAGATCCCCATGCACACAAATCATAATTAAATTTTATTAAAGTGTCAAATCACAACAAGTTGTCTCAAGACACTTTACATGTAGAGAAGAGACCCGACAGTCCCACCCTGAGCAAGCAATTTCGGGGGTAGGTTAAGACTTAAGGGGCCATTTTCGAATTGCAGCCTCCTGAAGGTGTATCTTTAGGGCAGAAAGGTCATATTGGTTGACGATATGTACGGTACATGCAATTTTAACTAACCCTTTAAAACATAACTTAGTTTTATATTATTTTGGATCGTTCAAATCAAATCAAATCAAGCTTTATTTATAGAGTACATTTAAATCAATCGAGATTGACCGAACTGCTGTACACCGTAAAATCAAAGCATCAACAAAAACATTGTGCATGCTCACCCACATAACATCAAAACACTCAATAAAACATTATGCATATGAAACCACATGGTATCAAAACACACAGTTAAAATAATATTATGTATAATGGGGTCAAAGAGGTCAAAGAGGATCATTGCTAGACTTAAAGCTGTATTATGTTACTTTGTGCGTGAACAAAATGTTATTTTGTCCAATCTGTATGTAGAGTATGTCTGTTGCCTACATCATTCTCTGGTATTCATATTGATCTTGTGCTGATGAAGAACTTTTAACTTTGTGGTGATGAACAGTTCAATCTGTAGTGTCATGGTGTCATATGGATTCGGGTTTTGGTCCTTATTTGACTAATACATTGGATATTTGGAAGATAACTACACAACATATTCATAATGCATACATCTTCTGTGGAAAGGCCCATAATACACTGCATTAACTGATATCATATCAGAATAAGTTTGGTGTTGTCTGTTGTTGAGCATAGCACTCATGAAAATTCAGGATAATCAGACTATAAGAACATCACCATGCCAAGTTCAGAAAGGACACCAAGAAAAAACACTCAAAAGAGAGTGTAAATGGTTATAATTTGCCCGATTTGTATAAAATGCCTTCCTTCAATAAATAAATAAACAAACAAACAAACAAATAAATAAATATGTGTTAATATGGTGTAAGAGTAAGATAATATTGTGATTTCAATATTATAGTAGTAGTATAATATAACAGAGAATGTGAAAATGTACAACCTACAAGATCTACAATAGTGCTAATTTAGCAATAGTGGATGAACGCTGAGGTACCGTGTGGCCCCATGACCTTAAGGGGTGGGGGGGGGGGGTCACAAACCTTTTTACACCGTTGTCTCCATTTGGGCAATCTGGGAACCCATCGCCAAATGAAAAGGAAAAACAGCGCCTTCTGCTGTTCTTGAGAGATTACCATTTGGGCAATGGTGCGGATCTAATGCCTGTAATGCATGTTTTCGGGGAACCTTTAAGAACCGCACCGGAAAAGGAAAGTCCCGTCGTGTTATTGTTCCGCCAGTAGCTTGTCTTGATTTAACTCTTTGGTCTTGATGTATTGAACGCATTTATCTCTACATAAAATATATATATTATATTATAATTATTGATATATTATAACTCTATGATTTAACTGCAGAAGGTTGTTAATTATCACGTTAAACAGACTAACGAAACAAAACTATAGAGATCCTTTGTCCACATGTACATGTGATGTACTGCAGTAAATATGTAACTTGGACTTACTGCTTGGTATGTGATCACAATAATAATAATAAATAATAATAATAATAATATGGAATGGGACTGGGACAGCCCACAGTGTCGTGCTCAGCTGGATGAGATATTTTTCCGTCAACATGATTATATTCAAGCAGGTAAGTTAAAGTTACCTCATCACCACTGTTACATTAGTCCTACAACTATACAGCATATATTCTCATGCACATCTTCTCACAATGGACAGATCTCCTTTAAACCATTAAGACTTGAGTCAGATTCTAAAAATGTCTTCTAAATCCTTATGTTATATCAGTGTCGCTCAAACTTATTCATGTCAAGGACCCCCAAAATGATATGTATTTGGCCACGGATCCCTATCACAAAATATTTTGTTCCAGGGACCCCCAGAAGCAAAGACTTGTGTATAAAATGTTCACTTAGAAAATATGCATATTCAAAGATTTGCACACATTTTCACGATAAAAAAAAATTGCATATCTATAAGCTCATAGCGCGGCACAAAGTGACGTGCTATGAGCTTGTATATCTGCTATTTTTGAATAACCAACTAATGTGCTATATATATTGCTAAAATCTAAAATGACACAGATGCTTTCCTGGTTTTAATGGGTTAACATGTGGTCTGATTTGCACCTTCCCTTTTACAGGTAGCCCAGAACACAGGGAGTTCTGGGCCTTTTTCGAACGCTTCCAAAGGTTCAAGACGAAGAGGGACAGCTCCGGACGCGCGGCCGACAGAGGAGAGGATGAGAGCGGAGGAGGGGAAGAGGGCACAAGAAAGACGGGCACCGGAGGACGGGTCGATCTCGGCCTTCCCGAAGAATACGACGCCCGCTACCGCATCAACGTGTCAGTGTGCACCAGGGACGTGGAGGAACGCCTCGGGAGGTCAGAGCAACAGCACAGACACAGACGGAGCTCGTCCTCCTCGGGGCCCCCGCCTCCGGGGTCTCGGGAGATCACAGACTGTCGACTGGCCCTCCTCCACTTCCTGGACTTTAGCCAGAGGCAGAGTTTTGGGAAACTGGCCAAACTACGCAGGGAGCAGAAGAACCTGCCCATCTTCCAGTACAGAGAACGGATAGTGGATCTGGTGCGACGCCATCCTGTGGTGGTGGTGGCCGGGGACACGGGCTGTGGGAAGTCCACTCAAGTGCCCCAGTATCTTCTCTCTTCTGGCTTCAGTCAGATAGCTTGTACGCAGCCTCGCCGTATTGCCTGTATATCTCTGGCCAAGAGGGTCAGTTTTGAGAGTCTCAATCAGTACGGCTCAAAGGTGCGTTACGTGCACAATTATATTATGTTTAAGTCATTTATTAAGTTCTGTTATTTAGTTTAGTTTATTGTGAATAACAACGTGGCCTCATATGGTTCATGGTCTTCCATGTCCAGATTCTGTCATACTGTAAACCTCTGTAAAGCATACTGATACATCCCTACTTAGAAGGCCACCGAATGATGGTTCAATACATAAAATAATCTCAGACAATGGCTAAATTACCAGCCACAGCTTTAGTTGGTGAATGGTGTTCAATTCCTACGCAGCGGTGTGGTAGAACTCAAATTGTATCCAAAACTAGCAGGTGAGCCTTGCATAGTGCATTTCTGACAGTTACGACTTTACACATGCAAATCACTGCACACACAACAAGGCCGGAAGGCCCGGGATGCAGATTATTTCCAAGATTTACAATTATGACTCAACGTATCGTGTTGTCCTGCCTTGCAGGTGGGATACCAGATCCGCTTTGAGACCACCCGCACAACATCCACCAAGCTTCTGTTCCTGACCGAAGGTCTGCTGCTCAGACAGATCCAGCAGGACGGTAGCCTGGCCCAGTACCAGGTGCTGATCGTGGACGAGGTGCACGAGAGGCACCTGCACTGTGACTTCCTCCTCGGCGTGCTGCGCACTCTGCTGGCCCGCAGCCCGGACCTGCGCCTGATCCTCATGTCGGCCACCATCAACATCAAGCTCTTCTCCGACTACTTTGATGGCGCTCCCGTGTTGCAGGTGCCGGGCAGGCTGTTTCCCATCCAGGTGAGCAGAGGACAGGAGCATAGCTTCAGTGCAAGGCTTATTGCCTAGCCCTAGAAAGTCATTGTGTGACACTGATGGTTTGCTAGTTGCAATTTCGTGTCACCGGTGTGAAAACTAAACATTCTAAAAGACAATTTCAGTCACATATATTCCAAGCCATTATTGTATTTCTGACCAATTATTTTCTCACATATTCCTCCAAATGAGTGTGCAGTCTTGACTGTGTTTATTAAATATGTAAAATCACTGTAATTTATTTTAGCAGCATACATCTCATAATAAGCTATTATAAAGCCATCTTGTATTTTAATTAAATGCTTCTCCACTCTTCATCACCTGTGTCTTGTGTTACGTACAGGTGATCTACCAGCCCATTCCGTCTGAGGAGCAGCCGTCCCGCTCGGAGAAGCTGGACCCCAGGCCCTACCTGCGCGTCCTGCAGGGCATCGACCAGCGCTACCCTCCAGAGGAGCGTGGCGACCTGCTCCTCTTCCTCAGTGGTGTGGCAGAGATCTCCACCATCCAGGAGGCCTGCCAGGTCTACGCCACGCACACCCGCCGCTGGATAGTCCTAACGCTGCACAGCACCCTGTCAATAGCCCAGCAGGATAAGGTAGATACATTTATACCATAGAGGTGGATAGTCTACTAGATAAACGCTTTTTTTTTTTTTTTTGTATTATCGTCATAATGCATGTTGTTGAAAAATGTTCATACATTTTTTTTTCTAAGTATAAAGTTCTTAAATTAAATTAAATTATGTAAGTTATTTGTCATATCTGCCCTGTGCACCTTTTGTTTAACAGAAATGTCATTTGTATTCATGATGTTCCAGTGTTCAACGACAGAAACGCAATTAAATCTTTAATCGTAGATTGACTATTTTCGCTACTTTTGCATGACACTCAAATACAGCATTCATTTACAAAAAACGAAACAAAAGTTGAAATATGGAGATTCAAGGTTTTTGCTCGACAGCAACAATTTCTACCATAGAATAGAGCTGCAATTATCGATTGTCTTCTCTTCGTCAAATGTCTTGGGCCCGGCCATCCGTCCTAACGACATACAGTAGTACAACAACCTGACACGGCATTGCTGTAGAAGCTCATTGTCAGTGATAAATATGGTGATCTTCACTATTCATCTCCCTCAAATACAACTGTATCATTTTCTATAATTTCTTAAATGGGTCTTTAGGTGTTTGACATCTCTCCTCCGGGTGTGAGGAAGTGCATCATCTCTACAAATATTGCGGAGACCTCCGTCACCATCGATGGAGTGCGCTTTGTCGTTGACTCAGGTAGGGAAGTAGGATGTAGGCTTTTTACAGAAGTGGACTTACTCAATGTGCTAATCATTTGAGACAAAGGGCATTCACATTAGCATATGTCCTGTCATTTATTATTTTCCAACAGAGGAGACAGAAGAGAGTTTTGATGGAAATGTTAGCCTATGATGTAATGGAACATAAAGTGAACCACACATTATCTGAATCACTGATTATCAACATGGGGTCTTCCCCAGATTTTCAGAATAAAAAAAAACGTATAGCAGATCTACAAGCTCACAACGCAGCGTATCCCAACACGTTGTGACTTGTTGATCTGCTATTTTCACTACTATACTGTATAGGACATTCATGATACATTTTTGTTAGTTTGTGTCCCGAGGAGACGCAACATTTTTTTTG
Source organism: Gymnoscopelus microlampas (assembly GCF_963454915.1). Taxonomy (NCBI): domain Eukaryota; kingdom Metazoa; phylum Chordata; class Actinopteri; order Myctophiformes; family Myctophidae; genus Gymnoscopelus; species Gymnoscopelus microlampas. The sequence goes on along the minus strand of NC_139945.1, from coordinate 18,865,476 downwards.
GGGTCATTCCACTGGTCTCCATCCAGTGGAATGTGTGTGATTCCTGTTCTAAATCCATCCAGTGGAATGTGTGTGATTCCTGTTCTAAATCCACCCAGTGGAATGTGTGTGATTCCTGTTCTAAATCCACCCAGTGGAATGTGTGTGATTCCTGTTCTAAATCCACCCAGTGGAATGTGTGTGATTCCTGTTCTAAATCCACCCAGTGGAATGTGTGTGATTCCTGTTCTAAATCCACCCAGTGGAATGTGTGTGATTCCTGTTCTAATGTGTGTGATTCTGTTCTAAATCCATCCAGTGGAATGTGTGTGATTCTCTCCCAGGGAAGGTGAAGGAGATGAGTTTTGATCCCAAGGCCAAGATGCAGCGTCTGCAGGAGTTCTGGATCAGCAGGGCCAGTTCTGAGCAGAGGAAGGGCCGTGCAGGTCGTACGGGCCCAGGGGTGTGTTACCGCCTCTACGCCGAGTCCGACTACGACGCCTTCGCCTCGTACCCCGTTCCAGAGATCCACAGGGTGGCGCTAGACTCCCTTGTGCTGCAGGTATGGCATTTTTATGGGCTTAACAACCTGTCTAATTTATTATTATTGTTGTTGTTATTCATATTATTAGTATTAGTATTGTTTTTGTTAGCGGCGCTAGCCGATACCGGATATTAGCCCTCTATACCTGGCTTTTGCGTCAATGTTCTGATTGGTCAGGCTCGCCAAGGTTCTGATTGGTCAGGTCCGTCAACGTTCTGATTGGTCAGACCCGTCAACGTTCTGATTGGTCAGACCCGTCAACGTTCTGATTGGTCAGACCCGTCAACGTTCTGATTGGTCAGACCCGTCAACGTTCTGATTGGTCAGACCCGTCAAGAAAGTGATTGGTCAAGCTTCACGTGACACATGGCTATAAACACATTATAAACACATATCGATGACAAAATGTATCAAAGGCGCCGCTACCTTCACACAGGGTGTGATTTTTATTACTATTATTATTATTATTATTATTATTATTATCATGATTATTATGATGATGATATTACTATTATTATTATTCTTGTTATTACTATGGCTACAGGCACTGTTATATGAATGTTTTTTCTGTCCCTATAGATGAAGAGTATGGACGTCGGGGATCCGCTGTCGTTCGTTTTTATCGACCCGCCTCCTGCAGCCAGTATCCAGACCGCAGTGACGTATCTGAAGGAGCAGGGGGCGCTAGACCACCGTAGTGAGCTCACCTCCATTGGGAGCCTGCTGGCACAGCTGCCTGTGGACGTGGTCATAGGTATGTACCCTTTCCCACAATCCCTATAGATGTGGTCATAGGTATGTACCCTTTCCCACAATCCCTATAGATGTGGTCATAGGTATGTACCCTTTCCCACAATCCCTATAGATGTGGTCATAGGTATGTACCCTCACCCATGTGGTCATAGGTATGTAACATCTCCCATAATCAGCATCGCTAGCTGATTTCATTGCTTCAAGGGGTTATCCTTCTAATAAAGGTACTATATATATTTAATCTCTTTTTTTTTCTTTATTAAATTCTAAAAGTGTAAGAAAGTGTCACAGTGGCCAACAGCTTAGCTCTGAGTAAATTATATCATCATTTGAAGATTTGCTGCTCCATTCACTTCTTGTTTAACTTATTACTGAAAAAGGCTGTATCTCGGCTCCTGAGCACTTTTCATGTTATTATGTTATTTTCAAAAGGCAGACAATAAATGTCAACAAGGTCCAATGACCTCGTTGACATTTGTTAAACCACACAGTATAACCCTCAGTGATTAGCACCCATCAGGGGATCGATTATACTGGAGATAAATATTCTGTGACTACTTGAAAAAGGTAAGAAATTTGAAAAATTGCTGGCACAGTATGCACATATTTTCTTTTATTTCATTGGCACTGAATGAGTTAAAAAGGTTTACTCATCTAATGAAGATATATGGGTGAAGCGTCCCTAGTGTCATCACTGTAGAACAGCAGCGCTCCAGTCTATTACATTTTGGTGTTTAGGTGGTTAAAGCATATTTCAGCCCCCCAAGCAGACAGGATTGAACATGTTGGTGTTTGTGTTTAGGGAAGATGTTGGTGCTGGCGTCTCTGTTTAACCTGGTGGAGCCCATGTTGACGGTGGCAGCGGCCCTCAGTGTGCAGTCCCCATTCCTGCGCAGCGCGCAGCACAACCCGGACTGCGCCACCGCCCGGCAGCCCCTGCACAGCAACCAGGGAGACCCCTTCACCCTCCTCAACACCTTCAACGCCTGGGTGGAGGTCAGTAGATGGGGCACCGGCACGTTTATCGCTTGACCAGTGGCTCTCCTGGTCAAATAATACGAGTTAGTATCAGTCCAATGCTGTTGTGTGATGCGTTTACCACTTGGGTTTAGTGACATTAGGGTTTAGCGTCCCTATTCTGGGCATGTCATAATAGGTGAACATTTGGCAAAAAATAGGCGAATAGATTTGTTGTAGAGGTAAAAAAGTAGGGGACCAAGTGTGTAGACCCCTGGGGGACCCCGGTCAACAAAGTGTATATAGGGTTTATTTGGTTAAGTATCTTGAGGGGTGTGGTTCAGCGAACTACACTGGCGTGCTAATTCCGCTGCGTCGCGTCTCTGTGCAGGTGAAAGGAGAGAGGGGCGGAGCCTCCAGGAAGTGGTGTCGGAGGAGGGGTCTGGAGGAGCAGCGGCTCTATGAGATGGTGAACCTGCGAAGGCAGTTCAAGGTTAGTCAAGCGCTAACAGAAAGCCAAACATCCAATGAAATGTTATGATCTCCAATCATGCTCTGTGGAGGGGCTGAGTTTACACCAAATGATTTCAGTCATTACTATTAGTTAGTGTAGTTGGTACAAGATTCAACATTCAAGCGGGGTTTGTCACTCACTCATACAGGACAGGTACAAGACTGTGAAATGTTGGTATGGCATGTTCTGCAAGACTGCGCTAACAATAACAATATACTATATATACTATACCTAGATAATAAAAGTTATAATACAAGATGTAATAAAATAATAAAAGTACTGGTAAACCCACTTCAGCAGCAATGGGGAATGTTCAGATTATGCACACTAATGTTCTTTAGTGTAAGTAACAATTTGAGTCATCTTTGTTTGAAATGAAAACACCCATTGGGTAGATTTTGTTCAGGTGCATGTTTCATGTTCTCCCCGTGTGTCCTAGGGTAGGTACCCTCACAAAAACATGCAGTAATCCTGGTCACTATTCTGCCTCCCCCTGGTCAGCCAGGGTGCCTGATGGAGGGGGAAGGTACTGGTTGGAATAACGTGTTCCTTCCACGCGCTACGTCTAACCAGGGAAACTCCCCCCTGTCGGGTGATAAGAAGCGGCCTGCTTGCTCCTCATGCATTTAAGGAGGCATGAGCTTCAGCTTGGGCTCTCCCTAGGCTAGCAGAGGGAGAAGATTACATAGGCAATTGGCACTGGGTGAAAAAATATGGGTTACAAACTAGTGGGATAAAAGTTATTTAAAAAAAAAAGATTCTGTTCAGGTGAGAGTAAATGCAAACCATGAGTGACATAAAACAAGATATGACACAGTCATATTATACCAGGTTGCTTATTTCTCTCACTAAACGTGGCAACGTTTTTAGATCCCATATGGTTGCTTATTTGTCTCACTAAACATGGCAACCTTTTTAGATCCCGTATTCTGAGAGGATATTGAGCAACAGCGCCACTTACCATAGAGTTACATACAGTGGCTGAACACAGTATTTTAGGTCGTCTTTAGATCCCATATTCTGAGAGGACATTGAGCCCTCTTTGGCTAAAAGACCAGCCAATGAGGGAAAAGTGCCGCAAAAGTCACGACTAGCGAGTGTAGATGTAGACCAGGTTTTGCAACCTGGTAAAAAAAAATGCTGTGCCACCAGGACCTGCTGAAGAGTCACGGTCTGCTGGAGTCCGTGACGAGTGCTCCCTCTTCTGGCGACCGAGGGCAGCGCCGAGAGAGACTGACGGAGAGGAGGAAACTGCACCAGCTGAAGAGGGACCACGATCTCCAAGAGGGTGGCAGGCGCAAGGTCCTGAGGCTGGGGGAGGGAGAGGAGGCCTCCTCTGGGTCGGACGCAGAGGACGCAGGCAGAGGCAAGAAGGACCAGAACAACATGGACATACAGGCGAGTGTACAGAAAGAGGGGAGTTAGGGGGTGCCGGTGGCCTAGTGGTTAACCCATTAAGACTGGGAACGCATCTGTGTCACTTTTAGATTTCTTTAGGCTATATATATATATATATATATATATATATATATATATATATATATATATATATATATATATATATATATATATATATATATATATATATTAAAGCGTTAGGATTTAGAAAACATGTTTTTAATCTGCCTCAGGTCTTAATGGGTTAAGGCGCAATGCCACATAGGCTCTAATGCCCGACGACCGTTGCTGTGTGTCACTCCCCGTCTCTCTCTCTCTCTGTTTCCTATCAATTTACACTGTGCTATCCAAATAAAGTCAGAAAAGCCCTAAATAAACTAGAGTTACAAATCTGTAACGGTTCCATTTGATTACTTTTTCAGACTCTCAGAGTTCAAACAACACTGATGATTGTACATTGATCTACAAAGCTCTTACTAAGTCAAACAGTTATGGAGCGAAGCTTTAACCACATTAACACAGCATCATGAACATAGCATCTCTATTCTGGGCATGTCATAATAGGTGAGCATTCGTATGGATTAAAGTTCTCAGTCGCCACAACTGATTTCAGTTATTTTTTTATAAGATTAAAGAGTATTAGAATGGGTCAAACTAGCAATAGAATACATGTTCAGAAGCCTCAATTAGCAATTTGTCCAACTGGATGGCTGTGTGTAGAACACAGAAAGAGCTTTTGAATGATGATATCCCAAATATCCTTATTCTATACATTTTGGTTAATTGTTTAGGAAACACGGCACTGGTGTGGGGCGCTCCTTTCGCACGGTTTCACAAATCACAGATTGGGACTTGACCGAATAAAACGTTTTCAGTTGTGAGATTAGTTTTTGCTTTAATCCCTTCATTTGGCAAAAATAGCTGACCTGCAAGCTCAGAACGTGATGCATTGTGAGTTTGTAGACTGGCTGTTTTCGGCGAAGAGATCTAGTGGAGAAGGAAGTGAATTTAAGGTCCATAGGACCACAATGGAAACGTCCCCAGGATTTTTTTTGGTCATCCATTTAGCCTAAATGTTTGGGGCCAAGTACAGACCTCTGGGCGACCCCGGTCAACAAAGTATACAGTATAGGGTTTAAGAACACTGAAGATTGTACTGTGTCATATGTTTGGCTGTGAGACAGGAGGTGAAGTTCAAGTTGCGCCACAACGTGTCGGAGCTCCAGGTAGCAGCCAGCGCCAGTCAGGACCTGCCGTCCCGTCAGCAGGCCCTGCTCAAGCTACTGCTGTGTCGGGGCCTCTACCCCCAGCTGGCGCTGCCCGATGACCACAACTCCACACGCAAGGACTCTGAACAGGTCAGCGTCAGTTGGGTTTTTTCTCTCTGTCTGTGCGTTTTTAACCCATTGAGGCCTGAGTTTCCGATTCTGCAAAATGACTTTTTCACGTCAAGGACCCCCAAAATTATATGTATTTGGCCGCAGACCCCCATCTCAAAATATTTGGGACTCCCCAGAAGTAAAGATTCAAGTAAAAAATGTTCACGATTTTTCAAAAATAGCTGATCTACAAGCTTGTAGCGCAGCACTCGGTGCCGCACTATGAGCTTGTATATCTGCTATTTTTGAATAGCCAAAGTGTAAAATAATGCTTTTTTAGCTCAAATTAAAAAGTGACACAGATGCGTTCCAGGTCTTAATGGGTTAATGGCGTGGATCCGCAGAGGTGAGATGTCTAGAAGAGGTGGTGTGTGTGTGTGTGTGTGTGTGTGTGTGTGTGTGTGTGTGTGTGTGTGTGTCTGTTTGTCCGGGGCTAATCTCGCAAACCCCACTGGACCGACCAGCGCTCATAATATGTACAGTGGGACCAGTCGGTGCTAAATATTCACAACCGTATTGTGAATATTTTTTATACTGGAAGTGAATGAGGTTGGATTGGGCTGAAGCTTTGCTCAAGCACAGAGATGACAGACTTCATAGTACTGACTTCATAGACTGGCCACATGGAGTCCGAGATCCACCATTATTGTCATTATGGTGACGGGTAACATTTATATTAAAATGCATTTTCAGTTCCATATTTTCCAAGTGAATACATCTAAGTGAAACATTTTATTTAATCCAGAACATTCCTCCAAATCAAGCTGAATATGTAATCGTTTTTGTTTTGCCTTGTTGGCCGTGGGAGGGCTGTTGAAACCTGCATATGGCAGCTGTGTTTACACAAAAACATGGGATATGACATGTCATTTGTTTTGTGAATCTAATGATAAGCCAATTACAACATGATTATTCCATGCTGATGGCTGACGGGTTAGATTTTCTTTGTCAGATATTAACATTCGGTTGATCAGTCATCAGTATAATCATTGTTCCTACTCTGTCACTTGACGGTGTTGTAGATCTTCCACACGAGGAACAAGCAGGGCGTGGTCATCCACCCTACCAGCGTGTTTGCCAGTGACCCCGAGGTGCTCCACGTTCCAGAGGATGAGCCCAGAGAGATGGGTAAACGCCCCTGTCACAGTTCTCGTTACATGCACAAAGACACACTATTGCTGAAAATAACTTCCAATGTGGCGGAGAGCAGAATGCTTTCAGACTTCGATTAGGCCTACCATGTCTTTTACAGGCCTTCCCAATGAAGATGTTCTGGGTCCACTACTGGCCGCATCGCAGCGCGTTTTAAGCTTGCAGAGCTGCAATTTGTTTTACAGAAATACAGTAGATATGTCTGAGGATTTGATAATAATAATAATGAATTGCATATATATATTGAATTGAATTTTTATAGCGCTTTTCCAAGTGCTCAAAGCGCTTTACAATGGTTCATTCATTCATACGGGGGTGGGGGGGGGACATTGGGAGGTGGAGCGGCGAACAGTCGACGCCAGTGTCCCCACTTTTTCCCACATTCACTTTTTCCCCATGGTGGCAAGCTAGCGCCAACCGAATCATTGTAGGGTTCAGTGTCTTGCCCATGGACACTTTGACATGTGGACAGGAGGAGCCGGGACTCGACCGCCGACCCACGGATCATTGGACGACCTGCTCTACCTCCTGAGCCACAGCCGCCCATATTTAAACCATACTATGGGACATGTGGATATGGACATTAATTATTTCTCTCTCTCTTTCACTCTCTCTTGTTCTCTTGCTGCAGGCCCAGATAGTAAGACTAGCAGCAGACACCAGCTCCTAGCCTTTGTCACTCTGCTGGAAACCAACAAGCCCTATGTGTCTAACTGCGTCCGGGTGCCAGCGCTGCAAGTCAGTAGACACACACACACACACACACACACACACACACACACACACACACACACACACACACACACACACACACACACACACACACACACACACACACACACACACACACACACACACACACACACCTAGCACCTTTCCTACATAGAATTCACCTACAGGTCTTTGTAAAGATGAGACAGAAAGCACCAATATAATGTTAGAATATTGATCATAGACATTTATACTATGGCATTGAAAAATAACAGAGCACCCAGGACAAGTACACAAGTCACGTGGGGGTACTTGAATTAACAATAATGAGAAAAGACATGTAGAATTTGGTGTACTAATCATGGTATATGTTGCACCTCAGGGAATTGCCTCTGCTTGGACTGCAGTACCATAACCTGCTTCCAGTACATGATCCCTTGCATCAGTGGTTCTCAACCTGTGGTCGGGACCCCCAGGGGGAGCCTCAACTCCTACAATTCCAAGGACTTGTCAGAGTGGAGGGTCCCCGGTTCCCCGGTTCAAATATGATTATTTTGGGGGGGTCACGGACTGAAAAGTTACATAGAATACATGGCCATCATTAAAAAAAAATCCCCTGGAGATACAAACCCTCCCAGCAACAACGTCTATTTCTACGCCTCCATTCCTGACACATGATCCATTATGCAATTCTGACCTTGACCTTTGTCCTTTCCACCCCAAACTGAATCAACTCTTCGGCGCAGCCTAGTGGTCAGTTTAATTGGAAATACCTTCGAAATGTTGACATTGACCGTGATGGTGGGAAATGTATCGCTCTGAAATAGTTTGGGAGCCCCTGCACTAAGCCGACGTGGATGTTTCAAACGTCCATTAAAGGGATTCTAGGCAACATTAAGCCTAAATTTAAAAAAAAAATATATATATATATATTTTGCATTTTTTCCCCTCTATCAGCCACTATATAATGATGCTGGTGTGTTTTCCTGCATTGAAACACAGTCCTCTTTCTGAAATCCGTATTTGCCCTACTGTTTATATTTGTCCGGGTCGTAAATTAACGCACGCATGTGCGCGTCCGTGTCCGTGTGAACGTTTTACTTTCGGTTTTAAAACGCTCTCAAACTTCGTTTTTGAGGCACAGAATTTACTTTTAAGATTGCGTTTGGATAGAATTTAGTTGTTTAACTTCATATATGTGGTCAATTTATCATGAAAGAGCCTATTTAAAAATAAAAATTCAGAGAACCAGCAGGGGCGGGCAGTTCCGCAAAATTATATCCGAATAAAGCAACCTATTTTCGGCATGGCCCCTTCAGAAGTTCCTTTAGCTCTATGGAAGTCCCTCCTGCGTCACCCCCTGGTGGTCGGGGAAACGAACTACAGGAGGCGCGGTGTTTGTTTATCTCTGACTCACCGTCAATGCCTTTAAGCTCCTTGTAAATTCCAGTGTGTTTTTTTGCGTCGTGTCCCTATAGGCTCTGATGCTGGTGGCCAACTCTGTGGACTGCAACGCCGACTGTACCCGCCTGGTGGTGGACGGCTGGCTGGAGCTAGAGCTGCGGGACGCAGACGGGGCCCTGAAGGTCCTGTCTACGGCCCTCACCCTCAGGGCGGACTGGGAGCGCCTCCTGCAGACCCAGCTGGGACAGGGCGTGGTGGACATGGAGTCGGGGGCGGGGGTGTCCCCCAGAGAGCTGGAGAAGCTGAGCGAAGGCCTGGTGCGCTTCCTGCTCTACACAGAGGTATAATTACCTCCCACCTGGAAACTACCAGGGTTTCTGCAGATCCTTATAAAGTCTTAATAGTTTTACGTTCGTTTATGTAAAGAAAATGACGCCATAAAAGGACTGAAGTCTGAAATTCATGCTTCAAAAGTCTTCAAAATGCCACATCTCCAAGATCACATCGTGACGCGTTGTGAGCTTGTTGATCAGCTGTTTTTCCCAAACGTCCCGCCCAGAATAGGGATGCTAGGATTCAAGTGGTTTCATTTAACCCATTGAGACCTGAGGCCGATTCTACATGTCTCCTAAATCTCAACAGTATTCTGAAATACGTATGTTTCTATAGTGGTTCTCAAACTTTTTCATGTCAAGGACCCCCAGAATTATATGTATTTGGCCGCGGACCTCCATCAAAATATTTTGTTCCAGGGACCCCCAGAAGCAAAGATTTGAGTTAAAAATATTCGCTAAAAAATATATATATATTCAAAGATTTGCACACATTTTCACGATTTTTCAAAAATAGCAGATCTACAAGCTAGATCTGTTATTTTTGAATAGCCCAAAGTGTAAAATAATGCTTTTTATCTCAAATCTAAAAATGACACAGTTCTAGGTCTTAATGGGTTAATTCTGAGTGGTTTTAACCCATTGAGACCTGAAGCCGATTCTACATGTCTCCTAAATCTCAACAGTTTTCTGAAAAACGTGTGTTTCTATATCAGTGGTGCTCAATCTTTTTCATGTCAAGGACCCCCAAAATTATATGTATTTGCCCGCGGACCCCCATCAAAATATGTTGTTCCAGGGACCCCCAGAAGCAAAGATTTGAGTTAAAAATGTTCGCTTTAAAATATATACTATATATTCAAAGATTTGCACACATTTTCACGATTTTTCAAAAATAGCAGATCTACAAGCTCAGTGCCGCGCTATGAGCTTGTATATCTGCTATTTTTGAATAGCCAAAGTTTAAAATAATGCTTTTTAGCTCAAATCAAAAAATGACACAGTTCCAGGTCTTAATGGGTTAAAAAGTCTTAAATCTAACCTGCCTAAAACTGCAGATACCCTGATTACCCGTACACAACAACTGCACTACAATCTTTAGTTTGTTCAAAGATCAAAGTTCCACTGTTTAACTTTAAATCTGCAATCCGTGAGATTTATGTCCTTCCTGGGATTCGAACCCAGGTCTCCCACGCAGCAGGACACAAAATGACTACCTGTGTGCTGAGACAGAACGCTCGGTCGGCCAGGGGAGATATTGTGCTATTATGCTTTGTGATTGAGGCAGTACCACTTTTTAACCAGTAGATGTCCTACCTGACACCAAGGGTCTAAATTTCTCAATGGAATAGCAAGGAGACACCTCCAACCACTGCAGATGAGCAAGTTATATTGTATTAACATACTCACCCATACACATTGGTTAAAATAACGCGCCATTAAAATAAATTCTGGATTCAGCTTTAACTGTCAAAATGACAACAAAATCGTGAGTGTTAATTGAACACTGAGTGTGAAAATGGACCCTTGTGGGTCCAGGCCTCTAGTTTGAGGGTGGTAATGTTGACGTTTAGTCAGCGTCATTGATTGGTTTGAAAAGTTGACCACAGCAGAAGAACCAGTACAATCATACACCAAGTTGAAGTCCATCATAGATCAACAATGTCGCATTTAAATACTCTTAAGTGTATGAGGACACCGGCTTCTTCCATTTGGCATGTTTTTGGCAATAATGATAAAAGACACTTACACTTACAATTTACAAATATGTATAGAGTATTTAATATTTCATTTCCAATGAGGTTGGTACTCCTAGTCTTCTCCCTCTCAGATCTTATGATTGTCTTAATATAGTAAACTGGAATAAACAAAAGGGCCCAAATCCTCCCTCTCGTCCCATCTTTAGGTCAGCTACAGTCTGCGACGACTCACCGCGTTCCAAACCCAGAACCTGTACGTTGGTCCACAGCCAGAGTCGGACCTACCTGAGACCAAGGCCCCGAACCTAAACCCCCTCTTCCCAGGAGCAGAGGCCAAGCCGGACCCCATCAAAGGAGGCCTCCGGGTTACCAACTTCTTCACCTACAACTGTCTGGCTGTAAGTCTTGTCTGCGTAAATTCAAATTACAAAAAGCTTTCGATGCCATTAGGAAACAGCGGCGGAGTTGAAGTCAAACAATTCCACCAAGACGCCATTGTGATTGAGCCATGATTTCACCAGAGTGTTTCACTGATGTGTGTGCAGGACTCGAGGGATCTGTACAGCGAGTGTCTTCGTTCTTTCTGGACCTGTCCGAACTGTGACCTCTACATGCCTCTGACGCCACTGGAGAGAATGCAGCACGAGGCCTCCTGCAGGCCGCCAGGAGAACAGCAGCTGCAAGAAAGTGGTGGGAAAACCATTCTCTAGTTAAAGGGCTTTGGGGGGCTTTTATGCATTTATTTGACAGTAGGCTGACAGGAAATGGGCAGAGAGTTGGGTGGGTGACACGCAGAAAAGGTTGTCGGGATCGGGAGTAGGCTGGAGGATTACCAGCCTAGGTGCCCACACGGTTACGCCAACCGTCCGGTCCCCCATTCTCTAGTTTACCCATGATGAGCGTTGTGATCTATAGATCACAAATACACTTTGTAATCTTTTGTCCTTGTAATTTTACATATTGTTTTGAGTACAGTGGCCCCTCACAGTTGTTTTCTGGTTTTAAATTGAGTCCACAATTAGACTAGCTAGAATGTAAACCACTTCTACTCGGGGTCTCCAGACATCTATGCCATCTATATGTTCATGTGTTGTTTTGTTGAATCTGAGATCCTTATTTATTTATTAATTCTCATTCATGTTTATTTTCAGAGTCCGACGACATTAAGACAAATTCCTCATCATCTGCGCCCAGTCTGACCAGGGCGTACCACTGTGATGTGTGCAACGAAGACTTGACCCTCACCTCCACAGAAATCCTCAAACATAAGAGGCAGCATATGTATTCTTCCCGCTAAAACCACTGTCCTAAAAAGCCACGGCTCACCTAGACTCTGACCTAGTCTCTGAAAGATTCAACTAGAGACTGATGACAATCTCCCAGCCTTTATTGCAAAAAATAGTTGGAAACAGATATGAATTTGTTCTGCAATGCAGTTTCTTTTGAACTATGTTTTTAGGGCTGTCCTTTATATTGGGGCGGTGACATGGGTGTAAGTTTTGCTAGTGGCCGTTCTAGCAAGTACCTTGGACATACAGCGTGGATCTCTGATCAAATGGCAACGCGAGGCTACGGCTCTCTCCAATCCACACACCTCCCTCAATTTGGACATAAACCCTTGATAATGTTGTAGACCTAGAAAGTTCGGTGTAGGTGTGATCATCGTAGGGCATCAATAAAAATGCACTGCTTCTCTTTGGGTATATTTATTTACGCACTGTGCAGGGGGCAGCTGACAGGGTTTTGTGTGTGTGAGGTAATGCTGTAGGTGTAAATGAAGGCTTTAGCACAGGAGCTGAGCTGCCATTTCGGATAGTTTTTCAATGGCCTCCTCTTGTTGCTTGAGCTTTTGTTGTAGATTCTTGATCATGGTCTCCTTCTGGGCGGTTTGGTCTTGAGAGGCTTTGAGGAGGCTGCTCTGCTCATCGAATACCTTGGTGAGTCTCTACATCCTCTGTAGTGTACAACAAATCCTCCTGCAACCTTGATCTCCTCCCTTTCTGAGCAGGCAGCATTGTACTTAGCTGTGATTTCGCTGATGTCTCCTGACAGAAGAGCAAGGTTCTGGTCCTTATGGCTCAGCTCGCTACGGAGGTCTCTAGTTTGTTGATCAGATCCAACGCAACATCTTTGTCTTGATCAATTGTCTGCTGTAATCTGTATATATTTTCATTGGCAGCTGCCAGATTTTGCCCAGTATTTGCTAGGATGGAGGTCACTTGTTTACTTAGCAGCTTGTTCTGCTCCATAGTCTCAATAAGTTATTTGGATTACTGAGAGGTTACAGTAGGTTGCTTCTTGTATGCTCCCTTTCAGCCTGGAGGGAATTTCTCAGCTCCGTAATAAGTGCCTGCTGAGCAGCAAGCTCCTGCTGTCCGTTTTCCAACTGCTGTCTGGCCTCGTCAGCCTCAAACTTGGCCTCGGCCTTGCTCCCACTCTAACTGGACTGTGTCAAGTTGGAGCTTTGTGCTGATCAGACTGTTGGAGAGCTGAGACACCTCACCCTCCTGTTCAGAATCAGAATCGGAATCAGTTTTATTGTCACATCACAGGTTTACAAGGTAAAAAAGTGGGTGAAATTCGTTTTTTTTTTTACATCATTCCCATCGCAACGTTAATTTCCATAGAAAAAAGAGGGGGGGGGGGGAGAAGAAGAAGAGGGGTGGGGGGTAAGTGGGAAGGAGATCAGACAAGAGAACAGCAGAAAGGCCAAACAAGTTATCTACATATTTACAAGAGTACCTGAGATAAGAAACAAACTAAGGTGCCTGAGCATAGCAGCAATGTATGTATACTGTGCATGATATACTTATGGACGTTAAGGTGCTTAGAGAAAAAAAGAGCACAATAAAAAAAAAGACAAAAGTCAGTGCGTTATACATGGGATTAAGGTGCAAAAGTTCAGTTAGTGTCCCTGAAGGTGGACTGACCCTGGTATAATCCGCAAGTAGCTCCATGAGGGAGAGCAGCAAAAAAAAGAAAAGTCATTGTACCTGGTGTAGTCCACAGGTGTGTCCGAGGGGGAGCTAAGTCCAAGTCATGTGTCCCTGGTATAATCCACAGGTGTGTTCAGGAAGAGCCAGAAAAAAAATATCTGCGACCAGCTGGGCAGTACCGCCTGTTGTCAGGCTGCTGGACAGGGCTCATGCCTCATTCAGCATTCTGACAGCAGCCGGGTTAAAACTACTCCAGAACCTAGTGGTGGAACTCTTGATACTGCGGTAGGTCCGGTAACCGCCTTCCATTCCGACATCTCACTACTCCGACTAGTGGCTTCCGCGTGCGGTTAGGGTTAGGTATAGGGTTCGTTAACGTCGGAAAGGTGACATGTAACGGTAGGTCCCCTTGCCCGGCCACGGTCGTTGTAGGGTTCTGAACGGTCTGTGACTAGGGTGGTGCTTATCCTTGATGATGCGCTTGGCTTTGACCACGCACCACTTTTTGTACAGATCCTGGAGCTCTGGGAGCTCGCTTCGTTCGCTCCAACCTTCACTTAGCTTCTTCTTAGCAACAGCTAGCTCCTTTTCAGAGGATTGCAGAACCAGCTGAAGGTCATGGATCTCAATCCTCAGAACTTCCCCTGTCTGCTGTTCAGACTGTAACGTCTTTTCCAAATTGTTTATGCTCTCCTGCAGACTGAGCTTCTCCGCGTTCCTGCTATCTCGCTCAGTTGAAAGTAGCTCATCCATGACAACGTGCTCCTCAAGCTTTGCAATCTGCTGCGATAGCTTCCTGTAGCTTAGCTACTCAATTTACAAGCTACAATTTTAGGCAATAACATGAAATGAATATATTCATTTTTGGTTTAACATTGGTTGTTGTGTTCTTGTACCAGAACAGAACCCCCTTTGAAATTGCAAGTCACTCATCATTATGATATTGAATTATCCACACTGTTCATATTCACAGGTACTCTCATGAAGATGCCTGCTGTCCATTGTTGTATGCTGATGTATAAAATAGTTTAAAGTAAAAAGAGTTTTTTAAGCTTATGAGTAATGACCGGTGGATGACGTCAACATGACAATTCTTCTCACCGTCTCTGATTGTCTTTAACGCTTTGAAAAGTTCAAAGCCATCACTGTGATGTAGAAAGTAGACACAAGTGCAGAGATGGTCATGGAAATAATAACAATAATACACTTGACTTTTAAAGCAATTTTAGAAAATGGGTTACAAATTGCTCCATCTACGCCTTCCCTCTCAGCTTTCCTACTTACTATATATTAAAATAAAATAAAGTTCAAAGGGACTTCAAAGACTAACCACTCTCCTTCTTTAAAAACACAGCATGTGTTGGCAAAAATACAGTTTGAGGAAAATGTCCATCACAAGCCCAAGGGTTGATGAGGGGTCATCTTTAAGAACACAGATGTTTGCTAAAGAAAATGTCAACCTTTTAAAAATAAAATTCAGTTGAGAGGCATATTTCTGCTGGCAAGAGACTTTTTTGTAGGATATTATATTTTGTTTCATGTTCAATTTAACGCTGGGGGGGGGGGGGGAGCTGAGATACTTTTTCTATGTAGCTGTAGCTTTACAAGCTACGTTCCTCCAGGGGTAGAAATGTAGCTTAATCAAGCTACTGCCATGGTGAACTTCACTACCCCTCTTTTCTGAATAATTAGGCTGAAAAGTAATCTGAGCTTGGCAGTGAAGTCACAGGCCATTAATCCCGCCCACTCTCCTCCTCGCCCCTCCCCTCCCCTATCCTTTCCTTTGTGGGGGGGGGGGGGAGCAGAGGCGATAATTGACAGGCAAAATCCCTCAACAGCCACACCCGCAGGCAAAGATTTCTTTTTTTCATTGCAGTTGAAAAGGCTTTAGAATGTGAGAGAAAAACACCTGCCATGGATCACTGGAGTGGATTTTTTTGTTAAAACTTTTTATACACGTTTGAAGGACCATGACAAAGACTTTTAATGTGTTGTAAAACTGAATGTCATGAAACCTTTAACATTGTTTTCAGACGTTGTTCGGGGGTTAACAGCATCGTCACTGAATGTTCTAGAAAAAGTGCTCCTCAGAGCACAGGTCTCTGCCAGGTCAGCTAGGTTAATGTGGGCCAGCAATGTTTGGAATTCGCCAATCAGGATGGAATCAGATCCGTCTTGATCACATGACTATAGAGATCACATTTTGATAAAATCTGAAGGAGTAATATAAAAACATGTGTTTTACATAAGTTGGCCTCCTGCTGGCACTATAACAGGCCCATGTGAAAAAATTGGGACAGAGGTTCTGCTCTGGCATCCAGGGAGTGTGTGTGCACATTTCGCTGAGATCCAGCCAACGGTGCTGGAGATTAGCTGTCCACAGACGGACACACGGAAGGACGGACGGACGGACGGACGGACAGGGCAGGGCGCAAAACATAGTCTCGGCTATGCCTTTCGGCCTGGCGGAGACAATGACATACACACACGATAAAGAGAAAACTAACATCCATTTAAAATATAGAGTGAGGGTTTAATAATAATACAAACCCACGATATGTAACACCTCAAAGCAGCACATTGGCACAAAGTCAGAAGTAAGACAGCACGGAAGATTAAAAACCGGTCTCCAAAAAAATAAATAAGGAATCAGAATAAATATCTCAATAAATAAATAAACAGGTCATATTTTCATTAATTACTTTGAAACTAATAATAAATACGTACATTTTTTTTATCCGTTTGTTAAAAATATGCACATCGGCAGAAATCAATAACCCAAAAAGTAAATGGTACTTAATACAGAGTTACTTCAGAAATCATGTAGTTATTGATTAATCAAATCAAAAGGCACATTTATTAAGATTAAGAATGGGGGGCCTTTGAATGCGATCTCATGACTCTGTATTGTACTCTCAACATGGTTTCTGAATCAGCACTAGCAAGTTGTGTGTATGATGATGGCTCGGCTAGGTTATTCAATTTCATTTTCCCCTGCACCATAAACTGAACTGTGTATTTATGAGTGTTATCAACTGCAGATGTGTGATGGGAGGGTAGCAGTCTAGTAACTCAGTGGTTCTCAACCTGTGGGTCGACGCCCCCAGGGGAGTCCCCGAATTATTTTTGCGGGGTCCCCAAATGACAGTGAAGTGACAATTTAAGGACTTTTGAGATATGTTTGATACCTCAAAAGAAACAAAAGAAAGAAAATAAAAAAGAGCATTACTGCATCAAAAGTAACCAACAAACTATACAATAAAAATGGTCAAACATTAGCCAAATTATCAAGAAATATGCAAACATTTTGAAAAGAGACAATCTACAAGTTCACAACGCCTCGCAACCCATGTAGATCAGTTATTTTCACGGTACTTATCTGTGGAACCGAGTAGAAACAAAATGTAATGCCTCGACTCCTACAATTCCAAGTGCTTGTCAGGGTGGGGTGTCCCCAGTTCAAATATGATTCTTTTGGGGGGTTCGCAGCCTGAAAAGGTTGAGAACCCTAGTAATTGACTGAATCAGTGGTTGGTTGGTTGGTTGGTTGGTAAGGAGTAATAAACGACAGTCTGGCGGCCTGGTGGGGGCATCTCAACAGCTCTTCCTGACATCTCTAATAAGGGATTCTCCAGTTTTGTTTTGTTTTTGTGGTGGAACTGGGCTCTTAGACGATATAGCCGTGCCGTGTCTCTTTCTTTATAGTGAAGGAAACGTCACAGGAGTTAAGGCCATTGTTGCACTTTTAACTGTGTCGTGCAAAGAATAGGGATGCCAGGTCGAAAGTGGTCAAACATTTTGGAGGAGGGAGTAAAGCCTACTTTATACTTTGGCGGTCCGACCATGTCACTCGACGAAAATAACTGATTCTCAACTGAGAAGAAAGGTGTTGTGAGTGACTATATAAATTGGGCTATAAATTGGGCTATTAGTGTGACGCCAGTGCTAGAAGGAATGTCTCCGATTCTCCTGCGTCACCTCACTGATTACTCAGAGGTAGCAGGAAGGATTGGGTAGGGTTTAGAATAGCAGCTTTTTATATTTAAAGCAACAATCGGTAAACAAGTGACCGTTCTGGTTCCAACAAATAAAACCTAGCCCATTCGCCATCTCGTCTTTCATCACAGGGTCAGCATTCTTACAAACACGAATTCAAAACGCCATACAAAGCAAAGTCCTCAGTGTTAATCTATTCATTTATAACTCTCAAGAGTTAGACATGCCGCAGGGAAATAAGGACATGAATCATGACATGACTAATAAAAATGAACACAGACGATTTTACCGTGTACCCGCCAGTTCAGCGGTGCTGCCCACAAGCCATGTTGTCGTGTTGTTCGTGTCAGACACAGTAAAACACAACCTATACATGTTCATGTTACTGCTTACTAATAACATCATTTCGGGGTTATCAGGTGGTACTTTAAACACTTTGTTCATTGCACATTGCATTATTTTGGTGGTGTCTCGTTCAAATGCAAAGACTGGTTGACTGATCAGTCAGCATGGAGGACTGTTTGTCTTTCTTTGGGGCTGCCTAATTGTCAATGGGCCTCATCTATCTTGATAAAAAATAATGTTTCTTAAATGTCCTCTATAGACCCCTTAACAGACGACGTCACACTGATAAGAACCAGTATGCGCGCAATGAAACCCATTCTATCAGGTCTCGCTAGGACGTGCCTCACCAGCCGACACACAAGAGGGGGTTGGGGTGTGCTGAAACCAGCGCACCCCAAAACAACAGGTTGAGAATTGATTGCGTGAAACAATCACCTGTGCATCCAAAAGATTTCCGGTTCTAAAGCACTTCCTGTGATTTCCTGCATCATGTGATTTCCTGCATTTTGGTGGGGGAGTACGAGGCAGAAACTGACAGACTTTTTAAATTTATAAATGGTTATTGCGAAAATATGCCATTGGAAAACTATATAAAAAATGTACTTTTAAATTGGAAAAACTTAAATTGGAAAAATCAACAGCAAGTTAACATTTTTATGAAAAAAAGAAACAGCACTGGGTTTTGTGATGTTCTATATTGTCTAAATCAAATTTGTTTGCGTTTGTTTATGTACTAAAAGAGTGACTTTGAAAGCTGTTTCACCTTACAATGTAAGTCAATGAGTAGCATATTTTGAATGATCAATTTCTAAACAATGGAGCAATTACTTTTTATTTCTTGTCCACCTTTGGAGTTATATCATGGCAAGGTAACTACACAACCTCTACCTCTACCAATGTGGTCTTGCCTTTTAACCATCTATAACCTAATTCCTAAACACAACCATTTTAACCATATACCCGAACTTAACCCGGCTCTGGCTGCGCAATGCATCATGGGTTTGGGTTTGGTACTGCTGCTACTGTGGGTATGAAAGGCCAAACGGATTTAAAACTGGGATTTATCATCATACACTTGCGGCTGCAATTAAAACCAGGTGTCCCAACATTTGAAGGAAATTCACACAAATGCTTATAAAATTGATAAATGAGGCACATTGTGTGCACATCATTATACAATTGCAATGTCAAACGCACCATACTGATTCAGCAAGTACAGTGATGCCGCATGAGGTACCTGTTGGTTATCCAATCAAATGTAGCAAGTGAAAAGAACACATTTATAATGTGTGGTGTTTTTTATGGTGTATAGTACACATATCATTGAAGTTTTCTTTTTCGAGCAGAAAGTAACCATGTTGTTGGTACAAAGGCCTCAAAGAATCTTAGTTTAATGAATTTAAGTGTTCGTGGTTGTCATTGCAACTTCCCTACTGATTAAGTGCCCCTATGCATGTGAAAACGGTCTCTGCTGCCCTAACCGAGTTCCCACCTTAACACCACACTTTACTTCCTGAAGCAAAGACAACACAAGTGTTTTCAGGTAACTTCCTCTCTTGCTCTCACTTTCTCTGTCCTCATGACCAGGGCTTGAGTAACAACTGAGGTAAAATTAGAGGTAACAGGTGACACATCTGTCTGTGCATGTGGTGGGTGGGTCAGGTCAACACGAAAAACAAACCATTTGAATCTCAGAATCTCTTGTCTGTGGGTGTATAAGTGTGTGTGCCGTTGGGGGTGGGTGGGGTTTCAGTCAAGAGTTTTACATTTACTAAAATATACCAATTAAAATTATAACAATCATATATATAAACATCTTTAGTTTTTTGTTTTTTTCTCTCTCTCTGAATGAAAAATTAAATAATAAAACAAACGCGGAAAAAAAAGTAATCTTGAAACAGTGTACACATCATTGTCGTCGTTGCCTCTCCTTCTATGGTTTAGTTATGTCTCTGCCCCGTCCTAAACGCTTGTTCGGCTGACCCTCCAGTAAGATCCACGGTGTATGAAGGCTCCAGGTGAATCCCACAGAGCCTGGTCTAAGTTGCGGCTCTAAGAGCGGCGCGCCCTGCAGCAGGCATGGACCAGCGGAGGAAGGTCCCAGGTGGAAGAGAGACAGAGAAAGAGAGCGGAATGCAGTGGAAGGCCATGTGCCGGGCTTCAAAGGGCCACATCAGAAATCTGGGTCTTCCCAGATCCCGCCTTCCCCCAACAGCTAAGCACCGCCGTCCTCAGTCCTTACAGGTGCCGTCTCTCTTGGCTCTGTTCGACTACTGGGTGAAATAAGTGAACCGTGCCATGCCGTGAAACAAATTTCACGGGTTCTCTATTTGTTTCCATAATGCTATACGGCTTGGTTTCAGATAAGGTTCTCAGAACCTAATTTGAGCCCTTCTCAGGAGGTGGTACTAACTGATGGGAACCCAGAACTCAGAACCCTTACTTAAAATGTTTCTAAAATAGTGAAAATAGCAGATCTACAAGCTCACCGACATGTTGTGAGCTTGTAGATCAGCTATAGATATATATTTTAAATTTGTTTTTTGTTTTTTAAGTACCTCCACCTTCAGGAGTGGTTCTGTTAAACGTAAACAGGAAACCATCACAGAACTTCACAGGTTCTGGAAACTTTCAGGTTATGGAAGGTTCTAGGTTACCCTTCATAGTCAAAAAGAGACAAAAGAGAAAGAGAAAGGAATGGAGAGGAAGGCCATGTACGGGGCTTCAAAGGGCCACACCAGAGCTCTGGGTCTTCCGAAAGCACCGCCTCCCAGATCCCGCCTCCCCCAACAGCTAAGCACTGCCATCCTCAGTCCTTACAGGTGCCATCTCCCTCTGCTCTCGCCGCCCAACGCCCCCCCCACACAGGTCAGAGGTGATCCTTCCCACCTTACCCAACCCCCCCCCCCCCCCCCCGGCCTGGCTTCATCGGACCGCCTTGTGCTTTCCGCCGCAGCAGCCACACCGCTCCCCGCACTGCAGGCATGCGCGCAAAGGCAGGTAGCAGCACATGCAGGGCACGAAGAGTGACAGGGCCAGCAGCGCCAGCCAGCGGGCACAGCAGAGGGGGTGCGGGTGACCCCCCAACGAGTCCTCGCACGAGCAGGGCTCCCAGAACTCGCCCTCGGAGTCCGACATACAGTGGTAGAGCAGGCTCTCTGCACACCACACACAGGTCCACTGGCGCAGGCAGTGCAGGGCCGGATCCGGCGCGTCCCGACAGCGGCCGCGGCCGTTCTCTGAGGCGCTGAAGACGGAGCGGCAGTACACACAGCGCGACGAGCACGAAGACGAGCCCTGGGGACAGGGGCTGTCGTCGTCTGGGGAGATGGCCCCCGCATCGCCGGCACCGGCCCCTCCCCCTCTTTTCCGAGTCCGCGATCGGGGCGTGGCCAGTGAGGAGTGGATGCAGCAGGGGGAGGACGAGCCCTTCCCCGTCTCCTGGGGCGAGCCGGCACCTGACGACACACCCGACACAGCGTTGGGCGCAGACACGCAGGTGGGCGACGAGGGGGACAGGCGCTGTGAGCCTTTGCTGTCCAGGCTCACCGTCACCTCGCAGCCCGCCGTGCCCACGCCGGCCAGGTCCTTTTCGAAGCGCACCACGCACAACTCCGGCTTGTCCGGTACCACCACACCCCCCGTCAAACCCCCGACCATAGTCCTGGTGGCCCCCGCGCGCCGGTAGTCCTCATAACCGCGCGAGCCCCATAGGTCCTTGCAAGGGTCCAGGCTGCGCAGGTCTCCCTCCTCCAGCAGAGAAATGGTGGGCGACAGAGGGGACCGAGGAGATGAGGAGGCAGGGGGGCCCGCAGGAGGAGTAGGTGGAGCAGGGGGAGGTGGCGGGGGAGCCGGGGGATTCAACACAGCCGTCGCTTGCGTGAGCTGGTGCTGCGCAGGCCTAGCGTGGATCTATATGGGAAGAGAACGAGTAAATGGGGGAGTACTGGATAGCAGTGTCAGTGAGACAGAAAGTAGACTTAGGAGTGATTATTTTGTGCGATTAATTTGCATGAATTTAAACTGCTGTTTGTGTTATGAATACATGCTGAGCACGATTATCACACGTTTTTTCTTTCTTTCTAAACAATGCCAATTTAATTTAAATTAATTCATCAACGGTCAACCTATATGAATGGAGGCATCACCAAAATAAAAGTTTGATGTAATTTAATCGTGGCGCACTTTCTTCGCTCCTGCTGTGTAATGACCTTTATGCAGCAGTTGTCAAATCCAGTGGATTTGAGGCCGTATATTCAGGGACTAATTTAGACCTGGGACAGCAGTGAGTAACATAATTAACTGGCTGGTAGAATAGAACTAACAGTAGTCTGGGTACACCGGAACAGAGTTGAGAACCAGTGGAAGACAGTTGTAACAATCAAGTCAAACATGGGAACAGATAGATCAATGTAATTAATTACATTGTGTCCCTCACTCCCTCACTTTAACATTTATGTGGTCTTCGTCTCTGTGAAGTACCAGCAAGGAGTGATTTTGGTCTAGTACAGTGGTTCCCAAACTGGGGGTCCCCAAATTATTTTGGGGGGTCCCCAGTTGATTAGCTTAATGTGCAACATTGTTTTCTCACTCAGCAGTAAACAAACCAACATACAATATAAGTGTATACAGGGTATCTGCACATTTCTAAAGTTACAATTTAATGACTTTTAAGACCTTTTTAATACCAAATATTAATATTATATCAAATATTATGTAAGAAAGAGGCAAACATGTGTAAAATAGCCGACCTGTAAGCTCACAATGCCTCACAGTGTGAGGCGTTGTGAGCTTGTAGTTTGGCTATTTTCACAATATTTATCAAACTTTAGTCAAACTAAATGTAATGCCAACAATTCCAAGTGCTTGTCAGGGTGGGGGGTCCGTAGTTAAAATATGATTATTTTGGGGCTTGCGGCCTGAAAAGTTTGGGAACCCTTGGTCTAGTACCTGGGCAGGTGTCTGAGTGGTGACAGCATGGCCGGATGCAAAACTGAACTCTTCGGGTCGCACGAAGCAGGCGGAGGATGACTCGCTGGTCACTATGGTGACGGGTTTGGGAAGCATTTCCTTCCTGCTGTTGGACGACGACTCACTTCCTGTATGGGACTGACACAGGCTGCATGTCATTAGAGCTGTACAATAATAATAATTTTATATAGTAATACTAGGTAACTTTTTCCAAAAAAACTAAAGTTACATTTTATATCTTTTGTGAGTGGCAAATGTTTCACAACACCCATTCCATGATTTTCACCCCAGAAAGCCTTTTATAAACATATGTTCTATTGAAAGTGGACATGGGCGTCTTTCCCGCGAAAATGACGTAATCCGGACGGAAAACGGAAACGGAAATGCACCGGTTTCCTGTTTGTCCCGGAACTACCGCGCTAGTAACAAAAGGTAATTTCACGCTTTTTATGGCATTATACGATTTGAAGATGGAAAAACAACATCAAAAGAAAACACAGCTCACGGTAACTAAAGCTCCACTGGCTAAGAGAAACGATGCGCAGATAGTATAAAACAACAAAAATAACGTTTTTTGAAACGCTTCCGCCTTCCGGTGAAAACAAATGGAATTCTGGGTAATGAAGGAATCCACTAAAGACCTGCAATGACGGTAGTGACCAGCAGAGGTGGCTAATAATCGTTATTTTGGAACTTGCACAGTACCCCTTTAATGTGTGCCCAGATTCAAAATAATCAGGAAGGAAAATATACCCTGTAAATAATCTAAAACAAAAGTACGCATTAAACAATGGTGAGAATAGAGGGTAGAATTGTATAATATTAACAGCATAATGATAAATAGAGCATTATACGAAGATTAACCGTAGGTTATAGGTTAATAGGTAGTAAGAGTTGATTAACCACATGAACTCTAGCATCCATATTCTGGGGTGAACATTTGGCGAACATTTGCCGAGATTTGGTCTAGAGGGAAAAGGTAAGGGACCTTAAAGGGACACTTCACCCAAAAAAAACTTTGTTTCAATGGATTAGTCACCCCATGGAGACTTGAATTCATGGATATTTTTTAGTTTTTGTCTCATTCCTAAGACAATAATTTGATGACCAGCGGACCGCTAGGCAGCGGTTCCGGTAGGTCCGGTGTCCTACCGGAACCACTGCCGGTCATCAAATCCATTGAAACAACGTTTTTTTTTGGTGAAGTGTCCCTTTAAATAGACACCTGGGGGACTCTGGTCAACAAAGTATAGGATTTAAGTGATTATGGGTCTGTGTGACAAGTCTGACCACTGAATGACTGCACCTTTCTGCCATCTATTTCGATGATAGAGACGTGCTAGAGACGCTAGCTCTCGTGGCTAGCGACGGAGCACACTGGGTGCCTCAAGTAGAAGATAGTTCAACATTTGGAGAGTAGTGTCACTTGTTTTCGGCCGACCAATAACAATTGAGGGAGAGGTGGGACTAAGAAAATCAAAAAGATGGCAGAGGAGAGAGGCTGATAGCAACTGATAGATGCACCCATCCTTCCCCCAACTGTGCATCTATCCCACCCCGATTGAACCTACAATAGGAACAATAAGTGCTCCATTGCTCTGGGCATTCATGTAGTGTGTGAATACAATGCTGTCTGTGGACACAGCCCTTTAAAAGATGCAACTGAGTCTGAACGCAAACAGACCATTCCAGCCTAGTGACCCTGATGGCAAGAGCCTGCTCTCTCTTAGGTTAGGGTCAGTCTTAAATTACCATACAGTGGTCACGTTATACTTGACATTACTGCTGACCATTTTCCAAGTCATACCGTGGTTTGTTTGATTTCCGAGGAAGCCATTGGATTCCATTATCTCAGAAGGGTACGAAAATGTACTTGACAAAGGTTACACTATTGTCAAATGTTTATGCATTGTAAATTGCTGACTGATTTGAAATGTCTACCCAGAAATAATCCCTGGAGAAAAGATTGATTTATGAACAAAACATCCATGACCACATAATGATGTTCAGCAACACTGAAGGCCCTTGCACACACAGTTCGATGCAATGTTTTATTGGTCAATCCGTTTTTAAAACATCAGAAAAAACGCAGCCAGTCATAGGGGTGCATTCTTTTAAAGAATTTGACACTGTGTGCCAGGGGCTTAACTCAGTTACTCAGGTAAGATATGTAACGTTATAATGACTTTGGACGAAAAGTAAACAAATGCAAATTGTAAGAGTAAAGCCATCAACAGGAAAATTGTGGTATTTATGTGTGCTACATGGCAAAAGATATGGAGACACTGACAATGTATTAAGGCAGAATCTCCAGTGGTGTGGTTTGAATTCTCAAAAAAATAATCTCTCTGTTCAAACAACATGTCAAGTATTTCCTCTCCCCCAAAAAACGTACCGAAAGGAGCTTTACAATATTGCCCTCATTTAGTATTCCAGGATCTCTGAATATGTATATGTTTGATCCTCCAGAAAGAAGATTGGGTAGTCCAACGAGTATCCACAGAGCAGCTGAACAGAACACCAAACCCACCGCAGCAAAATCACAACAAGCCATTAATTTCCTCACTGGACCAAGTCCTGTTGGCCATGGAGGAGCGCTCATTTTGTCTTGCATACTTCCTCATTGACCAATCCATGTCTATAGTGAGGCTTCAATTGGCCTTCGGCATGTGACGTTACACCCCGTCCGAGTTGGGTATCATGCGTCAAACCTGGACTCTCAAGACAGGATTTAGCTGTAAAACTGCAGAGCACAAGAATCTACCAGGATTCTCTACCAAGGACCCCCAGTTCGATATGCATTAGGCCACGACCCCCATTTGATACCAATCTACAATATAAAATCTTCTGTGTTAATTTAATGGAACCTAATGGACCTAAATGATAAGGATCCATTTGGCTCCTTTCGTACACTCTTGGTGTTACAGACCCGTAAGGATCCATTTGGACCTCTGGTGGAACCCTGCTGGACCTGATGTTGAGAAACTGTGACTTAAACCATGCTTTAAATCCATCAGTCAAACCTTTAATCTAAACTAGACCCGTAGCCATGCAAGACACGAAAGAGTAGAGGAAAGGTAGATGCTGTATAATATTTCACATGATGCAAATATATAGAAATCCGAATTTTGACTACAATATCCATATGGCAAAAGGTTACAATTGTAGATTGAAAATGTTGCATCTTAGACCTACAAATCATGTGGCAAATCCTTCATTGTCCAAAAAACACAGAGAAATTAAATTAAAAACACACATAGAAACAGCTGTGTTCACAGTGTATATAACAATCGTAATATCGAAATCTTTTGGTCAATATTATGCAGTCCTACATATCATCACACAAGCCTTTAGACTCCAACAACATCACTGGACCACACCAGGACAAACCAACTCTTCATTTCAACAATTCAACAACAGTTTTTACATTGATATCCATTATGAAGGCATTTAAGCGTACTCTACAGCTGTGTATGTTTATCTGGATAAGAGGGTCAGCTAAAAGCCGAATAACTTTATTGACATTGTCATCCAGTAGGTCCCATACACAAAACGGTCAGAATTTCTCAATGGAAGAGTTTAGAGACCACCTCCAACCACTGCAGATATGCTAGATGAATTGCATTAACATACTCTCCATTCAGATTGGTTAAAATTATGTTTTATTCATTGAAATAAGTACCAGCTCAGTGGTCTTGTGGTTAGACTGTCCGCCCTGAGATTGAGAGGTCAGGGGGTGCGCTCCTCGACCAAGTCACCCCAAAGACTATAAAAATGGTACCCAGTGCCTCCCTGTTTAGCACTCAGCATTATGGGTTGGATTGGGGTAAGTCCCTGCGACATACGTCCAGGGGGTGTACTTCTACATCAAACTGCCTCAAGCTAAGGAAACTGGAGATACGCTTCTGACCTATGGGCCACATGGCTCAGGAACCGTTGTTTCCCATGGCTATTTATATTGAAATAAGTCCATTGTAGCTTCAAACAGTTAGAGGTAAGACTAAGATACTCACAGCTTGACCATCATCCTCAGTGTCTCCCTCTTCTGGTGTGGAGGAGGAAGGAGAGTCAGAGCCTTCATGAGAAATAAAGAAAATATTTTCAGTATAATTTTCTGGTTTTCCTTCTGACGTAATGCAATGGTTTCATCCTTCATTTGCCATGGAAAAGAGTGTATGCAGGTCTTATCCATCACTACAGAATTTGATTTCACTAAGCTTGGTTGGTGGACTTGGATGAAAACCAAAATGGTGCATTTATATAGCGCCTTTCTCCAAAGCACTTTACAATGTGATTTACATCCACCCATTCACACACATTCACACACCGACGGCGGAGGAAACCATGCAAGGCACCAATCTGCTCATCAGGAGCTGTTAGGGGTTCAGTGTCTTGCACAAGGACACTTCAACATGAAGTCAGGACTCCAGAAGCCAGGGATCAAACGCCACCGAACACCATTTTCTTTAATTCTCAGGCAAGCCCAAACAGAACCACGCAAAGTTATTTAAGTGCGTCTGTCATAGACCTACCTCTGTCCAGTTTGTCGATGACACTCTGCAGGCCTTTCTCAAAGGAGATGGCATCGGCGGGGCTCTGAAACGTCAGGCCGAACTTGCGGTCCTCCACGCGCCAGTGATGGAAGATGGGGTTGACTTTGTTGTACACCAGCCCCCTCTGTACGGCACATTCCAACACCGGCTGCACATACAAAAAGAAGGGTCCATGAGAGGTCAGGAGGGGATGGGGGTCACTTTTCCCCTCACCCCCTTAAAGAAATCCACCATTCATAAAAGAAGGTGCTCATGTACAGTCAGGTTGCTCAGATGGTGTTGGTGAGCAACTTGAGCACCAGAGGCGGCCATGACACACACGCACACACTCACTGCTCGATCTCGGAGCCGCTCGCCCCGCACGATGTACTCTCTCCGCCCCCTGCCATCTTGACTCCGCCCCTTACATATGACCACGTGACTGAGGCCACCGCCTCCAAGGGGCACCCAACCGCCACTGGAGTCATCACGTGTCATCACCACCGCACGAACACGCACGCTGTGAAGGAAAGAGCAGAGAGGAAGTCAGCTCAGACCCCGGGGCCCATTAAAACAAAGCGCACAAGCTCTCACACGCATGCATGCGCGCACACACACACACACACACACACACACACACACACACACACACACACACACACACACACACACACACACACACGCGCGCGCGCGCGCACACACACACACACACACACACACACACACACACACACACACACACACACACTGCACATAATGCAGACAAAAAAACTAAACAAATGAACTCTTCTATAATAATTTAAAAAACACTGCAAATTTCAGTGCATTGGCGGCTGCATGTGATCCAAAGATCCGCCTGGCGCTCTCTCTCATGCTCTGCTGAACTCACATCACATGAAATTCATCCAGAGAAGACAGGTTTGACAGGTATATGCTTTCTGATGCTGCAGCCATGTAGACATCTATTCTCAATAGGTGTTTTTTTCTTCATCTGTGGTTATGTGATGGGGTAAATCTATTTCAATTGGGATGTGATGAGTGATGACCATTAAAGAAAGAGAAAACGAACAAGATGCTCAGCTTGTCTTTCGCAAACAATGCATCACCGATTCAATCATTCTGCTGCACTATAGAGTATAGGCCTTAAATGTTATCTGCAAAATGTGCTTGCATGGGTATAGAAGGAACTATTGTCTAAACAGAGAGAATTAACTGAGTGTGTGCAAATGTCAGGAAAATGAACCTTTAAGGGTCCATTTTCCTTACATTTGCACACACTCAGTTAAATACAGGTCCATTTGGTTACATTTGCACACACACTTTACAGTTAACACAGGATTTTACAGTGTGGTGAAGAATGGAGAGAATGAGCAAATGCAGGTGGGAAAGGATGAGAATGTTTCCCCTAATACATTCATACATGTATCGCCCATTCTCCATCCATCCA
>NC_139945.1:18623926-18831426 GCF_963454915.1 Gymnoscopelus microlampas | reverse complement strand
CATGTTGAGGATGGTTTACTCAACAAATCCCCAAAAGCATTTCCATTTTGACCCATAGGGGGCGCCACAAATGCACAAAATGTAACCGAGGCAAAAACATGATTTTTGGGGGGATCAGTCCTCTCAAAATGAAATAAAAGCGATATCAGGAGTGACGTGACAATACGATTGGTCTGTTACATTTGTGGGAGGGGCCTATTTATTTAGTGGGAGGGGCCTATTTCCTAAAATCAAAACGGCACGTATCACGAAGGCAGGATCCGATCGGCACCCGATTCGAATGGCACGTCGCACGGCCTCCGACGGTATTCCTCCCGGCGTATCCCTCGAGTCGTGATACGGTCGGCGCAACCACACTTTGCAATTTCCCAGAATTGCGACGCGTCTAGCTATGGATGCTATAAATCAGTAGAGACCCCCACATTAACGTATGCTTTATGGCCACGGACCCCTAGGGACCCCCTGGCCCAGGGGCCCCCATCTGAAAAATATTTAGTGCCAGGGACCCCCAGAAGAGAAAAGTTATGTTAAGAAATTCAACATCATTCAAAATGTTCCAAACATTTTCAAGATGTTTCAAACATTTCTAAAAATATCAGATGTACAAGCTCGCTGCGCCGCCTCGAAGTGACGCGCTGTGAGCTTGTAGATCTGATATTTTTGAATGGCCAAAGTATAAAATATGGATAAAGTGGTTAAAATGATTGTGATGCTGTATTTTAAATTGAATCGATTTTTTTTTGTTTTAAAACATACTGGTTTTAAATAGACAATTTATTCAAATATGTAAATATACACGATTCACATATGCAAAGTACAAAAGTATTCACATTAAAATATACTTAAGTGCTGAAAGTAAAAGTACTCATTTTGCAGAATATCCCATTTCACAAGTTTCCAAATGTGTAAAAATGCTTTGAAAACAGCAGATCTACAAGCTCACAACGCATTGTGAGCTTGTAGATTTCAAATAGCCTAAGTATGCATAGGACTGTAGTGGTTAATGCATGTTTTGTAATCATATTAAACATCTATAAAGTAACTAGTAACTAAAGCTTTCAAGTAATTGTGGTGAAGTAAAAGTACAATATTTGCCTCTGAGATGTAGTGGAGTAGAAGTAAAAGTATTGAAAATACTCAAATAAAGTACAAATACCTCAAAATTGTACGTAAGTACAGGAGTACATGTACTTAGTTACTTTACACCGCTGCTCTGCACAGGTGAAGATGATTTAGTGTTGATGAGTAAAAAGCAGTCTGTGGGGATCTATTCACTCTGCAGGATGAAGATCCGGTCAGAAAACGCAAATGGTTTGTCCATGTGACGTTCGTTTGAATCCAGTAGGCGGGGCTTTAAACCGGATGTGAATAAAATTGACGCAGGCGCACTATGTCTGCTTTCAAACATTTTAGCTTGCACCACGTCGCGCCGCTCTGCTGAAGGTAATGTTTGATTTATATCTAAAGTTTAAACACTCACTGTGTGGGGGTTTGTAGATCTAACCCTGCCATATGTTCATGTGTGTTTATAAATCTACTTTAGTCTTGGATCAAGACGGCCCGTCAGGGATTGTATTATTTATGGTGATCGAGTCTGATGTTTGTTGGTAGTTTTAAACGGATCATAAATCCTCAGAAATGAACCCAATCCAACATATAAAGTGTTTAAACACAAAGACACGGATGTTACCCGTCCATACGGGTCTGTTGTGTTCCGTAATATTACGTAGAGTTTAATAAAGACGCGTCTTAGTCCCGTGTGCGTCTGAACGCCGTTCTAGTTCCACATTTACATGGACATTTACCTGCTGCAACAGCCACTTTACAAAAATAGTTTGTGGTTCTGTGTTTAAGGCTCGTGCGTCTATACTTATGTATGCATTGTAAATATAAAGTGATTATCTTAAAGCCACAGATGTTATCCGTACATACGGGGTGTTGGTGTTCAGTTAATGTTCAGTATAGATTAATAAAGAAGTGTTTTAATCCCCTCTGTGGATGAACGTCATTGTATTTCCTTGATTACATGGGGTGTAATACCGGTGTTCACCTGCAACAGCGCCACTTACACCCATTGAATGATATATACAGTGATGTTCAGACAGACCAGATTGAAACATTTATTTATCGAATAATGCGGAATATTACCGAACATAAAGGGTCTGTATGGTGGGATAACATCTGTGGCTTTGGGATAAACACGTTATATTTAGAGTAACATACATTTATCAAGATGTTTGAGACAACATGGAACCAATAAACAAACACTATTTTTGGAGAGTGTTAAGAATGTCAAAGATAGGATAATGATAATGTCATTTTATTTGTACAGCACTTTTCACATTTCATACTTTTCATGAAATATCTAGAACAAAACAAATGTAAAAGCCTAAGGATAGAGATTAAACTGAGCTAAATTGTAACATAAGATAAATAACACTCATGCAGGATAATAAGTAATCTAAACTAAATATCGATATCAAAATCGATAAGAAATCTGAGTCTTGATCTAAGGCTAAGATGAAACTATAATATCGTCTCTATCGGGAGGAAACCATACAATGTCCCAAACTGTTACTTTTCAGGATAAAAAAAATGGCAAAAGTAGCAGATCTACAAGCTCAAAACGTGTTGCTTTGTGCCATGTTTCAAACTTGTAGATCTGCTACTGTTGATGGTACTACTTGAAAATGTGTCCACATTTTTCAATATGTTTTTTTAAAGCGAACATTTTTAACACTAATATTTGCTTCTGGGGGGATTCTACAAATGTCTTCTAAATCAATGGTTCTCAAACTTTTTCGTGCCAAGGACCCCCAAATAGACATTTATTAGCCCGCGGACCCCCATTTGAAAAGATAAGCCAGGGACCCCCATAATAGAAGATTTTTACGGCTCTCTAGCAGTGATTTTCAACCATTTTAAATTTCAAAGACCCCCAGTTTGACATGCATTAGGGCTACAGACCCCCATTTAATGGCATGTATGTCTCTGGGACCCCAATTCATATTGTAAAATCAATGTTAATTTAACTCAGAGTGTACAAATGGAACCAAATGGACCCGTTAGGGTCCATTTGGTTCCATTTGTACACTCTCAGAGTTACAGACCCATAAGGGTCCATTTGGTCCCTGTCCATCATTTAGCTGGGGACCCCCTGGAACCCCCTCAAGTACCCCTGGGGGTCCCCGGACCCCACTTTGAGAACCAATGTTCTAAATCATACGTTTTTTGAAAAAAACTTATGTTGCTATAATCAAAGTTTTTCATGTCAAGGACAAGGACCACCCAAAATGATATGTATATTTGTTCCAGGGACCCCCCAGAAGCAAAAATTTGAGTAAAAGAAATTCAGAAATTTTCACAATTTTTCAAAAAAATAGCAGATATGCAGGCTCATAGCGCCGCACTCGGTGAGCTTGTAGATCTGCTATTTTTGAATAGCCAAAGTGTAAGATAATGGTTAAAGTGTTTACACTGACGCGTTCGCGGTCTTAAAGGGTTAACACTATAGCATACATGGGCAACTGGCGGCCCGGGGGCCACACGCGGCCCTCACCTTAACTTAATGAGGCCCGCAGGTTGATAGTGATATATGTTATTGATTTCAGCTGTTCCAATTCCAAACATGCAATCATGACCCGCTTTAATTACTCCAGTCTATATTATTAGTTCAATGACTTTATATCCAATGTATTTGTATTTAAGTTCATAAAGTTAACTTAATTATAAGCAAATCCGTTTGAAATTAAATTTAAAAAAAAACTGTCAGGATTCCAATTCCAAAATAGCTGATCTACAAGCTCAAAACGCGTCGCGATGCGACGCGCTTTGAGCTTGTAGATCAGAGCTTGTAGATTTTTTTGCTACTTTTGTGTGACATACTAGAATGACGAATTTAACCCACTAATACCTGGAACTGTGTCATTTTTAGATTTGAGCTAAAAAGCATTATTTTACACTTTGGGCTATTCAAAAACAGCAGATATACAAGCTCATAGCGCGGCACTGAGTGCCGCGCTACGAGCTTGTAGATCTGCTATTTTTGAAAAATCGTGAAAATGTGTGCAAATCTTTGAATATATATATTTTTAAAGCGAACATTTTTAACAAAAATCTTTGCTTCTGGGGGGTCCCTGGAGCAAGATATTTTGATGGGGGTCCACGGCCAAATACATATAATTTTGGGGGTCCTTGACAGGAAAAAGATTGAGCACCACTGATATAGAAACATACGTTTTTCAGAAAACTGTTGGGATTTAGGAGACATGTAGAATCGGCTTCAGGTCTCAATGGGTTAATTTACAAAAAAAGTAAAAATATGGAGATAAGAGGCGTCTGCCCGACAGTAACAATAATATGCAATGTGTCCCTCTGGAGTGAGTGTGGAAATATAGTGGCCCTATACACCATCAAAGTTGTATCACCCCTGCACTATAGCCTACTTAAAAACTGTATTTTCTATTATTATTGTTATTATCCAATATATTAAATTTAATGTTGGTATATATCTGTGTCTTGCAGGTTAATCATGTGACCTTCTGCAGAGTGGACTAAATCTACTTCATACAGTGAGTTAAAAACGCTGAGTCATGGCTCCTAGCTATGACTCAGCGTTTGACTCACTGTATGAATGCTTCAGGGAAGGTTCAAAGGATGGATGGAGTCATCAGGAGATAGCTGGTAATAGAGTGTCTGTAACTCAGGACAAGGGGCTTGAAGATGGAACCTCGATGGCGTCGACGCAACAACGAGGCCCTGAGAGCTGAAACGTATAACGGTGCCAACGAACGTTCTCCGTTTGAGATACAAGGCGTACGGTGCTCGGGACGTGGTGCCATACAACCTACGCGGCTCTATTAATACCAGCTATCTTCAACCACGCGGCGGGAGGCCCCACACGGTACGTACCTGGATCACACCTGGCCAGCAGTGGTGGAAAGTAACTAGGTGCATTTACTTGAGTACTGTATTAAGTGCAATTTCAAGGGATTTGTACTTTCCTTGAGTATTTCCAAATTTCAATACTTTTACTTTTACTCCACTACATCTCGGATCCAAATATTGTACTTATTACTTCACTACATTTATTTGAAAACTTTATTTTAGTTACTTTGTAGATTTTTACTATAATTAAGAAAAACAATTATTAACCACTTCAGCCCTATATACATTTTGGCCATTTGAAATTAGCCGATCTACAAGCTCACAATGCGATGCGACGCATTGTGAGCTTGTAGATCGGCTATTTTTAAAAGATTTTAATATATTTTGAAAACTTTTGAAACGGGATATTCTACATAATGAGTACTTTTTATTTTTGGTACTTCAAGTACATTTTGATACCTGTACCTTTGTACTTTTACTCAAGTGAATTTTGAATTCTGGACTTTAACTTGTAACAGAGTATTTCTACATTGCAGTAGTGATACTTTTACTTAAGTAAAAACAAATCAGTATTTTCTTCCACCACTGCTGGCCATTATAAACTAGGGCTGTGTCACCATTACAAAATGGAAGTTGACGATTCATTGTCACATGATTGATTGCGATCAAAGATTTAATTGTGTTTGACGTTGAGCATGGGAACATTATGAATACAAATGTAATTTATTTTTGGCTTTTAGGGCTTCGTAAACAAAAGTTGCACAAGGTAGATATGACACATAATATACATCATTTAATTACAACAAATACATTCATAGTGGGATTAGCAGAGTGGAAATAGCCAATCTACAAGCTCAGAACGTGTCGCATCGCAACACGTTTTGAGCTGGTAGATCTGCTATTTCCACAAAATGTTTGAAAATATATGAACATTATTAACATGGTAATGATTATGACGATTATGCAAAACATAATTGCAAATTAAAATAATTGCAATTAGGCTATTGCGTAATAATTGTGACCGGTCTAGTATAAACCCTAGGGTTTATACTCATGGTAACTGAGGACTGGTATCAGACATCACTTTGAGAGCCACTGGTCTAGCGGCTGAGAGCTGAACCAAGACGTCTGTGGTTTTATTTTCAAGCCGAATCCCAACCCTCAACATTCTGCCTCCTCCAGTGTTATGGAGAAATTGGTGACCTGGCAAAAGATGTGTACATCGTGTCCATCACATGTCAAACATCCAAAGTAAATCACTGCTGTTAGTTCATGAACAGAGTTGCTCTGTTCATAAACAAACGTTTTTTATTTACATTTGGACGTGGTGATGTTTTTGTGAAGTCCACGAGATGGTCGCATGTTTTCTGAAGGTCACCAATTTCACTGTAACACACAACCATGCTGGAGGTAGGAGGCACAAACTGGAGTTTTGGAATCAGCGGCCATATTGGAAATAAATCGGGCCTCTTCCTCATTTCCCTTCACAGGTGTTACCAATGATGCTAATGAAGGCTCTGTTCCAAATGGACCCTTACGGGTGTGTAACTCTTGAGTGTACAGATGGAAACAAATTACAGTCCATTTGGTTCCATTTGTACACTCAGAGTTATGGGTGTCCTTTGAGAACCACTGTGCTACACTAAATAGAACAGAGCCTTCATTTGTATCATTGGTAATGTGGTAATGTGAAGGAAGTAAGGAAGAGGCCCAATCCTTGGCCAAATGAATATTCATGTGGGGGTCCTTGATATGAAAACATTTGAGAGCCACTGTCTTTAGTTGTTTCTGAAACTTGATGAAATGATAAGCATTGTAGACTTTACTTGAACATGGTGTTTGATACAGAAATAGACGACACCTCTTTGCTAAATTGGCAATGTTTCTCCCAAAATGTAAAGCAAATGAAGAATTTGCAAAATGTTCTTAAAGCAGGGGTCTTCAACAGGGGGTCCGGGACCCAGAGTTACTACAGGGGGTCCGCCAAATCTTTTTTTACATTAACCACTTGAACCCTAGCATCCCTTTGCTGAGGAGAACTTAAGCCAAAAATAGCAGATCTACAAGCTCACAACGCCTCGCGCTGCAAGGCGTAGTGAGCTTGTAGATCGGCTATTTTTTAGCAAAGAGTTATAGGTGTAGAGGGACAAAAGAGCAGCAAAAGTTTATCCCAAACACAATTTTATACAATATAGAGGGGGTCCCTGCTTCATCTCTCTCTCAGCTAGGGGGACCTTGGCCTGAAAACGTTGAAGACCCCTGTCTTAATGGGATAGTTTAAAACAGTGGTTCTCAAACTTTTTCATGTCAAGGACCCCCTAATTGACACTTATTACCCCGCGGACCCCCATTTGAAAAGATAAGCCAGGGACCCCAATAAGAGAAGGTTTTTACGGCTCTCTAGCAGTGATTCTCAACCATTTTCATTTCAAGGACCCCCCAGTTTGACATGCATTAGACTACGGACCCCCATCTAGTGGCATTTATACCTCTGGGACCCCAATTCACATTGTAAAACCAATGTCAATTTAACTCTGAGAGTGTACAAATGGAACCAAATGGACCCGTCAGGGTCCATTTGGTTCCATTTGTACACTCTGAGTTACAGACCCATAAGGCTCCATTTGGTTCCTGTCCATCATTTAGCTGGGGACCCCCTCGAACCCCCTCAAGTACCCCTGGGGGTCCCCGGACCCCACTTGGAGAACCAACGGTTTAAAACACTTTTTCCTATGGATTAGTCACCCCATGGAGACGTGAATATGTTTTTGTCTCATTCCTAAACCAATAATTTGATGACCGGCAGCGGTTCCGGTAGGAGACACAAAGAGTCTCCTTTGTGCCTACCGGTCCATAATTCAAGGCTCCGTGGGGTGACTAATCAAAAAAAAGTATGTTTTTGGGTGAACTATCCCTTTTCAAGTAATGTAAAGTATACATGATGTGAACATGTACGGGTGGGTACATCATTATCAGACCTAAAACGTATTGTTTTATGCCCACAGTGGCTGTAGGCCAGTCAAGCATCTTCAAAGCATGTACTTAAAGGAGTAGTTCACCCAAAAAATCACTTATTTTCTATAAATTGCACACCCCATGAAGCCTTGAATTCATGATTTAGTTTTTGTCTCATTACTAAGCCAATCATTTGATGACCGGGTGTATTTCCGGTAGGAGACACAAATAATTTACTTTGTGTCTCCTACCGGATACATTAGCCGGTAGGAGACGGGAATCTAATTATTGGCATAGGAATGCGACAAAAACAAATCCATGAATTAAGGCTTCATGGCGTGTGCAATTGATAGAAAATAAGTCATTTTGTGGGTGAACTACTCCTTTAAGTTACTTAATTACTTACTTTGAGGAATAGAAATGGCCAATTACACATTGAAGTGCCCACTTTTCCCGGGTGCCCACTCTTCTAGTTACAAAAATGTTGATTTATTTTCAAACATGTTCAATGTTCATGTACAATACAATTAAATCCTTAATCACAATTATTTGTGACAATTACTCAAGTAAAATGCCATATTGGTGACACAGCCCTGTCAGTGACCAGCTTATGGCTCTACAGACCATCTTGGCTTCCAAAATGTCACCCTGTAAGGCCTGCTCAACTCAACGTTTTTGTTTTCTTTTTTGTGTCTTTACAGAACACGAAGATGACAAGAAGTAGACGTCCGTAAGTGAAGATGGCAGGAAGGTAGGAACCTTTTGATTGCAGCTGCTGCTTGTTAAGGGGGCTACATGCTACATGCTACCATACCATGTATGTGGTAATTTGCGTCGTCTATCGTTTCACGTCATTTGCATCGCGTCATTTGTGGGTAAAGCTTCATCACGTCGGTCCACATCACATAGGACCATGTGCCTTTCTGTGATGTGGATGAATGTGATTTTATTTATTGTTTCACGTCATTTGCGCCCAAAACTTTGATCACATCGGTCCACATCACATATGACCATATGTGGTCGTAACTTCTCCTCTTTTTCTCTATTCTTTGCTTTAATAAAGCAATAACAAGATTATTTGTTTTTATTTTCTTTTGTGTCTGAGTTATTTGATCGATTTTTTATTTTTGTCTATCTTTCTTTTCACAAACACATTTCTTTCTTCTTGCCTGTCTATTGCACTAGTTCTTCACTAGTGGTTTGTGTGTACAAATGTATGTGGTGTGGAGCTATGTGATTTATGTCTGGTATCATTATGGTAGCATGTAGCCCCATTAACACTGTGTTAACAGTCATCTATGCTGTAGGTCTGTGCAAACTAAAAGAGAAAGCAAATGATGTGCGTGGTGTCATTTGCTTCTTTCTTAGTGTTTTTTTAATTTCATCTGCTGTTTGAGTCGTGGCTGCTGTTCAAGGTAAGTGATAGTAGTGACACGGTCTATCATTGGTTGTCGGGCAGAAACCATATATATATAATTTTTTTTTTGTCGTAAAGACATTTCTTTACTTGGTCATACCGTGTGACAGTGTCACATACTAAAGCAGTACAAACAGCCGATCTACAAGCTCACAACGCAAAGATCATGATAATTATATTGGATCCATTGGAACACAGGTTATTTTGTGTCCATTTTAAAAAGTAACAATTTTGGACATACAAGGTTTCTGCCTGACCTCCATACTTTAACTTCCCCTCTTTTCTCTTCATTATTTGCTTGAATAAAGTTATAACTTTTTTTCCTTCTAGTGTGTCTTTGAGTTTTTTACAAATGGAACCAAATGGACCCGTCACTGGTCCATTTGGTTCTATTCGTAGTACTGACAGTATACGTATCCAGGCTGTTTATGTAATGACAGGGTACAGTATATGTAGGCCTACGCTAAGCTGTATAATATAGTGACAGGGTACAGTAGATGTATACTAGGTTGTATAATATAGTGACAGGGTATAGTATATGTATACTAGGTTGTATAATATAGTGACAGGGTACAGTATATGTATACTAGGTTGTATAATATAGTGACAGGGTATAGTATATGTGGCTCTTGGTCACATAGCAAACTCACATAGTTAAACCTATTTGTGCTTTATCTATTTTTGATAAAGTTAAAAATATAGCTTTTTTTTTTTGCCCTGTCATAGTATCAACTAAACATTTTTTTAGCTTTAACTGTAAAATTTGCACTATCAGCGCCGCTTGCGTTGCGTCATTTAACGGGTGGCGGGCCAACGGTTTGCGTCGTTTGCGTTCAATGCCCGTCATTCGTGAAGAATATGTAAGGGACTGGACCATTTTTTTTTATTATTGGGTCACGGCCAGCGTTTGTGTGATTTATGTCTCGTAGCATTTCGCGTCATTTGCGTTAAGTAATTTGATTTAAGTCGCGTCTCAGGATTTCACGTCATATCCGTGCAGGTAAGTCTTCATCACGTCAGCCCACATCACATAAGTCCATGGTGTAGTGTAGTCTAGTATGTGATGTGGATTGATGTGATGTATGTGTTGTCATTTCACAACACATGCGGGTAAAAATTACATTTGATTTCACGTCGCTTCCGTCATATGCAGGTAAGTCTTCATCACGTCAGCCCACATCACATATGACCGTACACGGGGGCCGTATGTGATGTGCATTGATGTGATGTATGTCTTGTGTTGTGTCATTTCACAACATATGCGGGTAAAACATCATCACGTTAGTCCACGTCACATATGAACATATGTGGAGGTATGTGATGCATGTCGTCCTTTACGTCGTGTGTCGTTTCGCGTAATTGTATTGCCGTTGTACCGTTTCAGGCTATTTGCGAGTAAAGCTTCATCACGTCAATCCACATCACATAATAATAATAATAATAATAATAATAATAATAATAATAATAATAACAATAATAATAACATCACATTACTGGTCGTAGGGTTAGGGTTATATGTGATGTGGATTTATGTGATTTTGTGATTATTTCACGACATTTGCGGATAGCTCGTCATTCACATCGGTCGGCAATTTCTTCTTTTAGGCGAGGTACACGCCGTTGTTTACAGTAGGTCAGAACAGGGAGAGATGTAGGGCCATCATTCATATCATATGCATTTAATGACTTTGGTTATTCCTGTTGCTTGTGTTGTATGTTGTGTATTAATGTCATTCATAGTGTTGTATATTGTGTACTAATGTCATTCATAGTGTTGTGTACTAATGTCATTCATTGCTGTATTGCTGACAAATATTGGCACAATTGATTTTGCATTGCGTCATTTGCGGTAAAGCTTAATCACGCCAATCCACATCGCATATGACCAGTATGTGATGTGAAGGTGTTTGACGGATGTCGGCATGTGCATCACGTATAGTTACTCGTTATTTGTGCCGTCATTTGCGAGTAAAGCTTCATCACGTCAATCCACATCACATAATAATAATAATAATAATAATAATAATAATAATAATAATATAATAATATAAACGATACATACAACCATATGACCAGTATGTGATGTGGACTTCGTTTCACGTTGTTTGCGTACAATGCTCGTCATTTGGCCGGAGAATAATGAAGAAAATGGACTGATGCTGGACTGAGACTGATGCAGAGAACATGAAACAAAGAATGCTGCTGCCATTGCGTCATATGCGCCTCGTATGATTTATGTCAATCGTTCACAAATGATGTAAATTATACGAGTCTCTCTATCTATCCCTCTCTCTGTCTCTTCATCCCTCATCTCTCTATCTCTCCCCCTGCTAAGTATGTTGGTGAATGTAATGCACATTACAAAGTGCTTTGGTTAAAGGTACTATAGATAAATGCACCATTTAAATTGAAACTTTGAATTGAACTCATAGGCATCAGCTAGCAGCCACTGTGACACTGTGTAAGAGGCAGTTCAGTCACTGTAGACTGTATTACTTCTGGAAAATCATAACTGTGTGATTGCATTCTAAACATTACAGTCATAACTGATGTCATTCAAAATGTGTAAGCTCTATATTTAACAGCTACCAGGCATTGTGCCACTGCAGAGGTTCCCAAACCTTTTAGCTCAGGACCCAAACTAGTGAAGATAATAGATTTGCAAGCTCACAACGAGCATGTAAATCTATTTTCACAACCTCTTTTTTTGTTTTGTTTCTAATTTATTGCTTAGATTTGTTGTTTTCACGAAATAGCACATGTTCTATTTTGCTTGCTTCTTATATGTGCTTCTAATTCATTTTCATTTTACTATTTGACCCCAGAAAAATAGTCACTGTTTGAATCTGGATCTGAAATTATCAATAAACAAGCAATGGCAAAAACACACTGGAATGTAAACATTTCAGTGTAAAGATTTTCATAACGTTTTAGCTCGAGACCCAAAAGAGAAATGTGATGTCTCCCTGGGACCTAGTGAGAATAGCAGATCTACAAGCTCGGCTTGTAGATCTGCTATTTTCATTACTCTTATTTTAATATTTTAAATTGAATTTCTTTGATTTTTGTTTTTAAATGTATCGGTTCTTTTGAAACATAAGAACGTTTTACTACTCTAAATATTGTATTTTATTCATGTAAAACAAATGTAGGATGCTAAAAGGAAAGAGGAATATACACTGACTGATCTCAAAAACAAATTAAAACTGGCAGAAATAAAGACTCACTCCATAAAAACCTTAAGGAAAACTCCTCAGACAGAGACTAAGAACATATATTTTTATTTTATTTTTTCTATGTTCATAAAGTGCTCCAAGTGCTCAAAGTGAAAAGTGCAGCGATACACATTTAGGTCGTAGGACCATCGTCAGTGCAATTAAAGCTTCATCACGTCAGTCCACATCACATAATGACCGTAATGTAGTGTAGTGTAGTATGTGATGTGGATTTCTGTGTTGTCATTTGTGGGTAAAGCTTCATTATTCATGCCGGTCAATAGGCGAGGCACTGACGATGGTCCTTTGACCCAAACGTTTGCTGCTGCACTTTTCACTTTTAGCACATGGAGCTCTTTATGAGCATGAACAAATAAAACACTAATATATTTTTTTAGTCTCTGTCTAAGGTGTTTTTCTTAAGGTTTTTGTGGAGTGAGTCTTTTTTTCAATCGTTTTTTTTTTTTTTTAAAGATGTTAACATAGCTACCCATTTATGGTCTGTAAATGATTACATTATTACAAATTTTAAAAATATAAAATTGGTTGGAGGAGTCAAGATTTTATTTCACACTTGTAAGTTTTGTGGACATTTTTGTTTTTTGATAACAAATATGATCTATATGTCATTTACCCGATTAAAAGCATTATCAGGTTTTTATTAAAACAAAGTAAAACAATGTCCACAGAGCTTTAAAAAGTGTTAAATAAAATAAAGTTCCTCTAAAAATGTCAATCTTAATTGTGAAACTTAATTACATGTTGCTCATGTACTTAATCCATAGGGTTAGGTTTTCATCTGCCGTAGTTGTAGATCTTTAATTAAATGTTCATGTACAGAGCGTTAATCCATAGGGTTATGTTTTCATCTGCTGTAGTTGTAGATCTTTGAAATGTGTAAATCAGTGGTTCTCAACCTTATTCTGGATCTGACCACTTAACATGGCAGCCGTGTTAAGTGGACAGATGGGTGGGCCTTTTCAGATCATGCTTTAAAGACCAATCAATCCATTGGTACTAACTTTTTTATATTAAATCTTAATGTTTTTGCCAAATATTTAGGAGGAGAACCACTGGTTTAAATTTCAACTAAATGTAAGTTGTATGTTAAACAAATGATTCCCCTACTTTATGGAATTGCTTTTCTTTTTTGAATTTACTTTATGAAATTAGTTTGAGCTTGTAGATCTTCACTCTTGTAGATTTTCATTATTTTCTTTTCTTCATGGAATTTCTTATTTAGCATTTTCTTAAATTACATTATTTTGAATGTTTTTCTTTATTTTGTGACATTGATCTTGTAGATCGGC
Source organism: Gymnoscopelus microlampas (assembly GCF_963454915.1). Taxonomy (NCBI): domain Eukaryota; kingdom Metazoa; phylum Chordata; class Actinopteri; order Myctophiformes; family Myctophidae; genus Gymnoscopelus; species Gymnoscopelus microlampas. Next base: position 18,817,642 of record NC_139945.1, on the reverse strand, counting down.
TATTTTCACTTTTTATAATGTTTTTTGGACATCAACAATATTCCAATATGTCATATGTATCTAATCCATTCAGAACAATTTCAAATGTATTTAATACATTACAATGTTCAAAGAACCGTAATCCACAGGCCAATAACCTCCTGGAAGCTTTGATTGAATACTTAATTAACAGGTTGGGGGGGGGGGGGGGTTATTTACTCATGACCCAAGAAAATGTGTCCACGACCCATTATTGAGTCCCGACCCATAACTTGGGAAACAGTGGACAAGGGTCCATTTTGTTCCATGTTTCCTTAAATATATGAGGTTCCTTTGAAAAATAACGTTTTATTTCTGTACATTTCTTTCTTTCTTTTTTATTGTAGGAAACTAAAAGGAAAAAGAGGAATATTTACTGACTGTAGCTGGTCTCAAAAACAAAGCAAAACTGGCAGAAAAAAAGACTCCTTCCACAAACTCCTTAGACGGAGACAAAGAAAAGCTATTTCTATTTTATTCGTTTCATGATCATAAAGTGCTCCAAGGGATCAAAGTGAAAAGTGCAGCAGCAAACATTTAGGTCATAGGACCATCGTCAGTGCTATATCATCAGATCTAATCATTTGCGGTTAAAGCTTCATTACGTCAGTCCACATCACATAATGACCATAGTGTATGTCTGGTGTAGTGTAGTGTAGTGTAGTATGTGATGTGGATTTATGTCTCGTTTCATTTTGCGTAATTTGATTTGCGTCTCGTCTTATCATTTCACGTCACTTCAGTCATGTGCAGGTAAGTCTTCATCACGTCAGTCCACATCACATATGACCATAGGCGCTGTATGTGATGTGGATTTATGTGTTGTCATTTGCGGGTAAAGCTTCATTAGTCACTTAGCTCTTGGAGCGCTTTATGAGCATGAACAAATAAAATGCAAATATATTTTCTTAATCTCTGTCTAAGGAGTTTTCCTTAAAGTTTGTGTGGAGTGAAAACATGGCTACCTATTTATGGCATGATCATGAATTTTCCATGGCCAGTCATTTGGGATCAATAAAAGTAGGACAAAAGTCTGTTATTCTAGTCCGGACTTGTCCTTTAACATGGCAACCTTGTTAAGTGGATAAACTAAATTGGTAAATGGATGAACTGTGACGGAATAGATGAGGGAGGTCAGCAAGAGTTTTTTTTTGTGCAAATATTAATTTGAATATCTGTTAGTTTATTGTATCTTATCTGTATTTTGTTTTAGTTTTTCTCCTTTTTTATTGTAATGTTAATTATTGACATGTATTTTGGGTTATTGTTTTCCTGTTTTCTTCTTGGTCGTCATGACTTCATAGGCTTGTCAAAATTACATAATAGCATTAGTTTTGGATATGGATAATATCATTGGAAATTATGTAATATTTGCACAAAAAATATTCCAGTTGTAATGTATGTTTTGTTTTAACTTCCATTTACTGTATTTGAATGTGATTGTATTCTATGTATGTGTTTACCTTGTTTATTGTGAGTCACTCTGGACAAAGAGTATAGATGAATATCTACATTGAAAATTGTGAAGTGACTTTACTGTTGAAATGTAAATGAGTGAATGTTACCATGATTTGTAAATAACAACATAAAAACAAAGGCTCTGGTGTGGTTCTCCTGGTTCACCGGGATGGGGTTCAATTCCCTGCAGTGCCCTACTCATAGTGTTGTATTTACCATTTTATATTGTCTGTTTTATTTATGTTCATAGTGTTGTATTTACCCTTTATGGTTTTATGTTTAATTCTTTATGTTCATTGTGTTGTATTTACCCTTACATGGTTTGTTTAATTCTTTGTTCATAGTGTTGTATTTCCCCTTATGTGGTTTATTTTATCTTTATGTTCATAATGTTGTATTTACCCTTACATGGTTTGTTTTATACTTTATGTTCATTGTGTAGGGTTGGGATCCTTCATTATCATTATAATTGTTGATGATCAAATGGACCATTACAGGTCTGTAACTCTTTAGTGTACAAATGGAACCAAATGGACCCGTTATGGTGGTCCTTGAAACGTAAAAGTTTGAGGACCACTGGTATTGTAATGGTTTATCAGACGTGAAGTCCACACACCAGCTCTTACAGTGTGATGGATACGGTTCCAAATGCTAACGCAGCTACAAGCTCTTAGCCTGTCTCAAAGTGGGGTCCTTGGGGGGATTTCAGGGGGTTCCCAACTAGAGTAGTTAAGGTAGCATCATAAACATTTTAACCACTTTATCCATTTACTAGAGTCTCGGGGGACTACGCCCCCCGAGACCGCAGCCGTTGCGCGGGGCTTTGCGTTCGCTGGTGCCTACGTGTGTCTGTCTTTGTGTTAGTGTCGCTGTAGCACAGAGTGGGCATTAAGATGGGATGTATGCTCCTTTAAGGGTGCTCCTTTAAGGGAGGTGGATCGTGGGATTCTGTTGTTTGCAAAGAGGCGTTGTGAATATTGGCTCATTGCAGACTCACCTTATTGCCACCTGATCGTGTGAGTGAGTGATGTGTGTACGTAGGGCGGAATAGCTTGCGAGGTTGTGTGCTTTTTTGTTTGCTACTGGGCCTTGCATAGGAATGGATATTTTGAAAAGATGTGTTGTGATGACATGTGAAAAGGAAGTGCAATAATGTGAGATAAATGACATAGACGGAATTGCATGTGACGAAGTGAGGAGTTTATTTGCATGAGATTTTGTATTTGTAGAAAATGATGTAGGAGTGAGCAGGTGTTGCAGACAGTGGCAACGTGCTGAGGACGACAGCTTGTCATGGCTGGGCCTGCGGAATGGGAGAGAAGGAGAAGGCAGGAGTCAAGCACGCAGTCTGGCATGTCCATCAGGGAACAGGTGAAACGTAAGCTAGTGGTGTATTAGTGAAGTGGTGAGAAGCATTGTCTGCATCGGTGATGTAGGTCAATGAGATATGGCACAGGTGACAATGCAACAGATGTACCTAATTTGTGAAGGAGTACTTCCCCATGAAGGAATGTTGTGAGGGATGCAGTTTCCATCGATGGCATTCATGGCAGAGCCTGCAGAATGGGAGAAAGGCAGGAAGAAGGACATAATGTGGATGGCCAGCATAGAGTATGTAACAGTAAAGGAAGCGTCTTTTGTGTGAAGTGGTAGGCCTTGACAATTATGTAGTGCAAGCATAAATGACACATGGAAGAATGCAACAGATGTACCTCAATGGAGAAGAAGCAGATGTCCATGATGAAAGGAAGTTGGCACGTCATCAGGTTCCAGAGATTGGCAACGCAGGGCCTGCAGAATGGGAGTGAAAGAGCAGCCAGGAATCAACCACACAATGTGACATGTTGAAGAGGGATTATGTGAAAGGAAAGGCAGTGATATGTGTGTGAAGTGTTAAGCAGCAGCACTATTAGTTATGTGGATTTATGAGAAAGGAATGTAACAATGCATGAACCTTGCCTCAAGGGGGACGAAGCAGTAGTCCAGGAAAGAAGCTGCAAGGCCGGCAGGTGGCGCAGGTTGTCATGAGAGGCTCTGCAGAATGGCTGAATAGCAGCGGTGACTTTGATGACAGCGGTTGTGGTGCTGTTTGATGAGCAGAAGGGGGTTGTGACCTATGTGGTGCCAGAAGTTGTTGGAACAGTGCGGGATGAAAGTGTATCCCTGTATCACAACGACTTTGGCAACCACCAATTAGTCAGCTCATCGTCACGTTGATTAGGGGGGAAAACTGTAGTAATAGTAGTGTTTTCAAGTGGATTGTTTGTTTGACGGGGGGCCACTGCAGGTTATGGAGGACTGCTGTGAGGTCTCTGGAACGGGCGCTGGTGTGCGGGCAAGGCAGTGAAATGTCTGTGAAGTGGTAATTTGCGTCATTGTCAGCAGCACTTATGTAGATGAATGAGAAATGGCACATGTGACAATGCAGCAGACGTACCTCTTTGTGAAGGAGCACTTGACCATGAAGGGAAGTTGCAACGGGCTGAGGTTACACAGATAGTCATCCATGACAGAGACTGCAGAATGGGAGAAATGGAGAAGGCGGGAAGGAAGCACACAATGTGAGACGTCCACTATGGATCATGTGACAGTGAAGACAGTGATTTGTGTTTGAAGCGGTAGGTATTGTCAATTATATAGCGCAATTACAAATGGCACATGGAAGAATGCAAGACTTTTACCTCAATGTGGAAGAAGCACTTGTTTGAAAACCACATTTTCAGTGTGGTATGTCTGGTGCGGTATGGCAAACGTCATGGCTGCTGGGTCACCCGTCCTTGAACTGGCAACATAAAGCTGTCCGTGGCTGAAGACAGGGGACTGTAGCCAGACTCCCACTCTTCTGAGGGTCTGCCCTTGGGACTTGTTGATGGTGGTGGCAAAAGCAGTGCGGATCGGAAACTATCGTCTGGCCCAGTCAAAAGGGAACTGTCCAGCTTCAGGAAGGAACTTGATGCGAGGGATCAAGACTTCCTTTTGTGTGGCTGCGATTGTGCACAGCAGGAGCTTGTTGTTGAGGGACCTCTGGAAGAAGAGTTTGGTGCCATTGCACAGTCCGTCTTTAGGGCTGATGTTGCGGAGTAGCATCAAGGGCATTCCAGGCTTGAGGGTGATGATGTGGCGGGGAAATCCACTGGGGCAGAGGGTGTTGAGATATTCGATGGTGAAGCGCATAACATCTTGGTAGTCCACCAGGGTGTCAGCACTGGTGAGCTTGGTAGCCATACCTGGCATCCAGGTCTCCATGATGTCATTGATGGTGTCCACCTCTTTGTTGGTAGGGGCAAGCAGTGATCTGCCGTGCAGCCAGTCAGTGGGTGCGTAGTTGGTAGGCAAGTCTGGAAACACTGTGTTGCAAAATTCTTTCATGGATGTGGCCTCTGCGACGTTGTTGCGATCTGTGTTAGGTTGAATGTGGAAACGCATGCTTTCAGGGATGGAGACGAAGTCGTTGGCATCATTTGCTGTGCCATCGCCAAGGCTGAGGGTCCATGTGTCGAAGTCCTCCAGACGTGGGTCTCCACTGGCCTTGACGCGCATGTTTTCTGTGAGGGAGAAGATGGAGAATTTTTCCCAGAGTGTGGAATTGTTCAGGCAGCTGTCTATAATCTGGCCCTCATTGGCCCCTCGAATCACTGGGAGACACTGTCGGAAGTCACCTGCCAAGACAATAATTTTGCCACCAAATGGAGTGTTTGGCTTCTGGAGTAGGTCTTGCAGTGAGCGGTCAAGTGCCTCTAGCAGGTGGCGGTGCATCATGGTGGCTTCATCAATCAGCAGGAGGCGTGAGCGGCGTAGTAGTTTGGCCAGGCTGCTCTGTGCTGTGATGTTCAAGGTAGTGTTCTTTGTGAGGTGGAGAGGAGCTTTAAGGCGCGAATGGAGCGTTCTGCCGAGGTGAAGGAGTTGGGCTGCAATGCCAGTGGTGGCCATGGCAAGGGCAATGCAGCCACCTGGTTCCAGACTCCGCACTGCATCTAGGAGGGCATTGAGCAGGAAGGTTTTACCGCAGCCTCCACGTGCAGATATGAAGACTTGTAGGCTTTGTTGTTGTGTGACAGCTGACATGACTGTGTCGTAAATCTGTTGTTGTGCTGTAGTGAACTTTGGTATTGTTGCCTCCACAGTGGCGGAGATCTCGCGCACATCGTAGTTCATTTCTTCACGGATGAGGGCGTCTTCCATGTTGACCAGCCCATGGACAGTGGCCTTTTCAGCATCAGTCATTGGTTCCAGGAAAACGTTGTGGAGGTCCTGGTGATGTGACTGGAGTGAGGCTTGTAGATCCACTCGGACCATGGTTTTCAGCTGGTCCTCAGTGAAGGAGAGATTCCTACGCTGTGCTGTGCGCTTGAAATCATCAGTCCACTGTGACCAGTTGTCGTTGAACAGTGTTTTGGGGTCAGCTGGTTGGCAGAAGAGGAGGATGATTACGAATAAGAGACGAATCTGTGGGCACAGCTGTGTGATTGCAGCCTCAGTGAGGACAGTGGCCCACTCGTTGTCATCATCCAATAGGCCGAGCTCCCTGCACACTTCCTTGTAGGTTTCCAGGGTCCTGCCATTGAGGGAGTAGAGGTCGTCAAAACTTGTTTTCCCTCTGCAGTGGTCATGGTGGAGTAGCATTCTCAAGTAGAAGACGTCGCCTGCCACGGGGTTGACGGTGTGGACCCGACTGCCTTTTTTTTCGGATCCAACTGACCGCATGTCCACATACTCGCGAATCTCATCACGTGCCGGTTGGACGCCATCCGCTTCAGCAGATACCATTGCACGGTCAGGCCCTTTGGCAGGCAAATGTAGATAGGGGTGTGGGTGGAGAGAGTAGTACATGCAGGCGTTGCATGTTGGTGTGTATGTAGTGTGGTGTGCTGTTTGTGGAGGGGGAAGCAGTGTATTAGTTAAAGGGCATGTGTGAAATGACTCTGCCGTCATGTGGAATGTGAAGTGCATGGAAGTGCAGAGGAGGGGCAACTGAGGAGCAGAGATAAGGGCAAAGAGGGCTGTGTGTTGCAGACAGAACATGCACACACACACGCACACACGCAATGCACAGGGAGACACATACCCAGACTGTGTGCATGTATGTGGTGTGTGAGTATAGGGTGTATGACAGTGCAGTGGAGAGAATGTGTGCAAGAGTGGAGAAGAGCATATAAGTGTTTGTTTGGGAGACAGCTGCAAGGAAGGTTGTGCTGTGGCTGCAGCCTGGCGCAAAAGTCTCAAGGAGCGTCTCGGTGTGTTGGGCTGCGGTTGGTGCTGCTGGCAGCGTGTGTTCTTTGCGAGGAGTTGAGCTGAGAAGTGAAGACAGTTGGCTATGAAGTAGTGTGAGGAGCAATTATGCAGTGTGGATGAGAGGTGCGTGAATTGGCAGTAAGGCAGTCTGTGTGATGTAAGTGATAGATATTGGGGGCTGGTGTAGTAGGTAGCTAGTGTTCAGTGTGAAGATGTACATAGGAATGAGGGGTGGAGACGGAAATAATTGCACACACATGTATGTTGCGGTGTATATAGTGTGTGGTGCTGTTTGTGGAGGTGAAGCAATGTGAAGGTGAAAGGCAATGAGGGCAAAGAGTGTGATGTGAAGGCCAATGCAACAGCAGAGGACGTCCACCTGAGGACAACAGATGTGCGCAAGGACGTCTGTGTCGTGCAGACAATAGAGTGAAACACAGACACTCTGTGTGACAGAGAGACACAGACACACAGACACAGACACACACACACACACACACACACACACACACACACACACACACACACACACACACACACACACACACACACACACACACTGCCACACAGACAGACAGACACACACACACACACACACACACACACACACACACACACACAGACACACACACGCGCACACACAGACACACAGGCTGTAGTTGTGTGTGCATGGTGGTGATGTGAAAGAGTAGGTAGTACATGGATGACAGTGGACTGCATGAGTGGAAGTAATGAGAATTGCATTAGGCAGTACCTTGCTTGTGAGGCAGCTGCAAGGAAGGGCCTGCTGTGTGTGCAGCGTGCTCCGGTGTGTGGTGACTGTGTTGATGGTGTTGGTGTTGTTCTGTGCCAGTAGGCAGGTGTGTGCTGAGGCGATTGGGTTGATGGTCTGCACCTAATAATGGAAGACAGTTGAGGTGGATATATTTGTTGCATTGGAAAGGCAAGTAAAGGCATCAATGAGCAATGTGTTTTTGACACGGTAGGTGTACTGTGGAAGAGAAGTAGGTGAGGGTGATGTGGTGAGGATGTGAAATAAAGAGGTCCCTGAAGTGAAGAGAATGTGTTGGAGGTCAATGTAATAGCATGAGTCATCACCTGTGGCATGGGGCTGGGTGAATGTGCGTGTCCGTGTGTCTGGCGGCTGTTGCTGGTCGTGCGGGTGTGTGTCCTTTGCGAGGAGTTGAGCTGGGAAGTGAAGATAGTTAGAGATGAGGTAGTGGAATGAGCAGTAATGGCATGTGGATGTGATTATTGCAAGGACGGCTGCGTGTTGCAGACGATAAAGGGCCACGCACATAGACAGACACACAGACTGGCAGTGTTCCTCTGTGTGCATGTTGGTGATGTGAGGGAAAAGGTTGTACATATGCTTTTGCGAAGAGAATGGCTGGAAGTTTGGGAATGCAGTAAAGTCTACCTTGGCTGTCAGGCAGCTACAATGAAGGGGTGTGAAGCTGGCGTTGTGGTGTGGCATCATGACCGGCATCTGAGAAGTGATGTGGCATGTACAGTATATGAGGTACACATTGGATGAAAAGGATTAAGTGCAGGTGGGAGACGTGGCTTGCTTTGGGTGGACATAGAATGTGCGAGAAGGTGAGTGTAGTCATGATGGGAAAGTGTGCGCCAGTAATGAGCAGTAATGCGATATATGTGAATCAGTGACACAAAAGAAGTGGTGGTGTGTTGTTGTGCTGGGCAGAGCATATGTTGGTGATGAGAGATTATAGGTGGGAAATAGTGTAGAGTGGAAAGACTGCATGGAAGGGATGAGGACAACAGAAGTCATCACCTTGGCTGTCAGGCTGCTGCGGTGAAGGTGTGGGAGGTAGGGCTGGTGATGTGGACTCACTTCGTGCTTGTCAGCTGAGAAGTGAGGTATGCATGTTAATAGTTGTTGAATAGGATTGACTGCATGTGTGGTGACACACACACATATGTATGCATAGTGGCTGTGGCATGATGTGTAATGCTATGCGCAAGGGAAGAGCTAAGGACATGCAATGGAGGGGACTGCATAGTGAAAGAGACGTACAGAGAAGGTGGTGAAATGGAAGTACTGCATTACCTGATGTGTGTGGCAAGTGTGGCCGCTTGCGTCGTCTAGCCAATGCAGGCCTTTTCCTTTTCATGACTGCCAGACAATGTGACGGTCCCAAGCAGGAGTGGGGTGGTTGTAGGTAAACTGTGAAGTAAGGAACATTGTGAGGCAGTGTAAGTGTGGTGTGACACCTTGTGAGGGCAAATGAAAATGTAATAACGGTGTGTACAATACAGCTGCGTTCCTCATTTGCTGTGCAAAGTGCTGTGGCCAACGAGAAGCAGCAAAAGGCACAATAGGATTGACAACGTAAAAGAGGGCCGAAGAAAACAATGTCTTGAAAGTAATGGGTCCAAGACAACATAACAGGCAGTGAGGCAAAGAGTGAAGAGATGAATTAGAACATAGAGAGTGGGAAGAGAGGAATGGAACTGAGTGCTAGACTGAAGGAAGAAGTGTCGGCGTGTGCTTAGAAACACACGTGCAGTAAGTGGGGCCACAGACAGCGTGTGAGGTGATGGGTGTGTATGGCGTTGTTGTGATTCAGTTAGATGGAGACATGGTGGCAGTTGTGGTGCGCAACGGCTCCTTAGTATAGTTTTGTGTGTGAAGAAGTTGTATTGAATGATGTACTGCCTTGGCATGAGATGACATTACATTGTTGGTATGTGAAGGCGTGATAGCATGTGAAACATTTGTAGTGGCAGTGTGTTAAAGAGCAGTGTGCTGAGGTGGTTTGTAAACATGTTATGGCATTAATGTTAGCAGTCATGAAATACAGGGGAAAAAAGCAGCATCCGTTTAGAAAACAATCATACATGCGCATAGAAAGAGTGTGAATTAGCATGGAGAAAATGCGAGGTTGTGAAAAGCATGGAGATAAGATGGGAAGATGAAAGAAAGGTGAAAACATGAGTGTTAAAAAGGCATTACACATTACATTGTTGGTTTGTGAAGGCGTGATAGCATGGGAAACATTTGTTGTGGCGTTGTGTGAAAGTGGTGTGTGCTGTGGTGCTTTGTAAACATGTTATGGCATGAATGTGAAGAGGCATGAAATAGAGGCAAAAGAACGTGCATCCGTTGTAAAGACAATCGTACATGTGCAATAGAAAGGGTGTGAATTAGCATGGGGAAAAGGCAGCGTTGTAAAAAGCATACACATAAAAGCGAAGATGAAAGAAAGAGGTGAAAACATGTGTTAAAAAAGCATTGCAAAGTGCATTGTGTATGTGAGTGTAAAGAAAGGCTCCATACTAGAGAGTGGGCTCAACTGGGGAGATCTTGAAAGAACCGCTAAGAACCGAGTGAAATGGAGGACACTTAAGTCAAGTAAGTCAAGACTATATTATGTTGTAAAAGAAAGTATATGCTGTCATACTACGTTGGATGTTTCCATAGTGTAAAAGCAACACCACATGAAGCCACAACCTCCCCAGTTTGATTACAGAAAGAGAACATCAATTGCAGTCAAAATATCATCGCCGCCGCTAGCATCACTCAACGCCATTGTCGGGAGTTTACATCTTGAATTATTTAGCGGAGTGACGAATCTGCCGATCCACACAAACCGTCTTTTGACCTCTCCCTTCAACCTCAAATATGCCCTTAAACATCTCATCGATGTGAAAGGCCTGGCTGCACAAGAGAAGGTGGAGATGCTTCACAAATCTGATGATTGGGGTTTTGAATCTTAAAGGTCCGGTGCAATGACATTTTCTGATATTTTTATACAACTAGATTCTGACAAGGAGCACGTTTTTAAGATTGAGTAATTAAGATTGTTTTTTTAGGGACTTTTGATACAAAAATACACAAAAATGAGTTTAATTTGTTTTGGGCATCTATTGTTAGGTATGCCCATATAATAACGTGCAGCTATGAGTATCACACAGGTGAACAAAATCAAGATAAATTCATACTCATAAAAGTGTATATCCCTCCTCACACTTTCACTCACTCAATGACATATGTCAGTAACATGGTCAGTATCATGGTCAGTTAAAACTTAGTGTCAAAAGTAGCAGAAATAAGCGATCTACAAGACCCCAACATATCGTGTGTGACGTGTGTGTGTGTGTGGATCATTTCCTAGAAAAAACCTTTGAAGAAAACAGTGAAAGTGTAAACAGGGCAGTAGAAGGCCTCAATCATATATTTGAACTAACAGCCTCACTAGCAAACTTAAAAGTATCAAACAGGAAAGCCAGAAAAAACGTTGAGAATGACAAATGGTACAATAATGACTGCAATAATCTCAGGAAAAAATTAAGGAAACTATCAAACCAAAAACACAGAGACCCAGACAACCACAACACACGTCTCCAATATGGGGAAACACTGAAAAAATACAAACATACAGTAAGAGAAAAAAGAGATCAACATGTTAGAAACCAACTGCAAGATATCGAAGATTCCATACAGACAAACAGCTTCTGGGAAAACTGGAACAGACTTAATAAGCTAAAACAGGACGAACTACCCATCCAAAATGGAGATATATGGGTGAATCATTTTTCTAGCCTCTTTGGCCCAATCGAGAAGAACAAAGAGCAAAAACAAATAAAAGATAAACTACAAAACCTAGAGTCAGCCGTAAAAGACTACCAGAATCCACTAGATTCCCAAATCAACCTAAAAGAACTACAAGACAAAATAAAAACACTTAAAACCAAGAAGGCCTGTGGGGCAGACGGTATTCTAAATGAAATGATAAAATTCACCGACCTCAAATTCCAAATGGCCATACTAAAACTCCTAAATATAGTGCTCAGCTCTGGGATCTTCCCTAGCACATGGAATCAAGGGCTGATAACGCCACTCCACAAAAGTGGAGACAAATATGACCCAAATAACTACCGTGGGATCTGTGTAAACAGCAACCTCGGAAAGATCCTCTGCATGATCCTCAACCACAGAATCCTAAACTTCCTCACAGAAAGCAATGTCCTGAGCAAATCACAAATTGGCTTTCTACCAAAATATCGCACAACAGACCACATTTACACTCTAAACACCCTAATTGACAACCAAATAAACAAAAACAAAAGCAAATTATTCTCCTGCTTTGTCGACTTCAAAAAAGCATTCGATTCAATTTGGCATGAGGGTCTGATGTACAAACTATTGGAAAGTGGCATAGGGGGGAAAACCTATGACATCATAAAATCAATGTACACAAACAACAAATGCGCAGTTAAAATAGGCGAAAAGCACACAGACTTTTTCCCCCAAAGCCGAGGAGTTAGACAGGGATGCAGCCTGAGTCCAACACTCTTCAACATATATATCAACGAGTTAGCAAAAACGTTAGAACAGTCTACAGCTCCAGGCATCCCCTTGGCAAACACAGAAATCAAATGCTTACTTTTCGCAGATGACCTGCTGCTGCTGTCTCCAACCAAGGAAGGACTACAGCAGCAACTTGATCTCCTACACAAATTCTCGCAGACATGGGCCCTGACAGTGAACCTAACTAAGACTAAAATCATGATATTTCAAAAAAGATCCAGCCGCCAAAACCATCAATTTTTCCTAAATACGATCCCACTAGAACAAACAAAAAACTATACCTACCTTGGCCTAAACATCAGCAGCACAGGGAACTACAACCAAGCTGTAAAGGACCTGAGAGACAAGGCAAGAAGGGCATTCTATGCTATCAAAAGAAACATCAAAATAGACATCCCAATTAAAACCTGGCTTAAAATACTGGACTCTGTGATAGAACCAATTTCCCTCTATGGTTGTGAGATCTGGGGACCATTAGCAAACCATGACCTTGAAAAATGGGATAAACACCAAACCGAGACCCTACACACAGAATTCTGCAAATCCATTCTCCGTACCCAGCGAAAAACACCAAATAATGCATGCAGGGCAGAACTAGGACAATACCCACTCATAATCAAAATAAAAAAGAGAGCACTTAAGTTCTACAACCACCTAAAAGAAAGCGACCTAGATGCACTCCATAACAAAGCACTCATACACAGCGAAACTCTAGAGAGATGCCCCCTCAGCCAGCTGGCCATGGAACTCCGGGCACAAACACAAACAGAGCCACGAGATAGAAAACCCATCGGACCAAACAAAATTATAAAACAGCAAAAGGAAAACTACCTGACACATTGGAAAGAAGCAACACAAAAGCAGAGTAAACTAGAATGCTATCTGGCCCTAAACAGAGAATACGCAGTGGCAGAATACCTGAGCACCGTGACCGACCCAAAACAAAGAAAAATCTTAACTAGGTACAGACTCAGTGAGCACAGTCTTGCGATCGAGAAAGGTCGTCACAGGCAGACCTGTATCCCAAGAGAAGACAGACTATGCACCCACTGCACACAAAAGGAAGTGGAAACCGAGCTACACTTCCTAACCGTCTGTCCATTGTACCAAGACATCAGAGACACATACTTCCCACAGATTACAACCACACACAGAGATTTTGAAAACATGACCAATGACAAAAAACTCCCATATCTGCTGGGCGAAGTACAACAATGTGCAAACACAGCAGCAAGATTCGTGAGTTGTTGTGATAGGAGAAGGATATCGAACGGAACACAACCACCCTAAAGACTAATCATTGTGTATATTCCTGCACTATACCTGCACCCAGTGATCTTGGTACATAGAAATTGATCTATTGAAGATTCTGACTTTCAAATGTACATTTTTTGTTTTGATTGTATTGCTGTATTGTTGTATTATGCTTTTTGCTTTGGCAATGTAAACGTATGTTTTCTCATGCCAATAAAGCCCTTTGAATTGAAAATTGAATTGAATTGTGTGTGTGTGTGTGTGTGTGTGTGTGTGTGTGTGTGTGTGTGTGTGTGTGTGTGTGTGTGTGTGTGTGTGTGTGTGTGTGTGTGTGTGTGTGTGTGTGTGTGTGTGTGTGTGATCTTTAATTTACAGAGAGGAGGAAACCAGACAAACTGCTGTCCTGTGCATTTAGGGGAATAAAAAATACCATTACATCACCCTAATAATAATAATTTGACCTATTTGATCCTGTGGCGTAGACTCAGTTTCCAGCTTTACCCAGCTGATGGTTTACCACAGTTAGGGGTCCAATGCCTTGCTCATAGACACGATGACACACTCCGATGACACCTCTCCAGGTGGATTCTCTCTCCATTCAGCTATGAAGCCTCGCACTGCACCTTCCATCACCATGTCCTGAGACACTTGTTCAGACCTACAGTCTGTTCTGTGTTCAGAATGTTCAGGTTTTTTTTACATGCAATGATGGGGTCCTTTCCACATGCAGTAATGTTATGCTAGTAACACTAGGTTAGAGGGGAGTGCCGACGCGACGCGTTGTGAGCTTTTAGATCTGCTATTTTCAAACATTTTAGTACTTTAACTTTTGGTACTTTAAGCACATTTTGATACCAATACTTTTGCATTTTTACTCAAGTAAACTTCTACATTGCAGTATTGACTTAAGTCAAACATTTGAGTACTTTTTCCACCAGTGAAATTCATTTTATTTAAACGGATTTATGCCCGATTCAAACTTACTTTATACATAGCAACTAAGTTAACTAAGGCTTCTAGGTGTAAACATTTACTTTCTACTACATCAATATGTTTGTGTTTTAATGTACTGTATAGTTCAAAACCATCTGCAACAGTGCATCTAAAGTCCCTTTGCCCACACCTTCTCAGAGGAAATGACACTCAGACATATTAATGGGGGGGGACTTGAACCTGTGACTTTCTGTTTACCGGGTAGTCTCTCTACCCATTCAGCTATGGCTGTCTCTTTTGTCAGATTGGTTCTCTAACATCTTCATGACAAGGACCCCCAAATTGATATGTATATGGCCGTGGACGCCCATGTCAAAAGATGTAGTGCGAGGACCCCCCATAAGAAAGATGGGTAGCACTTTACAATAATGACCCGTTATAAAGCATTTATAAACGTTTATAAGTAGTTTGTAGACTATTAACAAATCATTAACAACCTGTTTGTTGACATTCGTAAATGATTACTAAAACCTTTATAACTACAGTTACGAATCATTTGTAAAGTATTAGTAAGTAGTGAACTATTCATGAATAAGCCATTTATATACATCTGTAAAAGATTATTAAATAATTTGTAACGACCCATTCTAAAGCATTTATAAACGTTTATAAGCAGTTTGTAGACTATTAACAAATCATTAACAACCTGTTTATTGACATTCGTAAATGATTACTAAAACCTTTATAACTACGGTTACAAATCATCTATAAAGGTATTAGTAACTATTCATGAATAAGCCATGTATAATACATCTGTAAATGATTATTAAATAATTTGTAACTGATGTTACATAATATATACAAGCTATTGGTAGCTTGTTCATGTTTAACATATGCTTTGTTAAACATTCCTAAAGTATCTATAAATCCTTAGTACATGTTATTATGTGCCCTATAGTAAAGTGAAGACAGTTCATCATTTACAACTGTCTGTTAATGTGTTTGTTCATGTTTAACATGCTTTGTAAAACATTCCTAAAATATCTATAAATCCTTTGTACATGTTATCATGTGCCCTACAGTAAAGTGAAGACAGTTCATCATTTATGACTGTCTGTTAATGTGGACTTTCTCCTTACCTGTTGCAAACTACCTGGCTTTCATGAATGCAGACACCAAACAATTACTAGAATTATCATTCATGTTAAGCAAATGATGCGTAAGACATTCGTAAAGAGTATGTAAACCATTTGTGGTGTGAGGGACCAAAAAAGTCACTACAAAGTACTACCAATCAACTCTAAATTGCTTGAAACGTACTCCTAACAGGTTTTTGGGGGGACGATTTTGGCCTCCAGACTTAGTGATTATTTCGGATTTAACTTTCGTTTCGGTGGTGACCAACTTTCGTTTCGGTAGTTTGATTACAAAATGTAAGTTGTGTAAAAGATAATCTGACTATACTAAGTTGTTATTTGTTTGTTTAAGTCAGGCTATACTCTACTCAGAGTCATAAGTTTACAAAATGTACTAAAGTACAGTGAACGTCTGTGCGGTTTGTCTTCATCACTGAAAATAACGTACATGTAAACTGATGTCATGTGCAGTTGGGGTGAAGAAACACAACCATTTCACTCCTAATAATACCTATTTGATTTAACATCCTGACTTGCTGCTGTAGCTGAGGCTTGAACCTGTTACCTGCGGCTCACTAGTCAGTGACTCTATCCATTCACCTACAGCTGTTTCCTTGGAATCTGTGGTTCTGAAACGTTTTGTTGTCAACCCCCCAAATTGACATGTATTTGGGCAGTGGACCCCAATGTGAAAAGATGTAGTGTCAGGGCCCCCCATGAAAAAGATTTATATTTATGCTGTAACACTTTTTTTTTAAAGTTTTTTGTCTTGTTTGTTGTTCAAGTCAAAGCACCAGGAAGGCTGTACTTGTCAGCCATCTGTTAGCTCAATGGGTTGAGACGCAGTATTCATGATCCAGAGGCCATGAGTTCAAATCCCATTGATGTCTTTCCTATGATTCTTTCCTTTGCAGACTGGCTTCCAGAAGATCAACTGAAAACTACCAGGAAGGCTATATTTGTCATCCAACTGTTAGCTCAATGGGTTGAGACGCAGTATACATGATCCAGAGGCCATGAGTTCAAATCCCATTGATGTCTTTCCTATGATTCTTTCCTTTGCAGACTGGCTTCCAGAAGATCAACTGAAAACTACCAGGAAGGCTGTACTTGTCAGCCATCTGTTAGCTCAATGGGTTGAGACGCAGTATTCATGATCCAGAGGCCATGAGTTCAAATCCCATTGATGTCTTTCCTATGATTCTATCCTTTGCAGACTGGCTTCCAGAAGATCAACTGAAAACTACCAGGAAGGCTGTACTTGTCAGCCATCTGTTAGCTCAATGGGTTGAGACGCAGTATTCATGATCCAGAGGCCATGAGTTCAAATCCCATTGATGTCTTTCCTATGATTCTTTCATTTGCAGACTGGCTTCCAGAAGATCAACTGAAAACTACCAGGAAGGCTGTACTTGTCAGCCATCTGTTAGCTCAATGGGTTGAGACGCAGTATGCATGATCCAGAGGCCATGAGTTCAAATCCCACTGGTGTCTTTACTGTGATGCTTTCCTTTGCAGACTAACTTCTAGAAAAACAAGTTAAAACCAGCAGGAAACCTGTAACTCTCAGCCAACAGCTTAGCTCAACTGGTAGAGCGTCTGTCCAATAACATGACTTGACTTGACTTGAGTGGGTTCGATTCCCACTCGAGTCAAGTGTCCCCGGTAACTTGAGGCAACGGATATATTGACTGATATCCTTAGTGATGCTTCCCTTTGCAGACTAACTTCTAGAAAAACAAGTTAAAACCACCAGGAAACCTGTAACTCTCAGCCAACAGCTTAGCTCAACTGGTAGAGTGTCTGTCCAATAACATGACTTGGCCTGACTTGAGTGGGTTCGATTCCCACTCCGAGTCATGTGTCCCCGGTAACTTGGGGCAACGGATTATTCTACGGATATCAGTCAATTTATCCGTTGCCCCAAGTTACCGGGGACACTTGCCTCGAGTGGGAATCGAACCCACTCAAGTCAAGTTATTGGACATACGCTCTACCAGTTGAGCTAAGCTGTTGGCTGAGAGTTACAGGTTTCCTGGTGGTTTTAACTTGTTTTTCTAGAAGTTATTCTGCAAAGGGAAGCATCACTAAGGATATCAGTCAATTTATCCGTTGCCTCAAGTTACCGGGGACACTTGACTCGAGTGGGAATCGAACCCACTCAAGTCAAGTCAAGTCAAGTCAAGTCAAGTCATGTCATGTCATGTCATGTCAAGTCAAGTCAAGTCAAGTCAAGTCAAGTCAAGTCAAGTCAAGTCACTTTACATGTTATTTACATGTAAAGTGTCTTGAGACAACTTGTTGTGATTTGACACTTTAATAAAATTGAATTGAATTGAATTGAATTGGACAGACGCTCTACCAGTTGAGCTAAGCTGTTGGCTGAGAGTTACAGGTTTCCTGGTGGTTTTAACTTGTTTTTCTAGAAGTTAGTCTGCAAAGGAAAGCATCACAGTAAAGACACCAGTGGGATTTGAACTCATGGCCTCTGGATCATGAATACTGCGTCTCAACCCATTGAGCTAACAGATGGCTGACAAGTACAGCCTTCCTGGTAGTTTTCAGTTGATCTTCTGGAAGCCAGTCTGCAAAGGAAAGAATCATAGGAAAGACATCAATGGGATTTGAACTCATGGCCTCTGGATCATGAATACTGCGTCTCAACCCATTGAGCTAACAGATGGCTGACAATTACAGCCTTCCTGGTAGTTTTCAGTTGATCTTCTGGAAGCCAGTCTGCAAAGGAAAGAATCATAGGAAAGACATCAATGGGATTTGAACTCATGGCCTCTGGATCATGTATACTGCGTCTCAACCCATTGAGCTAACAGTTGGATGACAAATATAGCCTTCCTGGTAGTTTTCAGTTGATCTTCTGGAAGCCAGTCTGCAAAGGAAAGAATCATAGGAAAGACATCAATGGGATTTGAACTCATGGCCTCTGGATCATGAATACTGCGTCTCAACCCATTGAGCTAACAGATGGCTGACAAGTACAGCCTTCCTGGTGCTTTGACTTGAACAACAAACAAGACAAAAAACTTTAAAAAAAAAGTGTTACAGCATAAATATAAATCTTTTTCATGGGGGGCCCTGACACTACATCTTTTCACATTGGGGTCCACTGCCCAAATACATGTCAATTTGGGGGGTTGACAACAAAACGTTACAGAACCACAGATTCCAAGGAAACAGCTGTAGGTGAATGGATAGAGTCACTGACTAGTGAGCCGCAGGTAACAGGTTCAAGCCTCAGCTACAGCAGCAAGTCAGGATGTTAAATCAAATAGGTATTATTAGGAGTGAAATGGTTGTGTTTCTTCACCCCAACTGCACATGATATCAGTTTACATGTACGTTATTTTCAGTGATGAAGACAAACCGCACAGACGTTCACTGTACTTTAGTACATTTTGTAAACTTATGACTCTGAGTAGAGTATAGCCTGACTTAAACAAACAAATAACAACTTAGTATAGTCAGATTATCTTTTACACAACTTACATTTTGTAATCAAACTACCGAAACGAAAGTTGGTCACCACCGAAACGAAAGTTAAATCCGAAATAATCACTAAGTGTGGAGGCCAAAATCGTCCCCCCAAAAACCTGTTAGGAGTACGTTTCAGGCAATTTAGAGTTGATTTGTAATTTTCGTTTCGGTAAAATGTATTTTACCGAAACGAAAGTTAAATAAGTGTGGAGGCCAAAATCGTCCCCCCAAAAACCTGTTAGGAGTACGTTTCAGGCAATTTAGAGTTGATTGGTAGTACTTTGTAGTGACTTTTTTTTTCACCATTGTGTCACTACCGAAACGAAAGTTTGTCACTACCGAAACGAAAGTTAAATCCGAAAAAATCACTAAGTGTGGAGGCCAAAATCGTCCCCCCAAAAACCTGTTAGGAGTACGTTTCAGGCAATTTAGAGTTGATTGGTAGTACTTTGTAGTGACTTTTTTTTTCACCATTGTGTCACTACCGAAACGAAAGTTTGTCACTACCGAAACGAAAGTTAAATCCGAAAAAATCACTAAGTGTGGAGGCCAAAATCGTCCCCCCAAAAACCTGTTAGGAGTACGTTTCAGGCAATTTAGAGTTGATTGGTAGGATTTTGTAGTGACTTTTTTTTTTTCACCATTGTGTCACTACCGAAACGAAAGTTTGTCACTACCGAAACGAAAGTTAAATCCGAAAAAATCACTAAGTGTGGAGGCCAAAATCGTCCCCCCAAAAACCTGTTAGGAGTACGTTTCAGGCAATTTAGAGTTGATTAGTAATTTTCGTTTCGGTAAAAAAAATTTTACCGAAACGAAAGTCAAATCCGAAAAAATCACTAAGTGTGGAGGCCAAAATCGTCCCCCCAAAAACCTGTTAGGAGTACGTTTCTGGCAATTTAGAGTTGATTGGTAGTACTTTGTAGTGACTTTTTTTTTCACCATTGTGTCACTACCGAAACGAAAGTTTGTCACTACCGAAACTAAAGTTAAATCCGAAAAAATCATTAAGTGTGGAGGCCAAAATCGTCCCCCAAAAAACCTGTTAGGAGTACGTTTCAGGCAATTTAGAGTTGATTGGTAATTTTCGTTTCGGTAAAATTTATTTTACCGAAACGAAAGTTAAATCTTAAAAAATCACTAACTGTTGAGGCCAAAATCGTCCCCCCAAAAACCTGTTAGGAGTATGTTTCAGGCAATTTAGAGTTGATTGTTAGTACTTTGTAGTGACTTTTTTTTTCACCATTGTGTCACTACCGAAACGAAAGTTAAATCCGAAAAAATCACTAAGTGTGGAGGCCAAAATCGTCCCCCCAAAAACCTGTTAGTGCATTAAATTTCCCCATCCACTTTAATGGGAATTGCAAAAACTCCCATTCAAGTATTTTTTTCTCGGAAACCGTAAGGGCTACAGTTACAAGACTTGGAGGGGAGGTTAATAGTTTATTGCAAAATGATTTAAAAAAGAATCACACCAGTCGGCCACATGGTGGCGCTATAACAGCCCACTTTACGTTTTGGCCTTTAACTCTTGAACCGTAGGTCATAAAATCAAAAATAATTTTTCCGTAAATTCCTTGGGTCAAGACGCAACTCCCCATATAGGCCACGCATATTTGCGTCAGGATAGATTTTCCGCCATTTTGAATTTTCTGCAAAACACACTTTTAGCTCCTCCTCACAAAAATCGCAACACACGATCTCTGGGCCCATGCGGTAAACATATCCAAACGGCATTTTGATAGTCCTTACCGTTCGTCCGTAAATGGCTTATTCCTCCCGGCATATCCCTCGAGTCCCGGCGGGCGAGACCCGCGACCGGCGTCGGCGCAACCACACTTTGCAATTTCCCAGATTTGCGACGTGTCTAGTTACCTTTTGGGTCTGGTTTAAAGGACAACTGTTTTTTTTTTACAACCAAGGTTTATGTTTTAGCTTGTAATTAAAGTAAATAAAAGATGAGTGTTCACATTTTTAAATGTACTGCTTTCTGTAGTTTTAGCAATTTTGGCGATCTTTTTTACAGTGGGCGGGGGCATTCTGTCCGGTGGCTAAATATGTATTTTTTTACACTATAACCCGGTGTTTTCTTTATTATTATTTACAGTAGCTCTTCTAGCCCCCAATAACTCACATCTGGCCATCAAAGACCACAGGACCTTTTTTATTGTGTACAAAAGGCATATTTAGCCACCGGACAGAATGCCCCCGCCCACTGTAAAAAAAAATATCGCGAAAATTGCTAAAACTATAGAAAGCAGCAAATGAAAGAAAAAAATAACACTCATCTTTTATTTACTTTAATTACAAGCTAAAATATAAACCTTGGTTTAAAAAAAACAAAGTTGTCCTTTAAACCCGAAATATTTACAATACAGGCAACTGAGCTAATGAGCCAATCTGACCAGGATTTAAAGGAGCATGACACAGCTGTAAGAAGTTTCAGTCCCTCACTCATTGTAATGGGTAAGAGTACTAATATTTGAAATAAATAAATAATCTGCATAAATAATCTGCATTACTGGTGTCTTTAGCCACCAATCCTGATATCATTCCAGTTAGTTAATCTCTGCGTAAGGTGAATGTGTATGTCTGTGAAAACCATTCAAACGTAGTGTGTGTATTGCTGAGGACCCAAGAGAAAGAGCAAAGTTGAGTGTGAAGTCGGTCAGATCAGCAGTTGGCCAGAACCGGCTTGTGGCAATGTTGTAGTCAGTGTTGCCATCTGACATAGCTTCACCAAAGGATTCAACCGTCCCTAATTTGGAGTTCCACGCGGCTTCAGTCTGGCCTCCAAGTACTCTGATAATGGGTACTGCACTGAAAATATGCCCAAATATGTCTGGTGACTGGTGTATTACTGACATCACCGATGACTAACGCCTTAGACTAGCCTACAAGTACTCTCATATCACTCATAACGCTGCTGATGTCACTCCATCACCCTCCATCAACAAACAGCTGGACATTGCCCATGAACACGTGGAACATGCTAAACTACTCGCAGGTTGGCCAAAGCATTAGAAGGTTAGAGGTTGGTGGCAGTAACAATATGGAGACTTCTGTGGTTGGAAGTCCCAACCACAGCTCACCTAGCATCATCTGTATGCCCAAGCAACAGCCAGCATGCCAGCCCTTCGCCATAAACAGCATGACAGGGTTTGGAATGAACCACGATCAGGCTTTTGGGATGAACACCTCCATATCGAGCAACATCTTTGATGGCAGAGATGTAAGGGAAAATGTAACAGGACTGGATTCAGACTTCCCCTCCTTAGTGGACAGGAGTCGGAGGGAAGAAGTGAGCTGTGGAAACCCAATGCAATTTGTTGGTATGGTGACAAAACCTTCAAATGAACAGACACAAGATTTCTCCGTCCACAACGAGGACTTCCCTGCACTGCCCGTTCGCAACTTCAAGCGTCCTGACAGTAAAACCAACTTAAACTCCACTCCTGGCCACAACTACAGGCGCCCTACATTGAGAAACGATGACGGTAAAACCAACTTAAACTCCACTCCTGGCCGCAACTTTAACCCCACTGGCAAGAGCACATCCAATGCAGATGGGCCCAAGTTCCCCAGAGACAAGACGATCTCAGCACAGAACGACCAGAAGAAAGTGATTCAGGTCTTGCCAGATGGTCGGGTGACAAATATTCCTTCTGGAATGGTGACTGACCAATTTGGGATGATTGGATTGCTGACATTCCTTAGGGCAGCAAAGACGGATCCTGGAATGGTCCATTTGGCAATGGGAAGTGACCTTACAACACTGGGACTCAACCTCAATTCAACAGAAAATTTGTACCCCAAGTTTGTTTCCCCTTGGGCATCAGCACCTTCTCAACCTCAAGATATTGATTTCCATGTTCACATAAGGGACAAGTTGCCTGCAATCAAACTTGCTCGATATGGTGAAGACCTGCTGTTCTACCTGTACTATATGCATGGTGGAGAACTACAGCTTCAATCAGCAGAAGAGCTCTTTAACCGGGACTGGTGGTACCACAAGGAGGAGCAGGTTTGGATCACAAAGGTACCCGGCATGGAGCCTACACTAAAGACAGATACTTACGAGGGGGGAACTTACTACTTCTTTGATTGTCTTACCTGGAAGAAGGTAGACAAGGAATTTCACCTGGAATACGACAAGCTGGAAAGGAGGCCTCATGTGCCAACAACATTGAAATACAACCCAGCCCAGCAGGCCTT
This sequence comes from Gymnoscopelus microlampas, assembly GCF_963454915.1. Taxonomy (NCBI): domain Eukaryota; kingdom Metazoa; phylum Chordata; class Actinopteri; order Myctophiformes; family Myctophidae; genus Gymnoscopelus; species Gymnoscopelus microlampas. Next base: position 18,794,569 of record NC_139945.1, on the reverse strand, counting down.
CTGAGTCCCAGGCCGTTTAGTCGTATAGGAACTACAGCTGTTTTCCCAAAACACATCCTTACCCCCTTATCCCTAAACTTCTTTGCAATTTTGTACTATTTTAAGACAATTTTAAAATAGTTAAAATAGCCAATCTACATGCTCACAACGTGTCGACGTAGATCGGCTAGTTGAACTAGGCTAATACAACTGAGGAAGGCAGTGACATTGTCCTTGTTCATTGTTTATGACAAAATGGTGATCTTAACTTCTATTCTATATAAATGATATGAAGAATGGTCATGTAACGGTGACTGACCCTAGTCCATTTGGGCATGCCAGGCCTGTGCTTGCCAGTGACATGCATCATACAGGATGAATTGTAAAGATGGCTAATAAGTTTAGGGATAAGGGGTAAGACGTATTTTATTCCTCATTTATTGAATTAATTGAATGCAGGGTGGGCCCCCATACAACAGAATGACATTTCCCTGCCTTTTCTAAATTGTGTGCTGCCCAAAAGACACAAACATAATCCCTATTTTCCTGTAATTGTTTTAAGCAAGGTCTGTGTTTTGTTTACGTCTCTTGAAATCTGAAGCCTGTTATGTCCAAGGCAGAAGGACTGACAACCTGACACAATTGAAGGGTTACTACACCTCATGTTTTCCAGGAGGTGTTAGGAACAGAAGAAGACAGGGTCCAAATAACGGCGTGGCTCCCATCTGAATCGCAGACAACATATTGAAAAAAACATGGAAACATGGAGAGACGGAAAATGATGCATGATTTATAGTCAGGCATTGTCTATTTATGTTCCCTCAAAAGTAGACTAGTTAAATCACAACTCATACATTACATGCATTGTGTCACAAAACAGAGAATTACAGGTTAGCAACCAGAAAGGAAAAATGTGTGTGTGTGTGTGTGTGTGTGTGTGTGTGTGTGTGTGTGTCTGTTTTTATGTTTTGTACTTTTAACTGAACTTACATGAAAGTCAATGAGGCTGTGATAGTACAGAAACCTTGCCCAAATATGGAGCCATATCACATACGACATAGACCAGGGGTTCTCAACCTGTGGGTCGGGACGGGATAAAGTTGGCAGTAAATTAAATTGCCAGTAAAGTGGCAATTTAAGTCAATACCAAAGAAAAAAAGGAATTAAATGAAAAAAGACAATTACTTTATCGAAAGTAAGTAATCAACCAACTACACTATTAAAAACTGGTTAAACATTGGTCAAATTGTGAAATAATAAGAGGCAAATATTTTCACAATATTTATCTGTGGAACCTAGTTAAAATGAATGCAATGCCTCAACTCTTACAATTCCAAGTGCTGTCTGGGCGGGGGGTCCCCAGTTCAAATATGTTTTTCTGGGGGGTCGCGGCCTGAAAAGGTTGAGAACACTGACATAGACGACTGACATCAGGCCACAAAAGTACCTCTACTAATTTTGTTTCTCTCCAAATATATATTTGTATTAAAAAAATGTTTTATGTTTTGCTGGCTGGCATCTTTCTCATTTTAAGGTGTGGCTCTGCAAGACGCTAGTCATACATTGATGCCAGGATGGTCACATGGAAGTCTGAGATCAACATAATGACCTAGCTTTTTCATTGACAAAAATTATCTTATCTAAACATGCCTGTTAAGTGGGTACTAGAGGAGGATAGATACTGTAGCGTTCTTCCTCTTGGGAGCATGAATGTGCACAGCATTCTTTGTCTTAAAACAGAAAGTTAAAATGGAAGGTTTTGCCTGATGGTGGCGCTACAGGAAAGGTCACCATAATCAATGGTATGATATTCATACTTGAGTGCCAACACTCCTGTTTTGACCATTTCTCCTGGGAGCTCCTGTTTTGTAATTTCTCCTCTTAACAGTGGTGGAAAAAGTACTCACATTTTGTACTTTTGACAAATTAACAAACAAATACACAATATTCATAAAAAAGAAAGTTATATGATAAGATGTGAAGAAAGTCCATAATTTCCTGTCTTCACTATATTGCTTTTTTGGTAAAACAAAGAAAAATGTCAGTTAATAGTTTTAAACATGCAATCAGATCTACTGCTGAGTCAACTGATGTGATTTCTGACACAATAGTGACCAAGCATAAAACTCACATAGCTGGGCGAGTGTACAGATTGCTGAGTGTACACACACACGCGCACACGCACACACACACACACACACACACGCGCGCGCGCGCGCGCACACACACACACACACACACACACACACACACACACACACACACACACACACACACACACACACACACACACACACACACACACACACACACACACACACACACACACAGTGTGACAGTGTGAGAGGACGTTTATGTCACATTCCTGCACAGTATAATCCTGTGTTAATTTAATTTGGAATTTATTTGAATGAATACAATGTTATCTGTATGATAGAGTATGTTAAATACAATATAACTAGTAGCACATCTGCAGTGGTTGGAGGTGGTCTCTCCCTACACTTTCATTGACATTTTTTTACCCTGGTGTCAGGTAGGACACCTACTGGTTGACAAGTAGTACTGCTTGAACCTCATGAGTGCAATATCTTTTGCAGCTAAACTATCTTTTGTCATTTGTCATTTGGATAGACCTGTAAAAATATATTTTTCTTTTACCTACCATCAAGAATTATGTTACCCGTGTTTATGCCACTGGCAACTATTTTCAAATGAAAATATGATGAACCATGGATGATATAACTTTGACAACCAGGAAGGCTGACAAAACTAGATTCATAATGCTTAAAAGGTAGGGTAAGTGATATTTGTTTGTTAAATGTTTTCATTGTATTTTGTTAAAAGGTTAAAGGAGTAGTTCATCCCAAAAATTACTTATTTTCTATCAATCACACACCCCATGAAGCTTTGACCGGGTGTATTTCCGGTATAATCTACTTTGTGTCTCCTACCGAAGACATAAGCATCTTTCCGCCGGTCATCAAATTATTAGCTTAGGAATGCGACAAAAACAAAAAAGAATCCATGAATTCAAGGCTTCATGGGGTGTGTAATTGATAGAAAATAAGTAATTTTTTGGGTAAACTACTCCTTTAAAGCACTATATAGACCTACTGATAGTATTCATTGCTATAGAGAGTGTTTGTTCAATTACAGGGCTGCTCCAGCTCTTTAATAAACAGAAAATAAATGTTCAGGTGGGTTGCAAAATTTCAGTAATTCAGCAGAGAGTGCCCATTTATCAGCTTAATTTTTAGTGTTCCACTTCCAATTTTGTGCTGCTAATTTCGTTGTGTCATCACTTCCAACCTGAAAATGCATTTTCTGTTTAATTAAGAGCTGGAGAGACACTCTATAGCAGAATATAGAGCTATTTAACACTCATTTTAACCAAAGGAAATCACTTACCCTACCTTTAACAAGTGTGATGTGGGATGCAAGGCTGAATGCAGGGCAGGCCAGGTGACACTTGTGACAACAGTGATAAAAACGGGGCGACACCTGGGACAGACCAGTGCTGCAAACAGCCTCACTTGTAAGGCCTGAACAGCAGGTGGAACACATCAACAGAACACCATTTCACGGTTGGAACACAGATTTCACCCACAACGGTGTCATCATGATCCAACATCATTCGCATCATTATGGTCACTAGTTCTGCCTCATTCAAACCAAAACAACGACCACGGGATCGCACCAGCAGGGGATTCAAACTCCATCACTGCAGATGGCTGCAGAGGAAGAAACTGTTGAGGTATGGAACACAGAAAGCACTAAAAATGCTCCTATACAAGGTAAAGCTGAGGCTGTCTGTCTATTGCTGCTGTTCTCATCTTTACAATTCATACTGTATGATGAATGTCACTGGCAAGCACAGGCCTGGCATGTCCAAATGGACTAGGGTCACCATTACATGACCATTCTTCATATAATTTATATAGAATAGAAGTTAAGATCACCATTTTGCCATAAACAATGAACAAGGACAATGTCACTGCCTTCCTCAGTTTTAGCAGTGGCTAAAACCCAGAAAGGGTTATAGTATCATACTGCATTCACAGTGAAATGACCAGGGCTAAACATTTCAGTGCAACGTAGCCGGTCTTTCGGGAACACAGAAGACAGCTCAATGTTCTGCATGTTAGGGCTTTAACTAGCAATCATTTTCTTAACGATTCTATCAATTACTTTTCTGATTAATCGAATAATCGAGGACGTCAGTGTTTTTTTAAATCTATGTGAAAAGATGATTTTTATCATCAAATCTATTTGTCTGAGAAAAAACACAAATAGCTAAAATTACCAACCTACAAGTTCACACCACATGTGAATTATAATCCACTAAATTGTTTTAACTGTTGCACTCTTACTACTAATGGAACAGTGTAAATCGTGACGTCTCCATTTTCTTCCCCGGGTTGTGAATGTTGGACGCACACAACCTGTTAGAGCCTCCTCAGGTCACCACGGTAACACTTACAGCTTCTCTCTACAGCTGAAGGAGACGCAACACACAGGAGGTTCTCCCTGATGTGACACTTTCAAAATCGTCAATGAGTTACGCTTTGTAAACAGTTTTCCATACGTTTCCATTTGAATGATCCAAAATAAAGCTACAGGTCATGATCAAATTAAGGCAAAACATACGACTGTTGGAAAAAAGAAAAGTTTATTTTGAATAACTTGTTTTAGACAGATATTTGCCATTTCCAGATCAAATGGATTACAAACCATCGAGGGAGGACAAGAATTTACCATTTGGAAAACACTCGCAAACCTCAATGGAAATTCTGTCAGTCGCTAGGATACAAGACAAGGGCAGCGAAAAACAGTTTTGTGAGCGCTACTGAGGAGAAAATAAACTTTGTATACAAAAACAGTTCTTATTTTAGGAAGGGGGAAAGAAATGTGGATAGGTTTGTTTGACACGGAAATTAAAAGTCACAGCATGGTCATTGTAATCACTGTTATAGGGTTGAGAAACACATTATAGCCTGATCTAATGCTCTTAACCTTCCTGAAATCAGTTAAGATGATCCCAGAAAAATAAACATCCCTCCAGTGCTGGATGGATAGATGACAACTTGGCTCAAAGACGACGTCTGCCGACACTTGACCTTGCCATCGACTTTCAAAAAGGGTGGATATGTAGGAGTTACCCAACTTACAGAACACAAGAGTGAGGTTTCACTTTAATAGCTTCTATCCCCTGGTTGTTTTAAATTTGGGCAACAAATTAAACCAGTCTGGCAATATGTAAACGCAGGTCCCTTGGGGAAACTCCATGTTTGCAAGTCAATTGTTTTATACTGTATCGGCGCTGTGTTATGTGTCTGTGCATGTTGTCAGTGGAGTTCCTGGGGGCGGATTACACAATCATTTCCAGCTGTCGTGCGTATTCGATGACCTGCTGTGCCAGCTCTGTTGAGGGGATGGTCACCTCCTCTGTTCTCTGCTGCTGACTGCTGAAAGAGTAATATCCATCTGGGCTTTGAGTCCAGCCTCTCTGAGAGGAAGAAGCACACAATGTACACCATATCAAATAACAAATTGCAAATTTATTTTGGCCATATAAAAAGGTGTTTCTGATTCATATTCAACATTCCTGATTTGTATGTTAACAAAGATGTTAAGAATTCCATATAAACAGTCAGCTCAACTGCCACTTTTGTATTTCTATTGAAAGGGTAAGCAATCTCATGTTTATGATAAGGTAAATGTTTATGTAAATGTTAAACATAAAGATAACCCCCACAATTAACTTTTAATTTGCATTAATTCCTGTTCATTCCCATATGTCTGTATATTCCCAAAATTCTGTAACTCAAGCCAGGCCAACTACCAAACAACTTAAAACACTTAAAATATGTTCTAAAATGGGTAATAAAGTTATCGCTACCAGGCCATCTGTCTGTCCGTAGCTAACCTCGCAAACATGTAAGCTGATCAACGTCAAAATTCTTGTGCCCTCTGCCAGCAAGCAAAGGAACTCAAAGTCAATTCCAGAATATTTCTCAAATCGGTCAATGACAACCATGTTATTTCTGTGAACTTATAGAGTCGCACACACAATAAGCTGCGAGACTATGGAGTGGAACTAGCCAATCGGGCGCAAGCTGTTTCAGGCCACTGAAATGCCGGCACGTCAAACTTGATAATCCATTGATGTAAAACATTTTTTCCAGCAAATCTCTTAAGTTACACCAACAAGTTGTTGATCCAATTTGTGATGCTTATAAAGAGTGCCTAGACTGACACACACACATTACACAGAGAGAGAGGGAGAAAGAGAGGGAAGGAAGGAGGGAGGGAGAGAGAGCATCACAGAGACACCATTCAGTTAAAGTCTGTTTAACACAAAGTGAGACACACACCCAGTTTGATGGTACTGTGTCAGACACTGTGTTACGCCTCCTGGTGGACATTTGCACTCTGAGCGAACCTTTCTAGATAGTATCATAGCCATGATGCACTTTGTAATGTTCAACATGGATTCCAACCTCACCAACATATTTTGCTTACCAACAGTGATTTTTTTCAATTGCTCTGAGAATCATTTAATGATTAATATTTCTGATTACCAACCTTCTTGGCGTACTCTGTCATCTTCTTTGGGGAGTTGAAGAAGAGCACACGCGTGGCTTCATTGAACTGGATCTGCTCATACGCCTTCTCTATACAACCAGCAATCTCATCACTGCAATTCAATGACACAAATGCACATGAGGTGGATGATGAACTACAACACAAAGACCCTCATTCACCAAAATAATTACAGTGCAAGGTTGCTCAAAATTACTATATGTAAACTAAACAATCAGTGAGACAGCAGATGTGTGGAGGACAGTGTCAACAGTGTGCTGAATTGACACCGGGCAGGTACAATTCACAGGAACTACAGTACTTACCGAATAGTGTCAAGCAGAATATCTATGAAGAAGGTGTAGCTCTCAGCTGGGATGTTCCCTTTAGCGAGAAATACCTTGTTGTAGCTTCCCTCCATCAGGTACTGCAAACAACACGAGAGAGAGCACAAACTCACCACTGTACTTGCACAACAATAGCATAAACAGTGTTTAGAGACACAAAGAAAATAAGTTTGGTTATAGAAGATTTTTCGTATATTTATCAATTAAATGGACATTTTTCTCATGGCAAGAATTTCATTCAACACAAGCTAAAATCAGCCTAAAATGTACAGTACTTTATTGTAGATCAAATAGCCAATTTACAAGCTCACAATGCAACAGGTAGTGAGCTTGCACCTTGTATTTTCATCTGGAATGTTAAGGTTAATGTGGTTAAAGCTACAATCCATAAGTTGTATGTTCTCTCCCGATGGAGACGTAATTTCAATGATGTCTGAACTACAATAACGATGGCGGTGCATCTAATGTCCAAACCAGTGCGCCATCTGCTCAAATAACTTTACTGACATTATCAACCAGTAGGTGTCCTACCCGACCCCAGGGTCTACATTTATCAATGGAAGAGTAGGGAGACCACCTCCAACCACTGCAGATGTACTAATTATATTGGATTAACACACTCTACCATACAGATTGGTTCTATTCATTAGAAGAAGTCCCGAACGTTAAATCATTTGTCGTACAACAAATAGTAAATAGCCGATCACGATGCGACGTGTTGCGAGCTTCTAGATGTGCCATTATAATGTATTATATATATTTTTGCCTATAATGACATGCCCAAAAAACGGATGTCAGGTTGAAAGTTGTTAAGGACGTTTGTAGCACCTGCTCTAAAGAAACGGGGTGTCTGATGTAGACGTTGGTCTGGATGTCTCGTGCGCTCAGCCTCTCCAGTTCTGTGTGGAACTCAGACACACGGTTCTGTGAGAGCAGGAAGAGAAGGTTCAGGCCCAGCAGCTGGTGCATGTAGGTTGACTCTGGCAGCTCATCTCTGGATGGAGAAAGGAAAAGTGGCATGTCAGATCATGTCACACACTGTCAATTTATACAAAACTTCAAACATAAAGTAAACTCATGTTAAAATCAGAACACAATCAATTTCATTCTAGGTATAAAACCATAAAAACGACATGGAAGCAAATTCATATTTCCCTCAACAGACACACATATCTATTTATCTACCCATTCATCCATCCATCCATCCATCCACACACACAAAGTATACAGATGCACACTCAATGTCAGATGAACGAGTATAACACAGATAGACAGACTCAAATCAACAAGATCTAATATGGACCACAATGGAAACAAACAAGTCCCCCAGGCTTTTTGTGTTATCCTTTTAGCATGGTTTTGTACTGCCATACTGTTTTCAAACTCCTAATAAAGTATTCAATCAATCAATAAATACAAATTAAAAAAAAGTCATAAAGGTTCCGTTACTTGTAATCAAAGTAGTAACATTTGAGCTGGGCCATGTATCTCTCAAAGGAAGGAATGTCCTTCTTGAGGATGCTCCACAATGCTCCGATCTCCAGAACATCGCCTGAAAGAGAGTCAATAACAACAATCCTCAGAGAATGAATGACACCGGCTTCCCAGCATGCCAATCTGTCTTCACAATTTATTCTACATCACATGACGGTGTTCCTTGCTGAAAGTTGTCAGTTTGTAGATCTGTTCTTTAAGCCCACAGAGTATAAACAAGGCTTTCAGTTTGTCAACTTGCAAATGTATTTATTTATTATTATTATTACTTGTAAATAAATACTCACGGGCCAGGATGAGCTGCTGCTTAGTAAGCTTGGTCCCAGTAGTAGGCAGAAAATTTAACTCCAATAAGGAAATCTGCAAAGACCAGGTTTCACACACACACACACACACACACACACACACACACACACACACACACACACACACACACACACACACACACACACACACACACACACACACACACACACACACACACACACACACACACACACACGTACGTTACTAACCAGATGTCAATACTTCAAACCACATTGGCAATAACTGTTTTATTATACCTTATATTGTGAGTATTTCAAATATAGACATGTATTTATTTCTTTACCATCTTACACCCATCAAATCTTTCCAACAGTACTAGTAGCTTTTGTCACAGAATCCAGCACAAAGCATTATTAAAAAGGTAGGATAAGTGATTATGTTTTCATCAAATTAAGTGTTAAATAGCTCCTAATTCTTATAGTTATCATTGTTATAGAGTGTTTGTTCAGTAACAGGGGTCTCTCAGTCTCTCCAGCTCTTTGGTAAACAGAAAATGCATTTTCAGTTCGGGATACCAATTTTATCCAACCAGGAGAGAGAACTCATACAAGATAACTAAGTAAAATTGGAAGTGATGACACAAAGAAATGAGCAGACACCACAAAATTGGAACACTATACAATTTAAGATGATAAATGGGTACTCTCTCCTGATTGGCTGAAATTGGCAACCCACTTGAAAATGTATTTTCTGTTATTAAAGAGCTGGAGAGACGGGTAGGTAGACCCCTGTTACTAAACTAATTGATTGATTTAATACCTTATTAACAAATTATTATAAAAGCACAGAAAGTACAGTTCAATATAGCTCTGACTATAGCCTAGAGTGGACCGCATCCCCTATAGCAGGGGTCTTCAACAGGGGGTCCGGGACCCCTAGGGGGTCATCAGAGTTACTACAGGGGGTCCGCCAAATCTTTGTGATATGATTTTCTTTTTTACATCAACCACTTGAACCCTTAGCATCCCTTTTCTGAGGAGAACTGTAGATCGGCTATTTTTGGCAAAGAGATATAGGTGTAGAGGGAAAAATCTGAAACACACTTTTATACAATATAGAGGGGGTCCCTGCTTGATCTCTCTCTCAGCTAGGGGGTCATTGGCCTGAAAAGGTTGAAGACCCCTGCCCTATAGGCCTGTGTATTCAATTAAGCGAGACATTTAATGACAAACAACAATAACAATAACAACACTATAACAATGATTACTATTAGAATATAGAGATGTAATCTTTTTTGTTCTAACCAAAACATATCACACACCCTACCTTTAATGTTTCACGTCGTTTATGTTATGTGTTATTTTGTGACATTCACCAATGTGATGATGTGTGTTACCCTAGCCAGCTGAGCTAGCCTCGACGTGCTAAAGCTAGCTAGCTCGGCTCTCTTGTTTACAGAACAACAGTGAAAATACACGTTCAAACATCCTCAAACACACACACAACAATGTGGCGTGTGTTAGTGTGTGCGTTTACCTTCAGTTTGGTCAGCAGCTCTCCACATCTGCTGATGTTGGGGCTCTTCTTGTTCCACTCAGACTTCAGAGACTCATACAACCCTGCTGTCTCTTTCAGCGCCATGGTGATTCTGCAAAATATGCGACACCGGTCGTCGGAATACGGCAATAATCAATGGCAGTCGTAAAACGACTTCCTCCTCTCAGTGGTGGAAAAAGTACTCACATGTTTTACTTAAGTAAAAGTATCAATAATGCAATGTAGAAATACTCGCTGTCTCTGTTACAAGTAAACGTCCAGAATTCTGCATTTACTTGAGTAAAAGTACAAACGTATTGGTATAAAAATGTACTTAAAGTACCATAAGTAGTGCATTTATTATGCAGAATGTCCCATTTTTTCACAAAGTTTTCAAATGTATTCAGATCTTTTGAAAATAGCAGATCTACAACAAGCTCACAATGTGTCCTGGTTAATGTACGTTTTGTAATAATAATCAAACTCTACAAAGTAACTAGTAACTAAAGTGTTCAAATAATTGTAGTGGAGTAAAAGAATAATATTTTCCTCTGAGATGTAGTGGAGTAGAAATAAAAGTACTGACAATTGGAACTACTCCAGTTAAGTAAAAGTACCTCAAAATTGTACTTAAGTACAGTACTTGAGTACATTTACTTAGTTACTTTAGTTTCCACCACTGCTTCCTCTAACGTTTATTATACTCCGCGCAAAAAATAACCGACCTACAAGCTCACAATTGATTGATTGATTGATTGATTGATTGATTGATTGAATACAATACAACATGTCGCAGATTTGCTTGCTTACGGCTACTACACACAGGCAGGCTATGTCACATTATTATAAAATAAAACGTATAGTTTAACAGGACCTAGCTTTTTGTTTAAAAATATATGTATTTATTCTGTGCTGCGCTGCGTCACATTTAGCAACGTAAAAGGTTGTTTCCCCCACGCTCCAGTCCAGTTGGTGGCGCCAATGCACCTCTAAACTGCCTAAAGGCTTGATGGCTCCCCAAAAGAAGAAGAAGGACGAAGGATTAGGGCACATGACTGTCGCAACAAAAAAAAACTCAGCAACAAGAAGACGCGGGCAAGATGGCGGCGTTCGCCGGAGAGCGTTGGCAGAACGAGCTGCCGAGTCATTCGGTGTTCAGTAAACTGAGGGAGAGCCTGGCCTCAGAGCCCAGCGCCTGCGACCGAGGGACCAGCACCAAGAACCTGACGTTCTGTCTGAACGGAGACCTGTTCGTGTGGGACGATTCTAGCAGAGTGTTCTACACCACCAACCTGAGACAGGTCTGACTGAGCTCTCCTCATGACATGCATAGACCAGTGGTTTCCAACCTTTTTCTGCGTCACGGACCCCCAAATTGACAAATATTAGCCCAGGGACCCCCATTTGAAAAGATATGCCAGGGACTCAACCATTTTGATTTCTTGGGGGCCCCAATCTACACTGTAGTAGTATCATCATCAGTGTTGTACAGTGTTGTTGAGAGTGTACAAATGGTACCAAATGGAGCCTAACGGGTCCATTTGGTACCATTTGTACACTCAGAGTTACAGACACACAAGGTCCAATTTGGTTCCTAACTATTAATTTGTCTGGGGGCCCCCTGGAACCCCCACAAGGACCACTGGTGGTCCCCGGACCACATGGTTGAAAACCACTGCATAGACCATTCAATTAAACGAATACAGTACTTGAGTAAATGTACTTAGTTACTTTACACTGTAAAGTAAGTAACTAAGTACATTTACTCAAGTACTGTACTTAAGTACAGTTTTGAGGTATTTTTTACTTCACTTGAGTATTTCCAATACTTTCACTTTCACTCCACTACATCTTAGAGACAAAACTAAACTCCACTACAATTATTTGACAACTTTTAGTTACTAGTTACTTTGTAGATTTTGATCATTATTACTAAACATACATTAACTAGTTCAGCCCTTTGAAAATAGCAGATCTACAAGCTCACAATGTGTCACTATGATCTGCCATTTTCAAAAGATTTAGAAAACTTGAGAAATGGGACATTCTGCATAACGAGTACTTTCTACTTAAAAAAAAAAAATTAAGTACATTTTGATACCAATACTTTTGTACTTTTACTCAAGTAAATTTGTAATTCCGTACTTGTAACAGAGTATTTCTGCCTTGTAGTATTGATACTTTTTCCACCACACCATTCAATTCAGCTCGGTTCAATTCAACACAGAGGGTTTAAGTGGCATGAGAAAACATCCATTCATACAAGGCTAAAGCAAGTGTCAAATAAAACGATCAAAACATAAGAAATCTATGTTTAGGAAATACAGTCACGTGTAAAGAGCTGTGTCACACATTGCAACTTGGAAAAGCGAGTGTCAAATAAAACGATCAAAACATAAGAAATGTTTCGTACAATTAACACATTAAGACCAGAGGCTGATTCTACGAATGCCCTCTAAATCAGAAGTTCTCACACTTTAAAGATTCTTTTCAAAAATAGCAGATGCTGTGAGCTTGTATATCTGCTATTTTTGAATAGCCAATGCAAAAAAATCTAAAAAGACACAGATGCTTTAAAGGGAATACAGTCACGTATAAACAGAGCTGTGTCACACATCGCAACTTGGGAAAGGCTAGCTTACAAACCCCCCAAAATGTGCATTTGCATTAGTCTTTCAAATGTGTATACATACATACAACTAACTACCCAAAAATAGCAGATCTACAAGCTCTGTGACACGTTGTGAGCTTGTAGATTGTCTGTTCTGCAAGCCAAAGCTGTGGTACCATATATCTGATATGCAATAATAAGTCTGGATGTCTCCTCTCATACAAATATACCCCCAAAATAGTAGCTCACTTATTATAGATCTGTTGTTTTCAGCGAGCCAAAGCTGTGATAAGTGACAGGTCTGAGGTCTACTCATACAAACACCTTGTTGACAACAACCATGGCTCAATTAAGCTATATCTGAGTACAAGAACGCTAGCTCCAAAACACGCTCGCCCCGGATCAAATCCAAAAACCATGGAACGGTCGCCACCAGGTATTTCTTAATGTAAGCTCAGTAAAACCATGCCTAAACCCAACCTTATTCCTAAACGTAAGCTCTGTAAAACTATGCCTAAACCTAACCTTATTCCCAAACTTAATCTCAGTAAAACTATGCCTTAAAAAATGGGGGCGAGTGTGTTTTGGGGGAGTGTTTCGATTACCCTATATCTGAGCTGTTAGCTTAAGAAAAAACTATGATTGTGATACCTGTGTTTTTTGCACCTACAAGACAACGGTGGACTCAAATACCTGTATGTGTGTCTAAGAATATGGTGTAGGCGTAGCTACTAGCTAAGCTTACTATGGACAGAGTGCTGTATACAACCGCAGCATCATTTTGTTTAACTGTGCGCTTGTCCTGTGTTCAGTTTTTAGGAATCTGCTGTAGTGTATGCTTTTATTTGTTAACATCTTTGTAGTTTTTTTTGCATTTGTTTGTCTTTTACTGCTGCAGCATGGGTGAAAGCTGAAGCAAGATTTTCCATTTTGTGGGACAGTAAATTAAATTGAATCTTGAATCTCAACAGCTCAACTCTGAAGAGGAGAGCCAGGAAAGCGGGACTCACCACCAGACCCTGCTGTGCATCAACCCGCCCCGCTTCGAAGTCTGCCAGGTTCTGCTGAGTCCGACGCAGCACCACGTCGCACTCGTCGGCCAGCGGGGCGCCACCGTGCTCGAACTCCCGCAGCGATGGGGCAAGAGGTCAGAGTTCGAGGGCGGAAGGGCCAAGATCAACTGCAAGACTGTCCCTGTGGCGGAGCGCTTCTTCACCAGCTCTGCGTCCGTGAGCCTACGGCAGGCGGCCTGGTACCCCAGCGAGACGGAGGAGCCGCATCTAGTGCTGCTCACTTCGGAAAACACCATCAGGTTCTACAGCCTGAAGTCACCCCAAATCCCGGCCAAGGCACTGTCCGTCTCCCAGTCGGACGAGGACAGCAGTGTGCAGGCGATGCGTTCCTACGCGGCTTCTCTCGGCGAGATAGCGGTGGCGTTCGACTTCGGCCCGGTGTCGAGTGGTCCTCGGCAGCTTGTGGGCCAGCGCTCTAAAGAACTGCTGGTCTACCCGCTGTACATCCTCTATGAGAACGGAGAGATGTACTTGAGCTATGCCAGCCAGGCAAGTGGAATGAGCATCAGCAAGCCCACGGGGCCTCTGCCCATGTACCCTGCAGCTGAAGATAACTACGGCTATGATGCCTGTGCCATCCTCTGCCTGCCCTGTGTGCCCAACATCCTGGTCATCGCCACGGAAACGGGGACACTCTATCACTGCGTGGTGCTGGAGGCGGACGAAGAGGAGGAGACGGGGGCAGTGGAGCGGTGGGCCCGGGGCTCTGACGCCGTGCCGTCTCTATATGTGTTTGAATGTGTGGAGCTGGAGCTCACCCTCAAGCTGGCCACCGGGGAAGACGAGGACCCCCAAGAGTCTGACTTCACCTGTCCTATCAGACTTCACAGAGACCCCCTGTGCCAGCACAGGTACCACTGCACCCATGAAGCCGGCGTCCACAGCGTGGGTCTCACCTGGTTCAACAAGCTCCACAAGTTCCTCCAGTCGGATGAGGAGGATAAAGACAGTCTCCAGGAGCTGGCAGCAGAGCAGCGCTGCATCGTGGAGCACATCCTCTGCACAAGGCCTCTCTGTACCAGTTCGCCGGCACCGGTACGTGGCTTCCTGATCGTGTCGGACCTGTCCCTTGGCGCCACCATGATCTGCATCACCAGCACGTACGAGTGTCTCCTGCTGCCCCTGCTGAGCTCCATCCGCCCCCCCTCACCGCCCCTGCTGTGCTCCCGTCCGGGCGTGGGGCCACCCAGCTCCCCCCTGCGCGGGCTGGCAGACGACTCCATCGAGCAGCACATCCGCAACATCCTGGCACGCAGCTCCACCAACCCCTTGATGCTGAAGGCGGGCGACAAAGACACGTCGCCCCTGCCTGCCGAGTGCCTGCAGCTCCTCAGCCGCGCCACGCAGGTCTTCAGGGAGGAGTACATCCTCAAGCAGGACATGGCCCGCGAGGAGATGCAGAGGCGGGTGAAACTGCTGACGGGACAGAAGAATAAGCAGCAGGAGGAGATGACTCTGTGCCGTGAGGAGAAGAAGAGCTTGAGAGAGGCGGCCGAGAGGCTGGCCGACAAATACGAGGATGCCAAGTACCGCCAGGAGGCCATTATGGGCCGAGTGAGGCGGGTGCTGGGCAGCCTGCGCAGCCAGCTGCCTGTGCTGTCGGACAGTGAGAAGGACATGCGGAAAGAGCTGCAGTCCGTCAGTGACCAGCTGAAACACCTGGACAATGGCATCAAACAGGTGCACACCAAGATGGAGTACCAAAAGAAGCAGGTGGACAAGGGCGCCAGCGCAGCCACCAAGGCGACCGTCTCCCTCAACGCGCAGCAGAGGAAGTGCGTCCAAGGCGTCCTCAAAGAGCAGGGGGAGCACATCGCCGACATGATGAAACAGATCAAGGATGTCAAGAACCATTTCAGTTTCTGAAGCGAGTGTTAATTTAACTCTTGAGTGTGAAAATGCTTCTGGGTCAATTTTTTACTCTCTGTTAAGCGTTGTACAGTCGACATTGAAATATGTTTTCATGTGAAACCTAATAGATACATTTCTTCTCTCAGCGCTTTAGTCTCAGGAACAGAATGTGGCATGTTTGGAATGGGCTATTGACTTGGGTAATGTTTTGAATACAGTCATGTTTCCAATCTTTTATATTCAATATATTATGTTTTGTATGTTTCTTTGGAGAGTAAAATAAACATTTTTGCAGAACTGGCATCAGGACATCGACTGAATGTTTTCAAAATTTTGTAAATTTGAATCGGTGCTTAAAAGAACAAATGATGTGGGGAATGTATTACACGCACGAAACAAACCAAAATCTAATCTGAGCATGCTTCAGTCGTGGGCAAATATAAGATACAGTTCATTAATATGAGCAATGTTTTCACAAGTAGATTTTCAAATGATGTAAGATAAACTTGTATTGATCTCTGGGGGAAAATGCAGGTGTCAGCAACCGCAGTAAGAGTGAATCAGTAACATTAGGGGTAATCAAGAGTCAATACAAATAAAATAGGCTTAGGTTCTGACACAAGACATCTGTGTTGGATCTCTGAATGAGTTAAAGTATGTACAATGTATCAATATATATGTATGGATGTACAGTATCACCAATACACATCCATTGGTAAATGTATGAATGGATATTACAGACTATCAATAGAATGAATATGTACATTATAGATGTGTCAACAGTATCTGGGTAGATACAGTACTTAGAGTCTAAACAATTAATATATGAGTGAATATTAAGTAAAGTATGCATGCATGCACCGTTTAGGTACATTTCGTTCATTTATCTGCTTCTAATGCTGTACAACTGGAATGTATGTGCCTGTAGCTCAGTGGTTCTTTAAGGGGATTCCAGGGACTCTCTGGGTTCCTTTAGGGCGGTCTAAATTGACCCTTATAAGTCTGTAACTGACAGTATGCAAATAGAACCAAATGAACCCTAACGGGTCCATTAGGTTCCATTTGTATACTGTCAGATATCTTGAAATGTGAGTTTGAGAACCATTGCTGCAGCTGACCATTAGGTGGGGCACACCACACATACTAAAGAAAAAATATAATTTACATTCCTCTCTAGACTGCCATCTACAGGGGAATATATTGTAGTGCTTTAATGGGGGGAATGGAATATTTCCTTTTCTCTCCACTAGGGGGATCAGTCTGTTCAGTCTTTGGTGTCTTCCACTGCTGGGCCTTGGTGAGGAATTCCCCACATAAACATTGAGTGTGACGTACATGGAGACCCCAGTTTAGTTGAGTCAGTTACTGTACATTGTTATGGGTGTGTTTGTTATTGTAACGGTGTGGCACTGTGGGCCAGGCAACCTTTTATTCCTGTGTGTATGTACAGTGAATATGGTGCTGCAATGTAGCATTTGTTCTTCATCACAGAGCATTTGTTCGTGCTTTTGTGCAACAGCTGAATATGTAGCTGGCAACTGAATGTGTGACTCAGTTGAAGGCTAATTGTGTAATGGGTGAACATTCTTTAATTCTGAGGACATTTTTATTGACTCCACTGTCTGTAAAATTATTGATGGCACTCATTGGGCAATACATGGGAAGAGAGTTTGTTTTTTAATTAAGAGCAGTCTACATGAACATTTCTACTAGGCTCTATCTCTCTGTCTCTCTGTCTCTTTCTCTCTGTCTCTTTCTCTCTCTCTGTTTCTCTTTCTCTCTGCCTGTGTCTCTCTCTCTCTCTCTGTCTCCCCCCCTCTCTCTCTCTCTCTCTCTCTCTCTCTCTCTCTCTCTCTCTCTCTCTCTCTCTCTCTCTCTCTCTCTCTCTCTCTCTCTCTCTCTCTCTCTCTCTCTCTCTCTCTCTCCCTCCCTCCCCCTCTCTCCCCTCCCTCCCTCTCTCTCTCTCCCCTCTCCCCCCCCTCTCTCTCTCTCTCCCTCCCTCCCCTGCATAAACACAAAACAGAGGGTGTGGTTTACTTCAGGCCAAGTTCAGGAACACTCCAAATAGGGGGATGTTGTTAACGTCTTTCATAAAGGTACAGTGTCTGGATCCTGCGCCCGAGCGCGAGGAAACTTCACGGACCCCTAGGAAAGGAGATATTAATAACTCTGGGGCCAGCCCACCACATTCTTCACATGTGAGTCACACTGTAAACCAGAGAGCGAGGAAGGAGCTAAGGCTTGGATTGCCTCTGTTTCTCATTTGTGTTTCTTTCCATCGAGGAGTGGAACATAAGGGAGGCAGGGAAGACCTCCCCTCCTTTCACAGAACCTTAAAAGACCCTTATGCATAGGATAACACACAGACACTGCTATATAGTACAGTGGAGCTTACACCACATAGTTTCCCAAAGCGTAATACCTTCATATATGCAGGCTGGTTTGAGAGAGTGAACAGAGGATATGGAAATGTCTACTGTACTGTGCGTACGTGTGTGTGTGTGTGTATACGTGAGAGAGAGAGAGAGAGAGAGAGAGAGAGAGAGAGAGAGAGAGAGAGAGAGAGAGAGAGAGAGAGAGAGAGAGAGAGAGAGAGAGAGAGAGAGAGAGAGAGAGAGAGAGAGAGAGAGAGAGAGAGCTGTCATTTGTCTCCATTCAGCAAAGTATATAGGCCTATATACTTTTCAAAGTTTGTATAGGAAGAAGGAAGAGGATATAGGAATTAAAAGGGAAATGTGTACTGTACTACAGTATTGTGTGTGTGTGTGAGTGAGTGAGAGAGAGAGAGCGAGAAAGGAGGGAAACGGGGGGGATCATGGAAAATGGTGGTATGAGGCTCTGGCAAGGTTGACTGTGACTCACTGTTTGTCTGATCTGTCACCGAGCGACCGACATGATAGAAAGAAATAACCATTTGTCAAAGAAAAGCCATACTTTCTTTCAGCCAACTTTAACAACACATGAAGTAACGAGTACATGAAGTATGCATACTTTTCTTTAAAGTGGTCTTTTAAACAATTTCTACATGTATGCTTTGTGTTACTATATTGCACCAGCATTGTCTAAAAACATGAACCAAATAAGTAACACAACATATGTATCTCAAGTGCATCAAGTATGCTTAAACGTAGATTGTTTTCTTTTCTTTTCTTTTACTTTACTAACTTATAAAATGTTGCAAAACACTGCATTGTAGTGCTAGTCTTTTATTAATATAACCGTGACCCAAATAAGTGACACAACAGGCAATACACAGTCACTGAAGTTTATTTGGTTATTGTGATAAATGCTGATATGGGAACAGTTGGTAAACTGTGTAGGCTACAGTAGTCAGCAAGATATGAATACATCTTTTTTTTTTAAATTCCATCATTGCCTGTGACATTCATTTATACAACAGAGAGGCCTTTATTCCCCTGCATACAATACAAACAAGCAATAATTACAAAATACTATAAGGTTGATGCGAAATGAAAACTGAAAAATCAAAAAACGGTGTGGTGGATAAAAGCATTAAGGCAAATCTGTGGGCATTCAGGTTGTCAAGAGTGGCAGCAGTTTGAGTTGATGTTTCAACCACATAAAATGAAGCGAGAAAGAGTGTGTGCATCATTATTACAGCATAATTTCTTTCTACTGTACATGTAAATACATTTAAATGACCAGAGCATCAAGTGGCAATACATTAACATGTACTGCCAAATATAATACTGTGCCAGTCTGGTCTAAGTCATAGTAGGAATGTTATGAATCAATGAATACAGAAGGCTTTGTTCTGTATCTTTTCAAACATTGTAAATAGAAGCAGTGAATATTTCTAACTCAAAAGAGTGTGCCAGCCTTTATTTACCTCCGCTCAGCAAACCTTTAAGAGCATATTTTCTAAAAGCACATTATAAATGCAAACTTCAGGAAGCCATTGAAATACTTTCATTTCGATCTGAATAGCTTGCCTAGACCACAACATTGTGATCGAACGTGTTCCATTGTTCCCAGATCAAAATCAAGGGACCATCGAAAGGTAATGAAACTGGTAAAACTCGGCACATATGGGGGAAGGATGGGAAACAGACAGAAACAGTAGCATGAGTGTAGGGGGGTCAACAGTGGAGAGTCTTCCTCACCTCTAGGGGGACAGTGTGTCGTGTCTATATATCAGAACCTTTCTGTCTGCGTTTGGAGGGAGGGATCAGACGGTTGGGGAGCATGGGAGGAAGGCCATGACCCTCCAGCTTCACCTCGATCAGGTGACTAGCCAGGGCAAACTCTTCGTCATCCAGCATGCCGTCGCGGTCCACGTCCGACAGTTTCCAGATGCGGCCGAGCACGGAGTTGGGGAGCCGGGTGCTCACCATCCAGTCCTTGGCCTTGGTGCCACTCAGCTTGCCCTCGTCGGGGGCCAGGTTGTAGAAGATCTCGTCGTACTTGGGCTTGTCTTTGGTCACCACCCAGTCCTCGTCCGTCTCTCCGTTCGTCTCTCCGTTCTCCATCGCGAAGGGGTCGCCCTCCTGGAAGGGCCCGCCGCGGGTCCCCAGGAAGGCCCCTCCCTGCACCCCGGGCAGATCTCTCTCGTCCAACTCCTCCTGCCGCAGGAGGGGCATGAGCTGGGCGATGTCGTTGGACAGCAGCTCGTCCAGTGCTGCCATGAGGTTGGGCTTCAGGGTCTTGAACTTGGTGAAGTCATGAACCATCAGTTGCTCCTTCAAGACGGAAACCGTGGAAAGAACAACAAACGTGTCACCCAATAGGAATGAAACTGAGAATATTCTTTATAATTCATTAATAATCTAAACTCCAAATGATTTGGGTCATCATCATCATCGTCTTCATATGTATACCCTCTTTAATACACACTTACAGCTCAAGGTACTTTACAAGCAGCACTAGCACAGACAGAACAGCAGTATTATCTTAAATCAAATTAGGTTAATCTGTTTTTCATAACACCAAAGCCACTACATTGTGCTAGTGTTTCACCCACTAAAATTCTCCTTCATCCTGCTGAAATCCCATCATTATATTCAATTTTAGAGTTGATTTATGTTGCCAAGCAACTGATGTTTCCTGTAGTGACAACAATACCTGTGCCATACTCTGTCGTAAGACGCAGTTTGCGTGCCAAAAATAGCCAATCTACAAGCTCACAACACATTGGGATGTGACACGTTGTGAGCTTGTAGATCGGCTATTTCCGGTGGGCCATCGTATAATGAAGTAAAATTAGGCTTAAGACTGTTCATCCAGCTCACTTACGTATATCGGTACTTGTACATTCAGTTACTACAGCAGTTTGGCAATTAAAATCTATAGAAGTACAGCCAAGAACAGCTTATAAAAATACAAGAATTACCTGCATCTTAGCAGCGTCTGGGAAGTCTCCAGCTGAGATGTGATGCTGTAGCTGGATCTTGGAGAAGATGACTGGTAGCTGGTAGATCAGGTTCTTTTTCTTGTTGTCTTTGCGGAAGACAGAGGGCATCTCCTGCTTCAGGTGGCTGATGATGTGTGCGTGAACCTGGTACAGAGGGAACAGCATGGCAAGTTGGATAATCAACCACAGGGCTTGGTAGAGTTGTTAAACCTTTTCCTTTGGAAAACTGTGTTAAATCAAACCCATATATAAAAAACAGAACTACCCCTTTATGTCAAGAAACGCAAGTGAGATGGAAAGACATTATTCACTCTGGGTCACCCACCCGGACCAGGCGTGCCCTTTTGACCAGGTCATTGAGCTTGCGTAGGGCCGCGTTGCGTGGGAGGTTCTGGATGTCGTTGAAGAGGTCCTCCTCCTCCAGCTCGAACAGCTTGCGGTTGTCTGGCACCAGCAGCGGCTCGGACCAGAAGGAGCCGATGTAGACGCGCAGCACCTCAGGGGTCCCGAACACTTTCCCCAGGGACCACATGAGAGCGCCGTACACGCGCATCAGCTGCTGGGTGTCCACCATGTCTGCCTTGTTGAGCACCACGCGGAGCTTATCCTCGTTGCCCTTGAGCGCGCCGATGGCCTCGGAGAACTCGTCCGATATCTCCAGTTTGTGGGCATCAAACAGCAGGATGATGCGGTCCACGCGCTCGGCGAACCAGCGCAGCACAGCGGGGAAGTCGTAGCCTGTTCAGAGGGAAGAGGGTGACTTCACTGTAGGCTACTGTGCAAACGGACAGCAATGCACGCAGTAGATCTATGCACACAGAAATAGATTCACACACACACATACGCTGCTTTTTATGAAGTGAAGAAGTATGTATATTAGGCTTTAAACACACACTCACACAGGGAGAGGGGAGGAGGTCAGCATACAGTAGACACAAACCCTTCTCACCTCCTTTGTTTTTCTCTGAACCTCGCTGGGCCCCAGCTCACCAAAAGTCCTGGGACCCCTCTTATCTCTTTTACATTCTATTGTATTTACATTCCAGTATTCTTGTCCTGAGCCTCTGATTGTGCCCCCCCAACCTTGGACATGTAACAACAAAGACCTTTAAAGTGCAAATATCTAATTATATGATTTAACTAAGGATACTTTCATTGTGCGTGTGTGTGTGTGTGTGTGTGTGTGTGTGTGTGTGTGTGTGTGTGTGTGTGTGTGTGTGTGTGTGTGTGTGTGTGTGTGTGTGTGTGTGTGTGTGTGTGTGTGTGTGTGTGTGTGTGTGTGTGTGGGTGCGTGCGTGCGTGCGTGCGTGTGTGTGTGCATATCAACATGATCTCATTTAATGTTGTTAGTTGCTCATGCACAATGACTTAAGTGATAGCAGACTGAACCAAATAAAAAAATGGGGTGGAGGATTTGGAAAAGTGAACGACTGTAACAGTCAGATAAGATAGATGACGAGGCATGGTGATTATGGTTTAGTCTCAACAGTGCACTACTTCCAGATGTGCAAGTGGAATTTGGTCTGCGCTCTCCCTCTCTGTCTATATTATTGCCGCTTTGTTTACCTCACCCTGGCCTTGCCAAGTGTTATTGTGACACAGAACAGAGAATGTCAGTCCAATGAGTTAGCCAGGTGTGACAGCGGAGATGAGCTTGTGAGCCGAGCTTTCAGGGATGTGCGTCTCTGCAGGTACCTCCCCCATGCCCCTCTCCTCACCTCTTCCCTCTCCGCCTTTCTCACCTCGGCTCACTCTCTGCTTGGCACCGGACAGGATGCCCGGTGTGTCGATGATGCTGATGCTCTCCAGGACCTGGTTGGGAATCTGGGCACACTGGAACCTGGCATGCATCAAAAAGAAGAGAGGGGAACACTGACTCACACACACACACACGCTTTATGACATAGTTCTGGAATGATCTACCGCGGGTCACAGAGGTCGGATTCGCTCAAATGCTCCATTGAAGCCAAGGGGTGGAAGGAATCCTAATCATGTGAAATATGGTTATCTGTTATCATGCTAGGTAAATGTGTTCCAAGGAGCAGATTGGAAGCTGGCCCCCACACCCCTCCCGTTCCGCAGCGAGGCCATTGTGTGGAAGCCTTCATCTCAATGCTCAGGGCTTCCTGATGGAAAATGGCCACTACTGCCAGAATCAAACAATAAGGGGCACTAATGATGTGTGGCTTAGAACAACAGTGCGTCTTCCTGTGGCTGACGAGCTTAACGAGCCCACCGGCCACCGGTTCCCAGAACGGGAAGTCAAAGAAAAGGAGAGACGCAAACATGATCACAAACACCCTGCAGAGGTGGTGAGGGACTCCCCTGGAAAAAAAAAAGCTAAAGAATGAAACAAAACAATAAAAGCTGGCGTCAGAGCTTTTTCTGAACCCTTTCTTTTTGTGGAAACCCGTCTAACATGAGCTCAGAGTGTTTCAATAACATTTGGTCTGTTCTGTTTGGGAGATTACGTGTCCATTACAGAGACTGGGCTTTATTGTGAAAGGCATGGGGTCTTCCACCGATTTTGTTACGGATTACATCAATGGAAAAACATACCCACATACCCACAGAGACCTGGCAGTCTAGAGAGTAAACAAAGCTGAGGAAAAGCGCAACATGTGTTACGTTTCTCTTGCTGAGAAAAAAAACCTACTGCAGTCAGTGGCGTCATCTGTTTGTCTTTGACTTCGAGGGTCCACAGAGCCCTCTGACCTTGCCTTTGAACCGGAGTACACTGCAGCTCCCTTCTGCGTACATGAGCTTTCGTCACCCCTCCCGGGTGATATCTCTCTCTTTCTCCGTTTTTCCACAAATAAGGCAAGTGCCTCCCCACTTTGAAATTTGGCACAGAGACTCTAAAATTCCATAGAGCTAAAAGCTGGCGCTCTCTCTGCCGTTATCTCTCCCTCCCTGCTCCCCCTCGGGGTGAGGGTGGTAGCAAGGCCGGGATATCACTCTCTCACTTTCTGTGTCTCGGCTCCTCGCTTTCATCGTCGTTATGTAGTGGCTCTATCGCTGGATAACTAAACTCAGGGTTCAATTTGCTGGGGGGATGGGGGGAAATACATGCCTCTGCTTTCGATATCCCCCTTCCGATCATTAATTTGTTTTGCCAGTGGGGATACTGTAAGTTTTAACCCTGTTTCTGGTCAGACTGAATTGAATACATGCATTTCCTTATGGGAAATGTAGGACTGTCTGATGCTTTATATTTATGTTTGCTAATATCACAGTTTCACAATTTTATTAAAATGTCTGTTAACCACATTAGAGCTGGCGTCCCGATTTTGGTTGCCCAAAATTCTTCTACATTTTGTCTATATGACAAGTCTCTCCACTCACCTGTTGAGGAAGGTGTTGCCAAAGGGGTTGAGCTTGCGAAAGGGCTTGTTGGGGTCCACAATGAGGGCGTTGCCAGGGATCACGCCCTCAACTTCCCCGTGCATAATGGCGGTGAAGCAGTCTGTGGTGGGCTCAGGTCCCACCCTGCTCCCAGGTATGTCCTGCTCCAGCAGGTACCTGTCAGTCACAGGAACAGCAAAAGTGCACCGTATAAGGACCATAACCGACCATTATTTCAAGTGATTGATGATGCCATGGAGCACTCAGTTTGCTTTAGTAGCCTATACAACTGACTGTAACGTCTTACTTGATGAAGGTGGTCTTTCCGGTGGAGTATTGTCCCACCACCAGGACCATGGGCTTGTTATCGAAGTCTGCGTCCTCCAGACTCTGGGAGTGGAAGTCGTTGAAGCCATAGTACTGCTCTAGAGGCAGGAGCTTCTTGCGGTAGAGGGACTTGAGGCCCTCGGTCACAGTGCGGATCACCTCGGGTGCCTTCTTCACATCTTTCCTCCCCCAGCGTGACATGGTGATTGGCTAAAACAATTGTCAAACACTTGTCAAAAAATAAAGCATCTATTTGGAACTTAAAAGGGTTCTATAGCTCCGTAGCTTCATACAGTAATATGATCCTTAAAACATTTTTATTTTGTGGTTATTTTCTATAGAACCAATTGTGTCCATGAGGAATCTTTCTAGGGGCCACATACAGTCAGTATCACATTGTGAGCTATAGAATATTTTCAGACCCTTACAGAACATGTTTATATTGTAGAAGTCATCTGCACTGTAAGTCATCTGTGTCTGAGTTGTACCTTGGTCTCTGGTCCTGTTTCCTGCTGCTGAATCTTCGAGGGCCTTCAGGTGTTTCCTGTGTTTATGTGACCGTCGCTCGCTTGTCCCTGCGGCCCACCAGCTCAAAGCGCTGAAAACGGATGATAGGGTTTTATATGGGATCTGAGGACTAGGCTTTTCTCTTTTGATGGTCGTCTGCGACCACTTCCGAAAGCCTCTAACCAGCAGAAAGAAAACGACACGCAGTCATGAATCCCCCCAAATAGGTCAAAGTGCATTACCACTCTTTGTGCAGGTACACTAACAGAGTGCAGTTGAAAGGTCTGCTAGGATCTTTTAGTGGATGTGGAATATGGGGGAAGCCCTTAGCCCACCAGGAGACTGTGGCGCATTTGTCAGAGTGAGTGTGCTTGGAAAAAGCTGGTGTTTCGTGGTGGAAAACACTCACACACACACGCCCAACCCAGCAGCGTCCACATTTGCAAAGGCACAGCTCATTTCCTTACATTGAAATGAGTAAGATATTCCCATTGAGGTTCTTGTCAGTGGAATGATGAATGAACAAAGCCTTATCAATTGTTCACAGTTAAATTTATGTCGAGGACTAAGCCACACACACACAATCACCAAGTCTACACTTGCACAGACACATCCCTTTTGCCTTTTTGATGAATTTTGTCTCCACCTTTGTCTGGCCCAGGTGCAACATCAAGTTATTAACGACACAAAGATATTGTACCTTTCAAAGCAACCCTGGTACACCCCCCCACCCCACCCCACCCCCATCTATTCTCCTGTGTCCCCCTGGGCTGTCTCCCTCTCTTCTTTCCTCCTATCTCTGTACCCATAAAAACATATATTCTAAACTAAGGTATGTGGACTACCCAATCTCCTGTAATCTTTATTACAGTTTGAAGATATGGTCCAAGACCTCACAGCCCTGTCCACGCTCAGGAGACTGTGAGAGGAAGAGAGATCAGACATACAACAGTAGACATGCACTCATGTGTGGAAAGCCTCTTAAAAGAGAGATAAAAAAGGCCAAACAGTGCCCAGGGGAAACAACAACAACCCTAGCATGTCACAAGACCAGTGAGCAAAAATCTTGTCAAAATGGCGAACTGGCCTTCTACAAGAGAAATTAGCAAATGAGTCCGCCATTACACAGAGTGGGTATGTTTAATACTAGTCATACTGAGTGAGAGTTGTATCACAGGCTTTCTCTGTGTGTGCGTGTGTGTGCATGCGTGTCTGAATGGTTTGGATTAGGCTCCAGGAGCCACTCTGGAAAGTTTAAAAGATGATGGAAAATGCCTTGTGGGTTTCTGCACCACAGTTGCAACAGAGTTTTGAAGTTGGAATGAGAGGGCTACGAGCCTAGTTTGCAATTGGAGTGAGTGGATTCTCTACCGTTTGAGATGTATTTTAGTATCCAAATGCAGCAATCTACCATAAAATATATCATTTGTGTATGGATTCTAATCTGTCACACTGATCAAATGCCATCAATGCTTTGTTTTTTGTTCTCTTTCGACAGTATCACAATCTTTACTTAATTAGTGGCCCCTAAAAATAAACTTCAGCTCAAATCTAAAACACCAAAGGGCCATTACAGCCACATCATGTAAATGTAAAGTAAAGATATTTACCAAGTTTACGAAGGAGATGGCATGTACAGTATATCTTCCAGGCTGCACCTTTGATTTGTTTCTCCCTCTTGCCTTCTGGAGTTTGGAAAAACGTCTGACTCGATGAGAGGGGGAAAAGTCTCTTGGCAGGGCTGCTGCTACATGCATGGGCTGTGCTTTCATCAGCAAATAGGAGCCTTAGAGCTGTGTCAATGCAGCTAAATGACTGCGGACGGACGCGTCTCCTCCAGGGAATTAATGTATTTCAGATGAGTTCCCAGTTTTGGCAAAGGTCCCCGGTCACAGAACAAACACACACACACACTCACACTGAAACAAACTTTACTCTCACTCTTTGCCTCCCTGCCTTTCTAAATGCACCTCCTCTTCCAGAGATGCCAGGCATCTACAGGGACAACACCAAACCTCTCCCACTCTGGGCAGGGATGAGCCAAAGTATGGGCACAGAGGGTGTGGATTGTGCGTATGCGTGTCTGTGTGTGCATGAGTGTGTGTGTGTGTGTGTGTGTGTGTGTGTGACTGTGAGTGGGGGGGGTCTAGATAAATAATTTGGGTGGGTGGAGTAATTTTTTTCTACAGTGGTGAACAAAGTACTCAACTTCAGTACTCGAGTCAAAGTATAGATACTCCTGGTCAAATATTACTTAACTAGTGAAAGTTGCTTGTCACATTTGTACCCGAGTTAAAGTACTTGTTTCTCTTCATTCTGTTTCGTTTGTTTTCATATGTAAGACTTATCATCGTTAACACTTGGTTTTCTTCTGTTTGTTTTCTTTTCTTTTTTACTCTTTTGTTTCCTTTTCTTTTGTGACAAGTAATTTCATTTGATTATTAATAAGGTGGGCATAATAAGCTTCAGCCCAAACCTTTTCGGTCAAATGATTTTGTTGAAAATATTCTGTATGCTCAACTGTTTTGTTTTCCTAAACCATGACCGAAACAAATAAACTAACTAACTAACTTGAGTACTTCATGCTTTTAAAAATCAAAAGTACTTGCTTTTAAAAAGACTCAAGTATTCAAAAGTATAAATTATGAATATATATATTTTCTATCAATGCATTAATTAATGTATTAACATTTTGATGTTTTCCCCCCAAAAAATACATTTTCAAAATATATAAAAATTGAAAATAGCAGATCTACAAGCAAGCTCACAACACATCATAACGGATTGTGAGTTTGTCAATCTATTTTCACCATTTCAAATGGTGGAATGTACATATCCCATTCCTAGAAATGTAGTGTCCAACGTAAAATATTTGTATGTAAAGAACAGATACTCAATACATTTACTTACTGTAAGTGGTACAGTACATTTACGCACAAGTACGTAAATGTACATCGTTATTATACACCACTGTTTTCCTACGGGACATCTTCCCCACAAACATGTGTGCTGTTGCACATACTGACGTAGTAAACAGTAAGCACAACCTCACAGTGCATTGTTCAACATTGTCTGGAGATACATTTACCATGACTGTTCTCCACTGCATTATTTAAAAAAGTGTTTAACAGCTCACTGTAACATCCCAGCTTTCAGAGACCGACATCTTTTCCTCTCATCACTCTTGCTCCTCCCAAACTCTGTGAACCCTCTAGGCATGCGTAGCACTTGAGCCAGCTGGGCTTTTCCACTTCCATGCACCACCTGCTGGCTATTCACTACAACTAATTTGCCATGGTCCAACTAATCTCTCAAGACATGAGTTATGGAAAGCTGATAGAATGGCAATGTCGGTCTGTCTGTCCATTCACCACTTTGTTCCAAAACAACATACTGTAGCTTGGAAAATACTGAATTGCCATGGAATTTGCTATACACCTACGTGCTCCCCAGAGGATGGCCCCTACCGGTTTTGGTGACCCAATGGCCTTTCCTCTAGCGCCTGCCCATTCAATCTTCAAAATTGAACAGGCAGTTTACGATGAAACTGCCCGTTCGTTCATGCACTCCGCAAGTATGTATGTATGTATTAATCTTGGCGACACCGTGAGCTATAATCTAACCCTGCCCTGAGGCCAAACTTTCAACTTCAAAGGTGATCTCAAAATCTCATGTGTTGATTGCCATTAAAGTTGCATTCATGCTTGCTAGAAGATGAACTCTATTTGAGTGACCCCATGACCTATCTTCTAGCACCACCCTCCCCAAATGACATTTTCAAACAAAATATCACAATCTAATAGGCAGATTCCAGGATGAACCCGACTGATTTTGGCGACACCATGGCATTTCCTCTTGTGCCACCCTTTGGCCAATGTCCAGTTAGGTGTAAAGAGCAGACACAGACAGTCTTGGTGCCAAAAGCAGACATTTGTAAGTTTTGATTATCATGGCAAATAGGTACACGGATTCTTTATGTGCCCAATAATTAAACTCTCAGTTAAGGTGGG
Source organism: Gymnoscopelus microlampas (assembly GCF_963454915.1). Classification (NCBI taxonomy): domain Eukaryota; kingdom Metazoa; phylum Chordata; class Actinopteri; order Myctophiformes; family Myctophidae; genus Gymnoscopelus; species Gymnoscopelus microlampas. The sequence goes on along the minus strand of NC_139945.1, from coordinate 18,765,269 downwards.
AAAGCCTTATGTACGGTATATCATGTGAAAGGGACCTTTGAAACCCATGTTAAAACTCACACTTGGGTGGGGGGGGCCATTGTGGTTTTCGATCAAAGTATTTATCAGTATTAGTGATATCAATATAGGGTTAATTATCATTAGCAAATGGACACATTGGTCTAACCCTACCACATGAACACTAGTGTGCCTATTCTGGTGGGAACATTCGACCAAAATAGTGACTTGTAACAAGCTTGTAGACAGGCTATTTTCGGTGAAGAAGGGGCCTAGTATATAGGCCTGGGGGACTCGGCTCAACTAAGTATATAGGGTTTAAGTGGTTAACCATACCCCTCTCCTCTCCCATTCTCATACCTTCTTGTCCAACACCTCTGTCATCATTACTCATCCTGTGGTATGTACAGCGATGACAGGAAAGGTCTTTCAAAAACCACCGCATGCCACTGACATGAAACACTGAGGAAGACCTGGTGCATTTTCATAAAAGAAGCAAGGTTTAATTTACAGTTTTACTAAATGTACATTTCTTTTTAAAAAGTGTCATTATACACAATAAATACAATACAAAATTAATCTGTAATACTATACTTCAAATTCTCTTACGGTCTTTTTTTTGTACATTATTATTGTCCATCATCATCCCTCCACACATGATGCTCTTGCTGTGTTTGTTTGAATTGTCCGTCAGGCATAGGAGAGGGTTTGGGGGGGGGTGAGGGGGTGGGCGGGAGACAGTGACAGAAAAAAAAATGGAGGAAATTAAGAGTGAGAATGAGAAGGGGGAAAAACATAGACATTTAACAGACAGGCCTGCCCCCTGCTGACTGAAACTCAAAAGTCCAGTGCAGACTTTGTTCCCTGCCAAGGAAGGTCGAGGGATTGGGGTTTGTGGGGATTAAAACATGGACCTTGGGAAGAAAAAATATAATTTGACATTTCAATGAATTTCAATATTACATTTTCATTTACACCGTGGTGTTACAGTAACATTACAGCTCCAGCCATCAGCCACACTATAAAACCACTTCACAGTAAAAAAAAAAAAAAAGAAATGAAAAAACATAAAGCCCAGTTTGATACCGACAAACAAAATTAATGCAACATGTACGTGAAGTGCTGAAAAAATGTCATTTGAGGGTGGAGGCACAAACAATTGTGTTTTTGATCAACAGTGTCACGCTGGGCAGTCGAGTGATACGAGACATAATTATGAATCATTATGATCTGTGAAAACCTTGTGAAAGGGGAGATGTTGGGACCTCTTGCCCTGTTCTTCAGAGCTGCCGGGGGGGGGGGGGGGGGGGGGCGTCTGATGTGGAGCAACTGGCATTCAAGACCACCGTAGGAATGTACGAATACAGGGGCGTAAAAGGATAAAACTAAATGAAACGATGAGTGAAAAATGAAAAGAAATACGTGACAACATCAAGACAAATTCACCTCGTTACTCGATGGCAGACGAGAGAACACGATTATGCGGTTACCGTCCGCAGATACGAGACCGCCAGGCGGCAATGACCTTTCACCCTCCCTATCCCTTCATCCGCCCGGGAGCGTGCGATTTGAGCTGTAAATGACAAGGAAATGTCTGGACAATTCAATATGGACAAACGAAAGCCAACACAGCTTGGCAGAGTAGTACAGTGATACTGTTTTCACAGTGTCCCTCCCTGTCCCCCCTACACACACACACGCACGCACACACACACACACACACTCTCTACGTCTGTCTCTCATTCAGTCCCCTTTAGTTGTCAGTCCATCCTGGGGCTGAGGGGCTGTTATCTACCATGAGTCTGTGGCACCAGGCTGCCATTATGCCCACGACCGCCCACCTGAGGGTGTGGGGCCAGGGAGGAGGAAGAGGAGGAAGAGGGGGGCGGGATGGTGGGTCTGTGGGACGAGGCGGCCGAGCCTCCGGGGCGTTGGCTTTGGTGCTGGTGGGGCAGCCTGCCGCCGGCCCCTTTGAGGTGACGGCCCGAGGGCCCCTGCTGTAGGTTGAGGATGCTGTCGATGGCGCACTGCAGATGCTCGTTCAGAGAGTCATCGGGGGGGCTGCCGCTGGAGAAGCTGGCGTTGTCCATATCGGGGGAGTCCGACTTGCAGCGTTTGGCGGGCAGCGAGGAGTCCCGCGTGCGGGACGGCTCCGGGGAGGGAGGCCCCGGTGCATGCTGGTCCATTCTAAACGTTCCGCCAGCCCTCTGCCGGTGTTTCCCGCCAGCTCGCTTATATCGACTAATGTCCGTCTCTTTGTCCGTGTGCGTCTCCTTCCCCATGCCCTCCTCGTCTCTGTCGGCTAGCTGAGGGAGGTGATGGTGTGTAGATTTGAGGCTGCGGTTGAACACATCATCTACCTTGTCGAGGCCCTGCATGGAGTTACCTAGCCTGCCGCCGCTGTCGAGGCCGGGCTCCGTGTCCCTGCTCCTCTTCTCCACCTTCACACTAGCTATCACCGTCCGCTCTAAGGGGGGGGAGGAGGCCTCACGTTTGGGGGGAGAGGGCGTGGGTCTGGGGTAGGGTAGGCTCTCGTCCCCTCCTCCGCCAGGCACGCCAGGTCGGACCCGGGGGCTGACGTTTGCCCTGTACGTCTTACGGAGGGGGAGGCGACAAGTGGTCTGGGAGGGCGTGGAGGTGGAGGCGGGGTTGTGCTTGACTCCGCCTGCATCATGGTGCTCTAGCGTGCCATTCATTTGAGTGGTAGAGGCGGACGAGGACGATGTGGGGGTGGATGAAGACCAGGTGTGGGATGAAGAGGACGATGAGGCTGTGCTGGGGTCAGCGCTGCCTCTCTGCTGCGGAGGAGGGTTGGACTGAGTAGTTGCTGTGCTGGCGGCTGACGACGGAGCAGCCACACTCGCCGGAGACTGAGTTCTGATGACGGAAGCTGCGGGAGGCGGCACCGGCCGCGGCTTTGGGGGCGGCACGTTGCTCTGAGGCGGGGTCTGGGCGTTGTGTTGAGGCTGCGGCGTGTGGACCGGGTCTAAGGCGGTGTTATGGACCACCTTGCCGAAGCCCGTCTGGTCCTGTTTGATCTTCAGCTTGAGGCCGATGCGCCGGCGGGCCTCGTAGGTCTTCATGGGCGGCTTGCTGGTCCGCTGTGGGAGGGCGTCGTCATCGTCGACCGATCGCGAGGAAAAGGCGGACGACGACGAGAAGGTCGACGAAGCTGAAGGGCCACGGCCAAAGCAGGAGGCGGCTTGGCTGGCGGCGGGTTCGGCCGCCGGCCTGCTCCCTGTGACTGGGGCTGGAGGACAGCTGCTCGACCAGGAAACGGATGCCGATCCACCACCCTGCTTAATTACCAGCTTGGTAGGGGGGAAGGCTGCCGGGGCTGGCGTTGGTGTAGTTGCTGGAGCAGAGGTTGGAACAACACTCGGGACAGGGACAGCAGCTGCAGGCGCCGCATCAGGGGCTGCCGCAACCCTGGCGCTCGCCAAGCCCGGTTCAGCAATGGAAGGCAGTTGCTGAGATGAGGCGGCTACACTCTCCAACATCCGTGAGTTCGCCACATACTCCTCTGCAATCAGAGAGAGGGAGGGATGTGTATCAGACAATATCACAGTGAATATCTGTATCAGACAATTCTTTTCATACTGCATCTCTGATACTGTTGTATTACAGTGAGTATTTGCTGATACAAGGGATATCGCCTTTTATGTCTCGCACCCCAATAGTAGGCACCCTACTATTGTCGCACCCTGTGATGTGATTGGTTAAAGAATTTCTTTAACCATGATTTGATTGTTTCTCGCCAGACAGAAAGTGTGACAGAAAGTGTTCCCGGCCCGGACCTCGGGTCCTCTAGGGATCAGACAAAAATCCCAGTTTCATTTATCCAAACTCACAATTTGTGTAGGCATGGTCTGCTCACCTGGTCTCTCCTTGGCCAGAATCCTATCCTGGCTCAGAGCAATCTTCTCTTCCTGAATGAACATGCGGTCAATCATCACCATCTCTGCCGAGGGACCCAGTCTCTGCTCGGGTTCAAACATCACACACCGTTAGTGCTGCTGGATCATGACTTCAAAAGTGATTAACTACAACAGTACATCTATGTCTTCATGTTGTTGTTCAATGGTACATTGACTAGGGATGTCAACTGTTATTCAGTTAGCTGTTAATTAAAACATATCAGAATCAGAATAAGCTTATTGGCTTATTATTCAATTGGCTAAATAATAAATACGCATTTTCACACTGTGAGGTGAACTGGTTCAGAGAGAGCATAGATGGGTATGCAAAGAAGAACGTGACGTGGCTGCTCCTATGACATTAACTACATTACTTACAGAGGAAAAGGGGCCATTAAACAAAGTGGAGAGCCATAGGCGGCGGGTAATGAAGGCTAGGGTAGGCTAAGCCTTCCCAAATGTTATCCTGGAAATGTTTTGAAATTGAGCAAATTATATATAATAAATGTGCGCAGCATTGTTTAGGCTACTATATATTGTGTGTGCTGTCGCTGGTCAATATCTAACCCTAAACCTAACCCTAAAACCAAAATAAAGTAACCAAAAAGTAACTTTATCCGCGCTAAACCCGAAAAAAAATCGCAGCGCGCGCGTGCATGTGTCCCGTATCAGCCTTCCCAAATGTCGGGCTCACCCGCCGCCTATGTGGAGAGCTAGTTCAGAGAGGTTTCCCCACCCCTGGAAATGAATCCATTAGAATGGTGGAAAGATAACAGCCTCCGTTTACCCAGGCTGGCTACCTCAGCCAGACGCTATCTGTGTGCAGTAGGGACGTCCGTGCCTTCGGATCAGCTGTTCTAAGCAGTGAACCGTATTGCGCACTAGATTGACACCAGAACACGTTGACATGTTAATCTTCCATAACAAATATATGTAGACTAATTTACAAGCGGCACTTATTACAATGCAATTATCATTTTTAAAAGGAGCCTAAATGTATGTTTTAATATCCGTTAATAATAACCGAATAATGGTGTCAACTAACCGTTTGCTAAACTATCCATTTTTAACATCCTTAATGTGCATCAAGGTTTTTCAGCCATAACCCTTAACAATAATTGCTTAAATTGCTTATCATAGAATTTATATAATTATTCTTAAGATTCATATTTGTAATCTGTGGTTTTAAACCTTGGTACAGGAAAGTGTTATGAATCCAAAATATTTTTAAACCTTCCATTTACGCAATTCAAAATGTTTATTAGTCAGAACTCTGAGCACACCATATGATCACATATTAAAATAAACAGACTCGATAACAGAATATAAACAGAAAAAATATATAAATATATAATATAAGACACGTTCTTCCATGCATGTTACCTGTAACCTATATGAAGAACTCTCTATATTGCACAGCACGACAACCTTGCAGTTTGAAATCTAATGGGGAAAGGAAAATACAAAATAAATAAAGGTATTTGTGTCATAAATTTACCTTGGATTCTGAAAAGAGCAGGTAGCGATATTTATCCAGCATGGCCTGCGTCCTCTTCAACAGCTGACAGGAGACACTCTCAAACTCACTGTCCACTGGACACAATGGGAAAAGAGAGATATGAACACAGGTCTCCTGCTTGGGACACCAAACATCTAACTGCTCAAAGATTCAATCCTCGCTTGGTCAAGGGAGATGTTGTGCTTATAAGCTTCAGGCACTACTACTTCTCCTACTTGACACCAGAGTAGGGAGACCACCTCCAAGATATGCTAGTTATATTGTATTTTTTTTAAAACATAATAATAATAATAATGATAATACATCACACTTAAGGCCTTTGCAGACAGGGTGCGATTTTTCGCACGGAAAAACGGACAATATCTTTTTTTTTTAAATAACACATGGTATGACCGCATGCACACTAGCTCCGAATTTGCCGTGCGGCAAGTGGCTGCGTCGTTGCGGGTTTTTTTTTTCAATCGAACCCAGTTCGATTCGTGCGACATTTCGCATGCGGATAAAATTGCTGGTTAAATCGCACCCTGTTTGCAAAGGCCTTCATATAGCTTCAGAGTACCCAAAACGCTTTACAAAACAAAAATAAACAACTTACTAATAAACTATAAAATAAGCATACTCTACCATACAGATTTGTTACAATAAAACATGTTTTTATGGCTAAATAAAAGGTACATTTATTAATTTAAGTAACTTTAAGCTTTAGGTTTTGTGTTATCTGTACTGAATGACATGTTTGTATGAGTTCTTACCTCTTTGATAGTCTTGAGGGGAGTTGGCAGTGCCCTGGTACAGGTGGTAAGGCAGCAGTCTGTGCAGTGTGTCTTCAAAAGAGTGGAACGGAGCGCCGTAGTTTGGGTGAAGCACTGAGCCCTGCTGTTTCCTCAGCTGCTCCAGCATCCTGAACGCAAGTCCAACGATGTGTTTTAAAAGAGAGTAAGAGATTGTTAATGGATTTTAACCTCTTAATTTATTATGTAATATTTATATAAAACGCTCTTCCATGATGTTCCAAGAGCTCTGTAGTATTGCTTTGCAGTATACACACAACTTATACACACCTTGCCTCTTTACTGGGCTCTGCACTGAAAGGCATCTTCAATGTCTGTGATGTGAGCAACAACAGATCATGGTTCAGTCCAGCGTTCAAATTAAAAGAGTTGCATTCATGGAGGGTTTCAAAACATGCACAAACACAGCAGAGAAACAAGAAAAAGCCATACCTGTGTTTGTACTGGGACAGGGGGCTGCGGAGCGGCCATTTGTGTGCCCATCACCTGGATCTGCACCCCGCCTTGCCCCAGAGTCACCCCTCCAACTGAACTGATCACCCCTGGCTTTGGCTGGCCCTGTGGAGACATGGTGCAAGAGATTTGAATCCAGACGGTCTACATTCTTTACTTTAAGTATGTAAAGTCCTTTAGTTTCAGACATTTTAGTTGACCTCTACCTGATTTTTGCAATAGACAACACCCAAATTAACTGAACAATTGATGAGAGCAAACTACAGGATAAGATATGATGTACTCTGTCAAACACTGACTACATATGGTGGGGGAGTGTTCGCATGGCAAGATTCGTAGCAAAATTGAGGGCACGCGAAAGAAAGAATGTAAGAAAATATTTGACTAATAAGGTACATTTATCAGTGACTTCATATTTCTAGTTCTGTATTTCCTGATCTTATCTATGTATGACAGCAAGGTATTAAGGATGTGCAGGAATGAAAACAAGTCAGTGTGGTTTCATTCCAGAGAGGCTGCTGCCTACTGAAGCACTTTCAACTTTCTTCCCTCTTTGCGCTGCAGTAATGTGATCCTAGATCAGCCTAAATCATCATGCAAGTTACAAAGCACTTCATCCGTTTCTCTCCTGATCAGTGCCGAGTATGTGTCTTATTGGATCCACTTGGGTACTACATTATGATAAACAGAACCGGGACCCGAGGTAATAGAATCTGAACCAACCCGGATCCAATTGACCATAATAAAACAGGGACCCGAACTCATACAGTCGTGGATATTATACAAGCACTGTGACGGTCAATGACATAGAGATAGCAGTGGAAAGTGATGGAAGAACTTGGTGACACAACGAGAACAAAAAAGCTGATTAGGTAGGTTACTAAATGCAAAGCCCTAGCCTGATTATCAGCCTGAAGCTGCGTGGAGCTTCAGTCTGACATTTGCTCCAGCGTAGGCGATTACAAGGGGGAGGGGATTAGAGTATCCCTAAACCAATCCTAAGGGATCCCCACGCCCACCTCCGACTCTCATTGGACAATACATTTTGTACCGGAGAAGTCCTAGGTTCCCATTTACAACTCCAGACCAAGAGGCAGTCCACTCAGAGAGTGGGCGGGGTCTATGGTATGGAACCAGGCTAGCAAAGCCCCAAACTTGCTGAGCCTAGTTGTTTTATACTGTAGTACGACTGTGACGTGTACAAAGAGCAGATCTACAATCCTACCTACACCACACGTAGGTAGGCAGGTAGCTTGTAGGTGTAAGCTTGTAGATCTACAGTATCACTTGTCCTTTCTGACTACTTTGTTCTTTTATGGCAAGCGACTCCCCTGCAAGATGAAGTAGATAAGATATAATGCTTTAGGTGTGAATCTGTCATAAAGTGATGGAAAAACGGCGTGCTACAGTAACAAGGTGTAACGATCCTAACCCTTTAAATATTGATTATCTACAAATACCGAGTCCTGATAGATAATACACTTGCACATTGCACAATTCAAGCCCATTAAGGTTGGTGAAAAACCAATACAATATGGGCTTGATGGATCTTTAAACACAAGTGGTTGTTGACAGCTTTAACCCATTTAGACCTGAGGCCGATTCTAAAAACGCCTTCTAAAACCTAACCTAAGATTTCTGAAAATGTTCAAATTCTTACTAAAAAAATGTATACAACATGATGTTGCTATATGTATAGCAACAACTAATGAGACACAGAGGTGGCTCCCGGATTCAAAGGTATAACAACGTATAGGTGGCAGCAGGTCTAAATGGGTTAATTTCTGTAATTAAAGTATTTCAAGATGGTAGACTTCACTTCCTTCTTTTGTTCAAGGTATATAAAAAGAAGGTACGGACAAGGAACGTCATTTTCGCTATCATGCAATTCCAGCCGGCAGATTTGTCGCACTATGGGAGCCAAACTGCAGCCGGGAGTTTGGTAGATAAGATATAATCTTCAGGTTGAAAGTAGTTAACATCAATTCTAGTGTCGCCCCATATTGTGTGACATAACCCACCTGTACAGGCTGTGTAAGGCTAGCGGGAGTGACAGTCTGGTTCACCATTGTTCCAATTGGTCCTTGGATGCCAGAGAATATCTGTAGGTCACTTGATGCTAGAACAAGAAGCACATCATTGCAGATAATTAATAAGTGTAGGAGATTAATTGATTTGATACTCATGAGTAATATACTACAAATTACCTGTGACAGGAGTCTTGACCAGCACTGAGGTCTGCTGCAACACTGGAGGAAGTTGACTGGGTGCACCTGCACTGGCTGACTGTATTATCACCTTTTCAACAGGCACATCTTGCTGGATGCTTAAATGACTTGTGGCCAGAGGTGGCTGAGCCAGAGCCTGAGGCTGGGGGTGAGGTTGCAACTGGGGCTGAGGTTGCGATTGGGACTGAGACTGGGGTTGGGACTGCGGCTGTGGTTGTGCAAGAGGTTGAGACTGAGGCTGGACTTGTTGCTTGACCTGCAAGAGAATGCCCTGCTGAACCTGCAAGAAAACCATGATGGAAGAGTTGTTCAAGCTATTTGACGTAACGGAAAGGTAATCCACAGGGCAGAAAAGTAGAATATAAAAGTGATTAGCCACCGCCAGTAAACATTGTATGATTACAGGTTTTGAAATGTATCTTACATAAACAGGCAATTTACCCAACTTACCAGAACAACTAAATATTGAGTCAATGTTGGCTAAACATCACTGAGCCGTTCAGAATACACAGACATTTGAATTGGATATGTAAATCAATCTTTTTTATTATTTGCAGCTGAACTTTTCAAATCAATCTGCATATTAAAATGCATTCAAATTTCAAACGCAACGGCAGCAGGACTGTGACAGAAAATAACAGCATTGTGAAATTTTGTGTGATGGATTACCAAGGGTGTAACTGAAACCGAATCCGTGATACTAACAGCCACGGTCCTGAATCACAGCACATGGTCTGTGCACTAGCTGGCTGAGGCTCCAGGCAAGCCCTCCAGCTAGTTTTAAGTGTCACCAAATAAATGTTCATACCGTGCCGTAATGAATGAAAAACAATCTTCAAACAAACTATGGTATGCTTTGGAAAATGATCAGCAGTAACGTCAAGTATATCGTGAGTTGTATGGGCTTAACATGCCAGACCCCAGGTATAGTCCTTTAACACATTGAACGCCAGAGGTTAATCTCATAATGTACCTACCAGTGCCAAGCTCTTTTTGTTGTTTTTTTGTTTTTTTCATGTCGTCATAGCCCCCGCTAAATCCGTTTAAAATCCGCGTTCATTTGGTTCGACACAAACACGGGATCCGTGAAAAACAAACAGCGAAAACTGCGAGTCGATCCGTGCCGCCATTTTGAAGTTACAGGCGAGAACGTTAGACAGGACGATGCGGTGAGGAAAACCAGAAGGGAGATAAATCGATTCTAAGCTGACGCCCAGACAGGAAACGGATGCGAGCGAAAAAACCGGAACCAGTTTTATTCCGTTTCCGGTCGGCCCCGGAACCGGAAATGGGTCGAAAAAAATTCCGGAATGTGCACTTTTTCGATTTAACATGGGAAATGCGAGTCGCGTAGATCTACGCGACTGGCACACTGCGGCTTTAAATCGTTTGGCGTAGATCTACGCGACTGGCACGCGATGTGTTAATAAATGTCTGAAATATTAAAATGAACATGTGGGCAAATACCTGGTGTAACTTGTCCAGCAGCTGTTTCTGCTGAGGCGAGGGCTGGGCGATGGTGGACAGTGTCTGAATCTGAGCCCCAACCAGCTGAAGGTGGTGCTGCTGCTCTGCCGTCATGCCCTGCAAGGAGAGCTGGCCTTTCACCACCGTAGCAACGGGGGCACTGGGAGTGGGTGTGGTGAACTGGTGCTGCGTAGGTGGCACCGGAGGTGGTTTAGGGGAGCGCGAGGTGGGAGGGACGTCTTGCTGAAAAGGAGAGAGCTGAGGGGTTGGCCGTACCTGGGATAAGAGCTGGACTTGAACATTAGCCGGCTGGGACTGTGTCTGTTGGGGCTGGCTCTGGGGGGCCGGCTGCGGGGACCCGGGCATTTGGTTGTGAACGATGAAGAGGGGGGGATGTGACGAGGGTGTGCACGAGCGCGAGGGAGTTTGAGACTGTGGTTGTGGCTGTGAGGGGGGGCGAGACTGCTGTTGGTGGTGCGGGGACTGGATCTGCTGGCCCAGGGTCAGCGGAGACTGCGAAGGCTGTGGACTGTCCGCCAGCGGAGGCGCCGAGGCGTGAGAGGCAAGGGTCGGTGACGGGGACATGCTCTGGATCTTCACGGTCTGTTGATGTCCGCCCGAGGGAAGCTGAAGGAATGAAGCCACATCATCATGACAGTTTGACCATGAGGACGTTTATACGTTAATTAAGAGAAAACAAAGGCATAGAGACACAAGAACAGAAACATCAGAACACACGAGAAAGTAGAACATCGACCAGAACAAAAATCAATCACACAATAGTCCTGCATGCACAAATAGGAGAAAGAACTACATGGACGCTCAAAGTGCTCGACATCAACAACAAAACTGCACAGATGTCACAAAACAATACAGAAGCAAAGTACTGAACCTTAAAAACTAGCAGCTGCTAATGTAAATGTGTCAGAGAACAGAAGCCAAATGATTTTGACCAACGCGTGAAGAAAATTACATATTTTTTTCCATTTTAAAACTGAACAATCATCATTTGTTGAGCCCCAAAGGAAACAGCTGACACAAGCAAGAGGTCAAGGTCTGCGGGTCTGTGATGGTAGAGTTTAGGGTGATCTGAAGATTTCAGGGAAGAGGGGGGAAGCGGGTGATTTGGTTTGCTGAGATTGTTACACTGATCACGGGTAGTGGTTACGGGGTGGGAGGGTGGGGTGTGGGCTAAGGGAACTGAAAGCAAAGAGTGTAGCCAAGGAGTCTAAATGACAAGTGTGCGGAGTGTGGATTAATTTCCAATGGGTCAGCCACTGGTGCCTGATGCAGTTAATGACAATGAGTCAACTGGACATGATCACACAGTTAGGTGGTCAACAGATGATTGAGTAGTACTCTTGGATGGATCTTTTACAGCACAAGCATGTTTCAGTAAATTCTCACGAAACACACAGCTTTGAATGAAACAACATGCTATAAACCAAATTAGTGAAAGAACTCAAGATGAACTTGGGTTAGGAGAACATAGTAGAGACAGCGAATTGTCATGAATGAATGCTATGAGTTGCATATAGCTAGACATTCGAAATATGACGTTAGACAACATTTAACATTTAACAAACAAAGGAGGAAATAAATGAGCATGCTTGCACAAATAATGGACACACAGAGGGTGCAAACAAATCAGAGGGTATTTGTGAGCTTAAGGATTATACAACATTGTAGGACAATGTGAAGAGTGAATGCAGAGTACAAGCAGTGGCATACAGAGTAGTGAGGGAGAAAGAAAGAGGAGATTGCTGGAATGAACGATGTCCTAACGCAGTGGCGGCAGTGGCAGCAACAAGTGGGCGGGGCTTAGCGTAAAGGGGCTTTTCTACCTGCTTTACCACAGTTGCCATGTGGGAGGGGCCAGGGGAGAGGGTGGGGCTCTGACCCACCCGAGTGTCAGCTAATTGGCTGTCATGGACCGAGGGTGCCGGACCAGTGACGCTGTTGCCGCTGACGATAACAGATGCTGGTACGCCCACAGAGGGGGTCGAGTCATTCTCTGTTTGGTGCTGCGGCTCCTGACATGAGTACATTTACCGATTCAGGACGAGGGACGGAGGGAGGGAGGGAGGGGGGGTGGGGGGGTTGGAGGGAAGGGGGAAGTAAAATAGTAAACCAGAGAGGTCAGACCAACATCACTCCGTGCAGGTTATGTTTCTTTCTCCATTTTTAAACATTTTTGTTATTAGTGAATGTTAACTGTAAACAACCAACAGCAACATGCAAGAAGCGACTTACATACCTGTTGCAGGAACATCTGCAGAGACTCCTGGCTCAGTATCATGCTTGAACCGGCTTGATTGGTGAAAAGCACCCTGCCCGGGCTGTGCTGGGCCTGGGCCAGTCCCATCGCCGTCACAGCAGACGAGGTGGACACGGTCATGGACGGAGAGGAGGCAGGGATCGGGCCCGCCGTGGACACGGAGGGAGCCGGGTGCATCGTGAGGATGGAGGCCTGCTGCGGTAAGTGCTGCTGGCTGGGTCCGTGAGCCGCCTGGTCTGTTGTGCTTCCCAACACCGTGACGCTGTCGCCGGGCTGGCCCTGGGCCATGGCTGCCGCTCCAGTGCTGCTGCTGCTGGGGACGCCACCGGCCTGGGGCTGGTGAAGGGCCGGCTGCAGGCTGACTGCCGGGCTCAGACCCTCAACCTGACCCAGCATGGTCAGGGAATTCTGGATGGGCATGCCCTGGATGACGGTCTGGGCGTGACCTGTGACAGGGTGGCTCTGGGTCGGGTTTGGACCCTGAGCCAGTGTGACGGGCATTTGAAAGAGGGTGTGTTGGCCCATTTGGCCCGACTGTAGCTGAATGGGTCCGGAGAGGATGTGGGCCCCAGCGTGACCTTGTGAGGCCAGTACCTGACCCAGGTTTATATTCTGGTTGGCGGCGAGGATCTGGTTGGCGATTATCTGCCCACCAGGACCCTGGCTTGTTATGATGTGACCCCCAGGGTGCTGGGTCAAGATCTGCCCACCTGCCTGTAACTGCGGCAAGAGAAACTGGTGGTTCTGACCCTGTAGGGAGGGAATGACAAAGGCCTGTTGGTTGCCTGGCTGGTTTAACAAATGCACACTGAGGGGCTTGCCTGAAGGCTGCCCTCCTTGCTGTTTGAACAGGGCCTGTTGGAACTGCTGGCCTTGCGTTCCAGCCTGTGTGCTCAGAACCACATTAGAGCCTGGCTTGCCTGTAAGGAAGGCTACATTCTGAGCAGCAGAGACGGGGATCTGCTGCAGCCCCAGAGGCTTGTTGGTTTCGTTCTGCACAGGCTGGGTCCCCGGCTGAGGCGGCTGCTGCTTGAACAGTTTTGGCTGGATGGCTCCACCCTGAGGGGGTTTGGGCTGGATGGGGGTGGGTGTGCGCTGGATGATCACATTCTGCATGATTTGGCCTTGGGTTTGTGTTTGGGGTCCAATGCCTGCGCTTATAGGGGTGCTGCCAAAGCCCACAATCCCAGTGGTAGCAGTCATAGTGCCACCGCTACTGCTGTTTGCGCTGCTGACACAAACGGCCGGTCCGTTTAAAGCTGGAGATCCCAGGGTAGCTTTGCCCCCTTGGATCTGAAGTCCTCCTCCAGAGCTAAGAACTGAGCCTCCGAGCCCAGCCTGTGTCCCTGCACCTGATACCTCTGGCCCAGGCTGGTGCAGCTGGTAGCCCCCCATGGCTTTGGCCAGGATTCGCTGACCAGACGAGTTGATAGTCATGACTGTGGGCTGGCCCACAACCTGAATCTGTCCAATACCCAAATGCCCAGACTGACTCCCATTAGGAAGAGCTTGGAGACTTGAAATGGGTTGAAGAGTTACATTTCCTAGGCCAACAGGCTGCATAAATGGCTGAACACTAATGGCCTTGTTCATGACCTGAGGTTGAAGCTGCAGGCCCTGGTGAGCCAACACTGACCCCAGCATGTCGGCTGTGGCATTGGGTGGAGCAGCACTGGAGCTGGGGCCCGATCCGGGGAAGATCGCGGCCGCTCCTCCGACGCCGACTCCTATTCCAACAGCGGCGCCTCCCGTTCCAGACAGGCTGGCGTCAGGCAGCGTCTGGACCACCTGCGTGAGGCCTGGGATCCCAAAGGAGCCCAGGTCCAGCTCAGCCTCAGCCTCCTGCAGGCTTTGCTCTGTGATGTTGGCTTCGGCCAAGCTTTGCTGCAGGATGTCACACGGCTCGTGATTTGCCCCGATGCCGTTGCTCCCGCCCTCGCCGCTGCCAGGGGACCCTCCCAGGATGTCATCGTCCTCCAGAAAGTCCAGGTCCACGCTGACTCTGGGCAGGCCCGCCGGCTCGCTGGCCAACAGCTGGACTGGCGGCTGTGCCTCCGGAACATGTCCCTGGAACGCAGGGAGGAGAAAAGTGAAACCATGCAGTGGGTGAACAGCAACTTTGAAATGGAATGAAGAGAAGCGTGGAGCTGCTTGAATGTCAGAGAGGTCAACACAGCAAGTCCCCCCAAAAACACTTTGGAGGGAGAGGAATCACACCATGGCCAATCAAAGCTCAGAGAGTAGATGCTTGTTAGTGGAAAGGGAGGAGGTTGGGAGGTGCATGCTACATACATGGATGGAAAAACAAAACAGGAGGAAGGGGATTTTGGGGGATGTTACTCACCCCAGCGGTAGAGAAGAACGAGCTGGAGGGGTCACCCGAACCATCCAAAAGGTCGTCAGTGTCCAACTACAGACACACCCACCCAGGATAGGACAGACAGAAACCAAAAGGTACCCAAGACAGCAGGGGGGGAAGCCACCAGGACAGAGAAACATACAGGCCGTCAAACAAAGGAGGGTAAAACCAGAAGGATCAGGACACGAACGAGAGAACGCAAAGTAGAAAGGAACAGGGAGAAATAAGGGGCAGAGGAAGCAAAAGAACAGGAATAACACAGAGACGGGAAGCGTTAGTGTTAGCATTTCTCATTTGGTGAATTAGGCTAATAAGAGGGGATAGGCAGGCTCAAGTTGAAAATCATAGAGTGCACTCCAAAAGCAAAGACAACCACAGGCAGAGAGAGTCCATGGAATAGTAAGACAAAAATAAAATCAGCAGGGAGGAAGATCGCAGGAGAGGGGGGTGGGGGGTATCAAAGGCTAATCTGTGAGCGATAGGAATGTGTCATGTCAACCCCAGCAGAAAAATAAAAAAACGAAAAAGGAAAATACATGGGACAAAGCCTCTTCATCGTATTGCATTCACAGGTGTTGTAAATGTAAATCTCTAATGGATGCCACATTGTCCAATATGAGATCTCTTACACTCACATGGGTCTCAGATCCATGAAGAAAGTCGTTGAGAGCTTCTGGGTCACTGTAAAGACAAAATGTACCATGATTCAGCAGGGTGCCATAAATTATCCCAAATGGGAGGGCAAATTAAATAAGTTACTAGTGTCCGTTTTGACAGTGTTTGTTTTGACAATGACGTACCAAATTACATCTAGCAGGCACCTGCCGTCCTCATCATCCATGACAACTGCAAAAGACAAGCACAGAAAAACTAAAATGCTACAAACTTCTGGTTCAAGAATTAAACTCTTCACAAGACACACGGGAAATTAAAAAGGTTGTACTCACAATAAACAACACCAAACCCTGTAGTCTGAATAATATATTAACTACAAAGTAGTTGAATATCATAACTAAGTGGGCACCAAGTATAGTACAGCGAGTTTTAGAATTATTTTGATTAAAATAAAGACATGTCTTTCTTGATTTCTGATAAGCTTCAAACTTACTTTGGAATGGATGAAAAACTAGTTTTTGCACAACATTGACGGTTTCCAAAGAAGTTCAGGTAGAACTAAAGTACTTTGACAGATCATGGCTATATTCAGTGTTAATACAACTGTTGGATATTTTTATGTGTGTGTATATGCAGTATACCATATGTAGAATAACATATGGATCAGTGTCTATTTAACTTGTTTGTTCCTGATCCTGCCACTTTTGGGTCATGAGTAACTGGTTGTCGTGGAGACTGCAATCAATAAACATCACCAAACTCTTTATTATTAGACTTATTGTCAAACACTTTTCCAAACCCATCAGTATGCCTCAGTGGACTTGGCTCCAAATTACTTAGAATCAACATGGATACATGGTTGGCCACAAGAATGCAATTCAATATGGATGTGAATTGAATTAACCGGAAGTCAGTGTCCTTCTCCCGCAGACTTTTAAGGTAATAACATTAATCATTAGTGCTTTTTTACCTATTTCATTCAACAAAAGGCCCAAAGAAGGATTACTGATCTTCCAATATTTCAGAAAATATTCACAAAAAATTGTAAGATGGGCAGCCTGCACTATATTGTCTTTGTGTCATTCTAGTGTAGAAGAAAACCCTGAAACTGTCCAAATATTTATCAAGATGACTGTGGCTCTTATACATGTACATGTAAACAGAGTGAGAAGAAATGTTGGATGCCCCCCCCCATTTGATTGTGCCAGTGTCAATTAACACAGTTAAAATAGAAACAAAGAACCAGGATCATCGTTTAATGTACTGGTTCTCAATGTCGGGTCCTTAGGGGGTTTCTAGGGGGTACCTAGCTAAATGAGTGATAGTTAGGAACCAAATGGACCCTTGTATGTAACTCGGGGAGTGTACAAAATCTACAAATGGACCTTATCGGGTCCATTCGTACACTTCAAACGTTATAGCCACATCACAGGTTTACAGATGTTAAAAAGTGGGTGAAGCTCCCATCATTTGCAGCCTTCTGGAAATGTGACAAGAATAGAGATAGATTAAAAAAACCCCAAAGAAAACAGGTAATGTGTCAAATATTCCTAATAATGAGTAGAGTGAATATATACTTGCACTCTTAAGAGTTAATGTGTATTAAACTGGGGGTCTTTGAAATTAAAAGGGGTCTGTAAGTGATATTCTTTTGATAAAATACGTGTTTAATATATTCTCGTAGTAATCATAGCTATATAGTGTTTGTTCAGTAACAGGGGTCTCTACATCTCTTTAGTAAAACAGAAAATACATTTCAGGTTGCTCATAGGGTATTAGTGAAAAGCACTATTAGTGCTTCTAGGATGAGCTATAACAGACACAGAAGAAACAAAGAGGAGAGATCCCATCCCAAGCACACGAAAAACCATCCGGACAGAGAAATAAAACTCAGTAACCTTTATTCAAGCAATGCCAAAAAAAAGGCACCATATCTTGACCAACTTGACTTCATCAGGGTAAAGTATGAGTAAATTGGAAGAGATTTAAAAAAACGAGCACACAAATTGGAATTGGAACACTAAAATTGAAGCTTATAAATGGGTTCCCTCTCCTGACTGGATGAAAATTGGTGACCCACTTCAATTGTATTTTCTGTGTATTAAAGAGCTGGAGAGACTGGGAGACCACTGGTACTGAACAAACTCTCTGCAGCGATGATTACTATCACGATATAAAACTTTAACCAAAAAATATAACTTAGAGCACCTTTAAAAAAGGCTGAGAATCACAGTTTTAATGCAACAGGCCACATTTGACTGTTGTTGTGAGATCGAGTGGCAGCAGACAGTGCTGCTGGGCATCAATCAACAAGCTGGCAAACACACTGGTTTTAACGTAAACAAAAAAAACAAAAACAAACTATCAAATCAAATACAAAAACAAAAATCTCAAAGAAACCGCGCGTTTAACTCGGCCCGACGTGATGGCTGTGGTTTTGCCCTATTTTACACTCCTGGTACTGGAAGCACGGCGGTGTCGCTCGCCGACACGAACTGATGTTTCAAAGCAATACAACCAACACATCGTCGCGATCAAATTAGTTCTTGTCGGCGAGCGCCATCGCCGCCGGGCTCAGCAGTAATAAGGCAGGATATGAATGGAAGTCAAGACACTGCAAACTGCTAACAGGCTAAAGCTAGCTAATGTTTTCAAATAGCTCTGCGTGTATTTTCGGTCAAATCGTGAGGAGGGGGGGTAATAAAGCCACATTCCGTAACCAGATACCCAACATAGAGGCCTTTTTACGATTAATAACGTGCATGGTTTTCTTCTTCCTGTTTTAGTTCTATTATTTGCTCCATCTATCTTGGGTTATTATTATGTCGTTAGCTTTAGCTTGGCTAACTTTGCAAAGCTAGCTAGGCTAAGGAGCTAAAGCTATCAACAATATTTCAGACGGAACCAGACAAGAAGACAGTGCCGACCGTTGACATTCAACAACAACCGTGCGAGACGGCGAACAACGCACACTTTGTCTCGCACGGTTCAGGCCGGACCGGAACGCCTTTTTAAACGTGTGAACACAGTCATGTCTGTGTGCGTCTCCTTGCAGAACCAGAGTCAGTGTTGGGATACTGTTCTGTTCTGCTGTGGAGCGGTAGGTAGGTAGGCTGGTTGGTAGTGGTGTTTAAGGGTAATGCTTGGGAATTCGAGTGGGAAATAACGGCCGTTTTTTACCAAACGTTCGCCACCGCGCGAGGCACCAGCGTTTCCCGTTTGCGGAGGCTCGCGAGCGCCTTGCAACGCAGTAAAAATGCTGCAGCTTTAACCGCGGTTATTCACATTTAAACAGAGAAATAGCTACATTATAACAAACTCACCCGAGACGATAGAGGTGCAGGCAAGCGCGGGGTCTCCGGAACAGCCTCGCAGGGGCTGTGCTGTGCTAGGACCCCAACCAAACTACACAGGCCCGAGGAAACGGAGGGCCGTTGCCTTTGCCTGACCAAAAAAAAAACATCAACAAGCTTGGCCAAAATGCTGCACTTGGTTGAAGAAGACGTGTCGTGTGTCTGTCGACCACCCAGAAATGCGTTGAATTTAATTTCATTACATAACAAACACCCAGCACGTCGACTTGCTGGGTGTTTGTTATGTTATGAAATTAAATGCATTTTCTGTACGTTTTTCCTAAATGTCACAGGTTCATAAATATTTTTCTTCTATGGACAAAGTTACAAACTGCTGTTCTTGTTCCACTCATTGATGCTACACTGCAGCTTACATTATTATAATGAGTATTAATTTATGACCAGGACTGACATACATTCAATCAATTTCTGTCCTTCGCTGATATGCATTGTATTGAAGTGGGGAACACATTATGACCTCTATGATTCTGACCAGGGGTGGATTACCGAACCGGCCTACTGGCCTCGGTCCAGGGGCCCAAGAGCTCAGGGGGGCCCTATCGTTCCTAGCATAGATTCAGGCTTTTTTCATCTCACAGGGCGGCAGGCCCATAAGCCAGAGTGTGTGAATTGTTGAAGTTATTAAATTTGTATTTATTGTCAAATGGCTTAGTTATTCATGTCAATTCATGTCAGGAGCATACCTGCATCTGTGTTAAGAAGATGTGCGAATATTTCCTTTGACATAACAGTCCTACTGAAAACTGAAGGAATAGCCTAAACATTCACTTTGAAGATGTCACAAGAAACAAACAACCATGATACCCTTTAAGTCAGTGTTTAGTGTATCTTAAGCCTGATGTATATACATCGTTAACCTATACAACAACGTCACAAGTCGACACATTGAAAATAGCTGTTCTACAAGCTCACAGTCACACCATAGTGCATTCACGACACATTGGGAGCTTGTAGATCAACTATTTTGGCGCGTGTCACCATTGTACGATGCTGATTCTGTTGACACACAGGTAGCCCAAATTTGAGCTATTATGCTGGATGCAAGTCAGCGTACCAGTCAGTGTGGATGGGGCCTTTTACAAGCCCATTTCCAGGTTTCCAGTGTCACATAATCAGCCTATGATTCTGACAGGGACACACCATTTGGTACACTCATATGCATTTTGACAGGGGTAACTATGGTTTTAAATGATGTAGATTCAACATATTGTTTAAGATATTTTACTTGTAAAATGTAAAATAATATATAAATATATGATATTGATTTGACATAGTTTTAATCCGCAATATCATAGTTTTAATCCGCAATATACATTTTGTTTGTTTTACCAAACTGTTAAACAACACTGTGTGTGTGTGTGTGTGTGTGTGTGTGTGTGTGTGTGTGTGTGTGTGTGTGTGTGTGTGCACCTCCTAAGCAACCACACTAAAATTATTATTATAATAGGCCAATAATAATGATATTGGGACCCCAATGGAAACAAGCCATAGTGCTTTCTTGTGTTTATCCTTTTAGCATCTTTTGTAAACTGTTAATAAAGTATTCAATCAATCAATCACGCGCGCGCACACACTAGTCATCAAGTGAACTTCTGTTGTGACGACGTTGCTGCTACGGTTGTTCCCACATCACGTGACTGACCATGGTATAACATCACGTGACTCGAGCTGACGGGCTACATCCGTCACGTGACCGAGGCATAGGACCGAGGTGACGGTTTTTACTTAAGCGGGATCAATTGGCTTTTTGCCACGTTGCATATCCGCTCTAAATGAGAACCAGCGGACACGGAAACGGCCCGTGTGCTTGCCTGTAATGTGCGTGCTGGAACTAACCGGATACATTTTGTGAAGTAGGCGGGCTTTACACAGGATGGCATCAGTGGAAACTCGCGATAGAAACCAGGCTTTCCACAGGTACTGCGGGAAGTGTGTTGCCATGTCCGCTTATTATAAGCGTCGTTGGGCTTGTTTTTCTGTAAAGTTGCTTGTAATTGATTGATTGATTGATTGATTGAATATTTTATTATTTTATTAGACAGAAATATAAAAGAGCACGAGTACACTCAAACACTTTGTATAAAAGGATAACACCAAAAAAAGTCCTTGCGGTCTTGTTTCCATTGGGGTCCTAGGTATTCAATTAATCAACATATAAAAATAGCACCAAACATGCAATATCATCACAAATATAAAACACTATATATACAGGTAAACCTTCTCTATTTGGACTTGTTTCTTTGCTTATTTGGACATGTTAACTAATGTTGTTTAAACCAGTGGTTTAATTTTCCAAATTAATATTGAAGATCGACTATTTTCAATGGGTTAGAGTGCTCATGTGACCTAATTATAGTCGCTTCTTTTGAGCTTGTTTTCCTAGACCCCGTTGCTTGTTTCTCGCACAAAACCTGGCAACACTGGTAATACACTATCAGTAGCATTGTGACCAGGCAAACAGACACAAACGTTACAGGCGGCTCTACAGCAGAACAGTGTGTGTGTTTACTGTGTTTCTAGTGCCAGGAGGAACAACAACAACATGGACAACTCCGGGAAGGAGAAGGAGGCCGCGGCGCTGATGGCCGAGGCCGACAAGAAGGTCAAGTCGTCCACATCGTTCTTCGGACAGATGTTCGGGTGAGTGTAATAAAGAAAGCGTTAGCACTTAGCACTGGAAAGCTAACGGCAGCTAACGGCTATACACTATGAGCCAACATCGCGGAAGAGGCGGTCGCGTTGCCGATGCATCATTTAACAGCAGATCTCCAAGCTCACAGCACGCCGCACGAGTTGCGCTGTGTGCCCTGGTAGATCTGCGGGGTTCTGTGCGCGACTCCGCCGTACGGAAAGTATGATTGATCGATTGACAGTTTGCAAAAAAAGCACAGAAAGTACAGTTCAATACTAATTAAGAATTAAGCCCAAGAAAGCACTATGGCTTGTTTACATTGTGCTCCTTGTGTATTCAATTCATCGAAATATTTAATGACAAATAGACAATACTATGCAAAAACATATAAACGTGTAGTAATCCAAAAAATAAATATGTACACTAAACATTTGGGGCGGGGGGGGGGGGTCTGGTGATAGGATGAGGTATATCATGCTTAAGGGGGGGAAAAAACAACACCACTTGCTAGTTAGTTAGCATGATGCTAGCTCCGTCAACATACTATAGTCGTGTAAATGAGACGTTTTAACTGTCGTATTGCGACTGTACTGTAAGCAGGGTTGTTGCCAGATCTAATCATTGTGGGATTTTGGTGCTAACATTTTTGTTTGTTGGTCTTTAA
This sequence comes from Gymnoscopelus microlampas, assembly GCF_963454915.1. Classification (NCBI taxonomy): domain Eukaryota; kingdom Metazoa; phylum Chordata; class Actinopteri; order Myctophiformes; family Myctophidae; genus Gymnoscopelus; species Gymnoscopelus microlampas. The sequence goes on along the minus strand of NC_139945.1, from coordinate 18,742,975 downwards.
ATGTATCGGTGAATTAAATACACTGGAGCACAATGGAAATAAGGCTTCAGGGCTTTTTGTATTGTCCTTTTAGCACCATTTGTATAATCGTACCACTGTACTATTTGCAAACTGTTAATACAGTTTTCAGTCAATCAAAAAACAATAACATTATAATATGAATTAGTCATTTCACTAACGTAAGCCACCTATCTGTGTGTATCATTGCTATTATCTCTTAACATAACCACTGTAGAACTGTCACAATCCAGTCACTACTACCACTTAAGTCTTTATTCAATGTATTCTTCAGTACAAAGGCATCATCACATTATAAAATAAAATTATTAACAGCAACTCACATTTTGTATTATTATTATTGTTATTAGTCTGGTTGCTTCAAATGCAACCACTGTATAGTATTAACTGCACCTATTTACTATTACTATTCTACTTGTCCTGTGTTGATGCAGTGGCTCCTCTAAAATGGAAGAGGCTTGCGACATGTACGCAAGGGCAGCAAATATGTACAAGATGGCCAAAAATTGGTGTGGTAAGAGCAATTTGTTTTCATGTCTCAGTGTAAACACGGTCCTTTAGTACTTTGTTTTGTTGTTGTTGTTATTGATTTCCTCCATCTTTTATTCAAAATCTGCATTTCAGCCGCAGGAAATGCCTTCTCGCAAGCTGCCTGTCTTCATCTTCAAATGCAGAGCAAACACGATGCAGCGACTAACTTCATAGATGCTGGAAACGCCTTCAAAAAAGCAGATCCACAAGGTAATCTTTACTTGGTGTCACAAGTGTATGTCATCATGACAACACACACTTGTAATTCCCTATTTCACAACACCAGCTTCCAGCTACATTGATGAACTAGGTATATAAAGACAGGTATGTTTTAGGGTCCTGCTTAGAACGTGTGTCTAATTGTCTGTTCTGTCAACAGAGGCCATAAACTGTCTAAACCGAGCTATTGAGATATACACTGACATGGTAAGACTCAACAAATTCTACTTAGTTGGGTTAAATAGTTGTAAGTGATAGTTAATGTTGGGCGATATGTCTTCCCACCTACCCATTGCAATTGTTTTTATTCATGCACCATATGTATGTATACTGGACTTTGTATATTTGATGTGTTTGTGCTTTCCTCTTATAGACCTATTATGTGTTCCTTTCCTATTATTCACTCCTCCCTATTCTCTTATAACTCTTTCTGTTACTGTAATTTCTCAATACAAGCCAAACAGATATATAGAAAATTGAACTTTATCCATTTTGGGCTCACTCAATGCAAGGTTAAAGAGTTAGAGAGGAGATGATATTACATTTATGTCTTTATATTTTACTTTTCCATACATTATTGAAAGATCATTATGATTTGTCACTTATAGAGAACGTGCAATGAAATTAAACAAAAATGAAATTAAAACGATTCACAGGAGGCAGGCAGTGATCACCCCATGTGCACAGTCAAGATGGACAAGACATGTCCACCATATATAGTACTAGATATGATAGCAGATTATACCGTGCTGTGAGGTTGGAGATCGACCATTTTACTGTAGGTGTGCGACACGGCGCGCACCCCGAAGTACAAATTGGCCATCAAACTACCGTACAATACAATTTCAACTTGAAAACATAGTCGGGCCAGTGCCCACACATCCATAATGATAGACGGCACATCTTTTATTGTACATTGCTCATCTGTCACCCCCAGTGTACCAAATAGATAGAGCAACACTGTGGACATGTGGTAGTGGTACACAACGGGACTTGGTAAAACTTTGTCTATTTGACCCACTTTGGCATGGCGACTTGTTCTGTTCCGACCGCCCAATACAACGAACTGTAGCGTGTCAGTTTAGAACAGAGTGAAGAAACAATCCCTGATGATGATGGGGACAGTATAGCTTGCCGAAAAGAACATATTAACAAGCTAACAATTTATCGCTTCATGACACGTTGGCTTGCAGATCGTTCTTTTCGGTAAGCAGCACTGTCCTACAACGTATAAATTAGGGGCTTTAGTAGCCATCCCAGGCATAGTTCCACCAACCTGTACAAATCTCCATTAAACACAGGATTTTACGGTGCAGCTGCGTACAATATAATGCGTACACTACTGTATAGTTACCCAAATAGACTAGAATAACTGAACGCCATTCAGAAATCGTGCCTCCCTTGACTGCAGTTTTAGACAATGAAAGATAAGTGTATGATGAAACAAGATCTGTTGTTTTCTTCCACAATTTCGTCACCATCTGTGGTTTCCACCACGTATCGACTTTGTTGGTGATATCATCTGTTTTCCTGTTTCAACAATGACATTCACCTGTCCCTTGGTGAAAAGATCCTACTTGACTAGTGGCACAAAGCCAGCATTACAGTGTGACAGGCGCTCTCACTCATGCAGAGACATGGACCTTTTCATAGATTCAATTTAGAAGAACTGTACCTATGTGTAGCACTAGTGTAGTGAAATATAACTTGTTTGGTTTTGTATTTCCCTGCACACACAGCCTTTCACATCTTTTTCTCTTTGATTTATTATTATTTCTCTTCTTATAGGGGAGGTTCACCATTGCAGCCAAACATCACATCACCATCGCTGAAATTTATGAGACTGAGCTGGTAGACATTGATAAGGTCAGAGGAAATACTAATCTTTAAATTAACTTTTCATATTATTAGGCATTACACTGAGTCTGCAACTCAAACTATCAAAGACAGTAACATGTCACCCAAAGGTGAGTGTTAACCATGTGTAGTGGTTTAACCTAGAAAATATTTAAATCAAACCCCCCACAAAAGCAACTGCATACAAGACGGGTTAAATTCATGTACAGTCAAACAAATGTAAATTATTTTAACCCAACACATAAAACGTAAGTTCAACACTCCAAACACAATTGACTCGGTTCAACAAAAGTTTGTATTGAAAAGGATTTGTTCAGTTTAGTTCACACAACACACAGTCCCATACATTAACTTAAATTCCACTTCAGGTTGTTCAATACCCCATGTAACAGGGGTGCCTTCTGCCTTGTACAGCAGTTTATTCCCTTCCAAAAAGAACTCCACTTCAGTATTCAATTTAATAACCAAAAACAAAACACAACAAGGAAGTGTTCCAACAAGGAAGCGTTCCAGTCGTGCGTGTGTGTGTGTGTGTGTGTGTGTGTGTGTGTGTGTGTGTGTGTGTGTGTGTGTGTGTGTGTGTGTGTGTGTGTGTGTGTGTGTGTGTGTGTGTGTGTGTGTGTGTGTGTGTGTGTGTGTGTGTGTGTGTGTGTGTGTGTGTCAGTAGCGTATGTTTAAATATTTGCTATTTTTCTGCAGGCCATTGCTCATTATGAACAGGCAGCAGACTATTACAAGGGAGAAGAATCCACCAGGTATTCTTTCATTTTGATTTATTACTCAAAATAAAAAACGGAATGGTTGTTTGGATCCTCTTTGAATAATTGTATATTTTGTATATGACTACAACCTTTTTTGATTTATTATTTCCTTTACAGTTCTGCAAACAAGTGCCTTCTCAAAGTTGCTACCTATGCAGCTCAGTTGGAGCAGTACCCAAAAGCCATTGAGATTTATGAACAGGTGTGATGACACCCTTTATCAAGTATGAGGTTGATATACACGTGAATATCCTTACTGTTAATCACTTTGGGCATGTAAGCTGCCTATTGTTCTCAATATTGTAAAGCACTCAAAGCTACACTCGAGTGTATGGGGCTGTACAATTAGAAATTATTTTTATTCTCTGGTTGTAGGTTGGAACCCATGCGATGGACAGCACACTGCTGAAGTACAGCGCCAAGGACCACTTCTTCAAAGCAGCACTCTGTCACTTCTGTGTTGACATGCTCAATGCAAAAGTAAGATATGTCCATATTAAGTAGTGTCAGACTGGATTGGCCAGTCACCTCTGTCACCTCAAGTGCCACAATATGCACGTTGCATGAGAAAGTGATATCCGATTTCATGTATTGATGTTGAACTTTGGTAAAACCACTGTAGATGGTGCTAGTACATGTTATATTATTGTTTGATTATGAAAGGTTCTGATGTTGCACCGAAATCTGATACCTATTGGATTCTGTGAGTTTAGAGGGAACTTATTTGGATGAAAATAACATAATACATTTCACTTTCCAAATGAACTCTTTATACATTTTTCCAAGCAAGATTATGCAATACCTCCTTCCCGAAAGATAATTGACAATAATTGGACCTATATTTTGGTCTGGTACTGTAGCTATACAACCCAAGGTTCAACATCATTTTAATACCAGGAAAGGTAATCCAGATTAATACTATCTGGATATGAAATGCATGTTAATACACATGTTAAGTGCTCAACACCTGTTTTCCAACGCCTGGTGGCACAAGGGTAAAGTGTAAAGTAGTGGTATCCACCACTTGGCCGAGGTTCGAATCCACCACGGTGCATGCACAGCTGAGCATCTATACAAACACAATTGGCTATGTTTGGGGGAGGGAAGCCGGGCAAGTATGGTGATCTTTATCGCTGCATGTTCTCCTACGGGCTGCAGTGAGCCAGTAGAGTTACAACGGCAGTGACACAGAAATGTATGAAGACGATTAATTGGCATAACGACAAAGATTGCTGTAAAACAATTGGCTACAATAAATTTAATTTAAAACCAAAAACAAAAAAAACAAGGGAGATGCCATACTTAATTCCCAAATGATGAAGATAATTGATAATATTATGACTTACATCTTGGACTGATATAGCTATACAATCCAAGGTTCAATGTCAGTGAATACCAAGTGGAAAGGTAATCCAGGTTAATACGACCCACCTGGATATTAAACGCATGTTAATAAGTGCTCAATTCCTGTTTTCACTTCAGTTCCCCCCAAGATGGGAAGTTCAATTTAGCTTTGAAAATGTATTACAAACCATCTGCTTATCAGGTTTCAAATGAGAGTGAAATGCCTGTAATGTCAAAGCTAATGAGTGTTTTTATATTTTCATCTTCATGTCGTCCCCTAGCTTGCTGTGCAGAAGTATGAAGAAATGTTTCCAGCCTTTTCAGATTCTCGAGAATGCAAGCTTTTGAAGGTAGGTTTTGAAGGAAGGTGGTCCTTTAATGAAACATTTAAAATGTAGCTAGCTCTGATGTTGTCTCTAGTATAATGGTATGAATAATATACACTTTAGAAACAAACCCATCCAAAGAGTTGGTCATAAACATTTTATTGAAAAGTATGGCACATGTGGTGCGGTGACAACAGAGCATTAAACAATGAACAGATAAACTAGCAACAACACATCGCAGAACATAATTATGTATATTCATTTTAGAGCATGTTGGAATCTAAATGTTATGCTTATTTGATGAAATTCCTATTTGGGATGATTGTCCTGCTGTAAAGTGTTTCCATCTCTAGCTGGTTTATCAGCATCGTAATCTAATAAGACCTCTCCCCCCATTCTTACAGAAACTTCTAGACGCCTTTGAGGAACAGAATGTGGATGCTTATACTGATTCGGTGAGCAGATAATTGAAAATGGGAAAATTACGTGATAAATGTATTATTAATAGAGCCCGACCAATCTATCGGTTTGGCCAATATATCGTCCATTATTTGACTTTTTCGATTACATTGATATCTGCAATTTCGCTGTCAATGTGGCCCGATTGTAACCACTTTCAATGAAAAGTTTTCAGAAACTTAAAAAAAAGAAGAAAACAGCAGATCTACAAGCTCACAACATGATGCTTGTAGTTTGGCTAATTTTGAAAAATGATAATGTATAATCGTTTGATTATTAGCTGTTGGTAAAAGTAGCTATCATGTTTGATCACTAGGTGGCAGTATGTCCTTACCTTCTTTCATGTGTGTGTCAGGTGAAGGAATTTGACACTATCTCCAGACTGGACCAGTGGCTCACTACCATGCTTCTGCGCATCAAGAAAACCATACAGGAGGACGAGAGTGACCTGCGTTGACCCCATCACTCCGGCTCCTCTTCAATCCTTCATAAGCATATTATTTACCTCCCTGTTTGTTTGCCTTTTATCCTTCTGTGCTTTTCTTACCACGACCCCTTTAATCTTCATTTACCGAAACTGTACAGGACCTGCTTACCAAGTGCAGTGGTTATTTTCCTTGATCGTTTCACAGTCCCTACTCTCATCAATTGTCGTCTTGTGAAAAACACTACTTTTACGAGTGCACGCCGCGCTTGCGTAACTTATGCTTCGTTGTGCGCTAGTGTCACGCCGTCGAACAACTAAGTATAAATAAGGGGTGGTGTCATGATACTCCTGTTAATGCAAACTCGGCGACCATCAATACCAAATATACGTCATACCAGCATACTGCTGTAGAGATGTTCTTATTTTTAACAATTCAAAACAACGGTGGGAGGATGTCAGTGGATTACATTGGCTCTACAAAGTGTATTGTATATAAAAAAAATAAAAGTAAAAAAACTGGCCTAAATCAGCCTTTTACCTGAAGTAGATAGACTGGTTCTTCTTCTTGGCACTGGCGAGTACTTAAAAAAGTACTCACTTCAGTCATATGTGCATGTCATCTGTCACTCATGGCTATGCTGTGCGATGCAACTGCATGGCTGGCTCCCAATGGTAGAAGCAAAAATTTGAATAAACCTCTGCCTTATACTGCGAAATTCTCAGGAATTGTCTGCTAGATTCAATGAAAATTTAAGCATATCTATCGTTAATTCGTCACTCACGTGGAAGTTTTGTTCCACAAAATAAGACATGATCAATTATCATTTAAAATGCAGTTTTTGTTTGAACACCCCCCCCCCCCCCCACCCTTCCCCTCTTTTTCTTTAACATGTTGTTCTGTCATGATTGATCAGGCTGGATTTTCTTTTCTTTCTTTTTTTTTAGGCCTGCGTATGATGCAATACAGAAAATAAATGAGCTTTACTAATTACAACACTGTGTACAGGTCATTATCATGGTCACATTTTACCGCCTGATCTGTCCACAGAATGACGGTCTTAAAACAATGATGTAAATCCTGTTTATCTGTAAAACGTTTGAATAAAGTGAACTTCAAATCTGTATTAATTGGAGGCGTGCAGTGGTGTAAAGTAATTCAATTCAATTCAAACTTTATTCCAGATACTCAGGGGGTCCATATTACATACAGATAAGAAGACAATACAATACAAATATAAGAAAGTAAAAAAAAACATCATACATAACAAGAACATACTAAAATCACACATAGAGACTGTCTCTCCAGTGTTTCCGTAGCCTGGATGAGTACCAGCTATTCCAAGGATTAACTATATCCTCAATAATACTATTCCTGGACTCATCCAGTCGTAACATGAAACCATACATGGAGTGTCTTAAAAGAGCCTAACAAGTGTGTATGCCACATGTCACAAATAAGTGACTGGCACTATGCCATCTGGGGACCTTAAGTAGAATCCTCAAGGCATCATTGTATGCCACCTTGAGCCTCCGCATACTACCCTTCTTGTATAAGCACCACAAGAAGGCTGTATACATGGGAGTACAAAATGCTTTAAAGAGAGCACATTTAACAGGATCAGAACACATACTGAACCTTCGAAGCAGCATATTGGCCTGGGCATATAGTATGCGGCACTGCCTAGAGATATCAGTAAGTACATATACTCAAGTACTGTACGCTTTTTTGTTATTTCTACTTTACTGGAGTATTTCCAATTTTCAGTACTTTTACTTCTACTCCACTATCTCAGAGACAAATACTTTTACTCCACTACAATTATTTGACAACTTTAGTTACTTTTAGATTCTGATTATTATTACAAAACATACATTAACCACTTCAGCTCTGTTTACATTTCGGCCATTTGAAAATAGCCAAGTACATTTTCAATTCTGGATTTTTACTTGTAACAGAGTATTTCTACATTGCAGTATTGATACTTTTACTTAAAGGTAGGGTAAGTGATTTACTTTGGTTAAAATAAGTGTTAAATAGCTCTATATTTTGATAGTACTCATTTTTATATAGAGTGTTTGTTCAGTAAAAGGAGTCTCCCATGTCTCTCCAGCTCTTTATTTTCAGTGCTCTCTCCTGATTGGCTAAAAATGTGTCACCTACTTCAAAATGTACTATATTCTGTTTACTGAAGAGCTGGATAGAGCCCTGTGACTGAACAAACACTCTTAGTGGGGCGGCGTAGCACGACAATCGTTCCCTTTTGTGATTAAAGCGCCAAATTTGGTAGAGGTGTTGATTGATACATTGGGAACAAATCTGGATATTGGGCCATCGCAAATTCTCAAGCTGGTGGGCGTGGCAGCCATTTTTCAAAATGGCCACCAGCGGTTGATCAAATCTTCCTTATTTTTGTCCTACTAGGTCGAAATGTTGCTCAAGTATGTGAGTATGAAGGTGTGTGGGTGTGTTCATGCTAATTGTCTAAAAGGGGGCGTTGCAATGGGAGTGGCCTAGATAACAGCAATATTTTGGGAGAATTGTTCAAATGGTGATACAAGCGGGAAATTTGGTACAAATCATCTTTGGAGATCATGCTTCGATTTAGGAAACCAGGCCACTCTTAAATCAAAGATGGCAGCCTTTTTTCAAGATGGCTGCCAAAATTCATTTTTGCATTTTTGCATATCTTTGCCTATAATCATTTGAAGTCAATCACCAGATCACCAAATAGCACTCCCATAGTATGTTTTTGAACATTTTCAAACAGCTACCATTTATTTGTAAATCACTCCTAATGAGAATCGTAGCATCCTCAATTCTGCTACCTCCACCTCCTGTCTTTTCATCAGTGCCACCGTTTCCAAGCCGTACAGCATCATGGCTGGTACCCTTCCCGTATCTTCCCGATCTTCCCTCTCACTGGTATACTTCTGTTACAAATAACTCCTGACACTTTCCTCCATCTGTTTCCTCAAAGTGCTCCTTCCGTCTTCTCAACACACTGTCTTTGGTTGCTAGAACATTTCCATCCATCCTTTTTATCACCTTAACCTGTTGCTCATCCTTCCCATCTCAGTGCATCTGTCTAGCCAAAATGTGCAGGTCCTTTTCTCCCTCCTTGGTGTCCAAACTTTCATACAACTACTCATACTCTTTTCCTTAACCCTCACCACCTTTCTCTCTGCCTTACCCCTCATCTCTTTGTACTCCTCCCTACTTTCTCTCTGGCTGCCTTTCTTATCTCCTCCCTTAGCTCCACACAGCATTGTTCTTCTTCTTCATCTTCACACCTAACACCAGGTCCTAGTACTCAAGCCATACTCAAGCCATGCTTGAGTACTGCAGGCTCCAAGGGCCCAGGTTCCTGCTTTGAAATAGTCTAAATAGGAAGTAAAAGTTCGCATGAGTGGCCAGTAGGTTCGCTGTTTTACCCCTGCTGATGTCAGAAAGATTTTTTCTCCATTCAAGTGGGTGGGTTTTTGTCGCTAGTTTAAAGTCTTCTTTCAATCACCATGATATGCGTTTTGGGAAATTATGGTCCCATTTATTTTTAAATTGATGATAAAGTAGGGTATGCTGTAGGAGGGGCGGGATGATTTGATTGACAAGCTACCCAACCAATAGCATTCTTTCCGGTTGCGCAGGATATAACGCGATATAGAAAGATAGCGGATTTGAAATTCCTGAACAATCGGCTTCATTTACGGTCTGTAGAAACCAATGGCGTCACTTTGTCCATACATTTTTACAGTCTATGTGCTACTCATACGCTGGCACCGTCACTGTAAATGGTAACTCCTGTCGTGCTAATAGGTGATTTGGTAATTGACCTCAAATAATAGGTAAAGATATGCAGAAATGAAAATACAGTCTTTTGGTGGCCATCTGGAAAAAAAATGGCTGCCATCTTTGATTTATGAGTGGCCCGGTTTCCTAAATCGAAGTGTGATCTCCAAAGATGATTTGTACCAAATGTCCCGCTTGTATCACCATTTGAACAATTCTCCCAAATGTTGCTGTTATCTAGGCAACTCCCATTGCAACGCCCCCTTTTAGGCAATTAACATGAACACACCCACACACCTTCATACTCACATACTTGAGCAACATTTCGGCCTAGTAGGACAAAAACTAGAAAGATTTGATCAACCGCTGGTGGCCATTTTGAAAAATGGCTGCCACGCCCACCAGCGTGAGAATTTGTGATGGCCCAATATCCAGTTTTGTTCCCAATATATCAATCAACACTTCTGCCAAATTTGGCGCTTTAATCACAAAAGGGAACGATTAGGCTAATATATCGTGCCACGCCGCCCCACTATCTGTAGCAATGATTACTATGACAATATAATGAAAAAATATCACTTATCCTACCTTTTAAAAGGCAGGCAGGGTAAGTGATATTTTTTGGTTAAAACAAAACGTTTTGTATTAAAAGGTTAAAGCACTATATTCTGATAGTAATCACTGCGTGTGAGTAATCATGAGTGTTAATTCAGTAACAGCCTGTTAGTGAGAGACAGGGAGCAGCTCTTTAATAAACAGAAACTACATTTTCAGGTAGGTGACAACATTTCAGCCAATCAGGAGAGAGCACCCACTTATCAGCTTCATTTGTGTAGTGTTACAGTTCCAATTTTGTCAGCTCATTTCTTTGTCATCACTTCCAATTTCACTTGTTTCTGTATCCTGAGTTCTCTATCCTGACTGAATAAAATTAGTATCCTGACCTGAAAATGCATTTTCTGTTTAATACATTTGATTGATTGATTGATTGATTGATTGATTGATTGATTGACTGATGTACTTTATTTAGTAAGACATGAGAACAACAGTACATTGAAGTACAAATTCACAATACAAGGTCTACTAAACTGGAAGGCTCATAAAGCACTATTAAAGCATGTTTAAAATGAGATACCCCCGCACACAAATCATGATGACATATAAGACATATAAAGAGCTGGAGAGACATGGAGACTCGTGTTACTGAACAAACACTCTATAGCAATGAATACTATCAGAATAAAGAGCTATTTAATATGGGGAGAGATTTGTCTCAAAATTATTTGTGAATCCAATTCCAAGATGCACAAATATTCCTTGATTTGCAAATGTGTTTCCATGATTTACAAATGTGTTTTGCAATCTACAAACACAAAGTATTTATTTGTGACTTTTGTAAATATGAATTTGCAATTTTTACAAAAGATAATTATACTTGTGTGTGCATTTATCATTAAATATCATTTGTAAATCGTCAATTCTGTGTGTGAATTGTTGAATGTGCATTTGTGAGTAGACCAACACACGCATACATTCCTTTTTCCTGTTACATCATTTTGAGACAAACGTCACGCTTTTTTAAGAACATTTTTACAAATGTAGTTTCCTATGTGCAAACTTACTTGTAACTTGTAAGTTAGTATTTAAATACATGAGGAGGCATTTGGGGGTAAAAGTTGGGAAGCTGACTATTTTACATAATTCAAGGGTGCTGAATCTGAGTAACATGGTTCCCAAACGAATGTTATCGTTTTTAACCTTCCAATTTGCGTAAACAAATGGCTGCCAAATGCCAATGTTGAACAATTTCTTCAATAACTAAATATTTCTGCAAACTAAATATGCACATTAGAGGCCACAATTACAGAAAACTGTTTAGTAAAGAAGTGGTCCATACGCACCCCCCTTATTTTCTGTTCTTTTCTACTTATAGTATCTGTATTTTTGTGTGCACTTCAGATATTTGATATTAATTTAATCAGTTGCAGGTGTTCATGCTACATACATACATATATACATATATACATACATACATACATACATACATACATACATACATACATACATACATACATACATACATACATACATACATACATGCGTACTGTACATACAGTACATACAATACATACATACGGTCAGCACCAAACTTAGAACAAACTAGTCAGGGCCATCAGAATAGTCACACTAGGGGCCTCTACCGTGGATCCCGGGGGCCACAGGCACAGTGTTGCTCCAATCCTCACCAAACATGGCACTACATCAGTGTTACAGCAGTGTACACCATAACAACTCTGGACTGGATTTGAACGCCACATAGCAGGCTGAAAATCGAGTCATCTATATTTTCCAATGCTGGATGGTTTGGTTATATTGTAAAGCACATGCCTGCTTATGTCAGCTTGTGCTGGCATGCTAGACTGCATTAGCTAGCAAGCTCTCACTTAACTAGTGCTGATGATTTGGTCAATATCTGTGTTTCTAGTGTCGGCTTAAAGCTGCATGCACTATGTAACTTTCCTTTTCTTTATTACCATTGAGCTAATAGAGCCTGCCTGCTTGCTCAGGGAATAAATTGAATCTTGACCATCAGGTCAAAATTTGTGTCAGATCCTGTGTCTAGGTGAGACATAACCTTTGACACGATCTAAATGTCTCAGAAGAGCAGCAGGCAACCACCCCAATTGTATAAGTTATATTGTGAGCAGAGGTGGACGAAGTACTCGACCCTAGTACTCGAGTAAGAGTACAGAAACTCCTTGGTCAAATTTACTCCACTATAAGTAAAAGTAGCTCAGTCAAAATGTTACTCTGTAGTAAAAAAGTCATTGCTTTTAAATATACTTAAGTATTCCAAAGTACATGCTTTGAAAAATACTTAAGGTACAAGTCAAAGTAAAAGTACATTTCTTAATTTTTAGATCAATGAATTGCTGTAATGTTTTCACAATGAATTTATAGGACCTTGTAACTCTTGTTTCAGATAAGTACTGTAACTCGGCACTGAAACCAGCACAGCACTGCATGCACTGATGTGCTTGTAGAACCACTATGTTATACAAAGCCTGCAGAAACACCATATAAAAACATAGAAAAGACTGAGGAACCAGAACTAAATACTTCTACTCCTATACACCCATACAAGATGTAACAAAGATAGAGGCGAGCGGAGGGGGAAGACAGAAACACGGCCAGTATGAGAGCAGAAGTTAGGCCAATTGCATTTTAGGGAAGACAAGAAAACAGCCAACCTAAAGGACAAACCGCACCAAGAAAATGAGTCGCAACTCCTTGCAACAAAACTGTTTTAAGGTCAACCGCACCAATGCAACTCCTTGCAACTGCCATTGGGGGAAATGGTTGCAAGACAGTTCTGGTTCCTCAGTCTTTTCTATGTTTTTATATGGTGTTTCTGCAGGCTTTGTATAACATAGTGGTTCTACAAGCACATCAGTGCATGCAGTGCTGTGCTGGTTTCAGTGCCGAGTTACAGTACTTATCTGAAACAAGAGTTACAAGGTCCTATAAATTCATTGTGAAAACATTACAGCAATTCATTGATCTAAAAATTAAGAAATGTACTTTTACTTTGACTTGTACCTTAAGTATTTTTCAAAGCATGTACTTTGGAATACTTAAGTATATTTAAAAGCAATGACTTTTTTACTACAGAGTAACATTTTGACTGAGCTACTTTTACTTATAGTGGAGTAAATTTGACCAAGGAGTTTCTGTACTCTTACTCGAGTACTAGGGTCGAGTACTTCGTCCACCTCTGCTCACAATATAACTTATACAATTGGGGTGGTTGCCTGCTGCTCTTCTGAGACATTTAGATCGTGTCAAAGGTTATGTCTCACCTAGACACAGGATCTGACACAAATTTTGACCTGATGGTCAAGATTCAATTTATTCCCTGAGCAAGCAGGCAGGCTCTATTAGCTCAATGGTAATAAAGAAAAGGAAAGTTACATAGTGCATGCAGCTTTAAGCCGACACTAGAAACACAGATATTGACCAAATCATCAGCACAAGTTAAGTGAGAGCTTGCTAGCTAATGCGGTCTAGCATGCCAGCACAAGCTGACATAAGCAGGCATGTGCTTTACAATATAACCAAACCATCCAGCATTGGAAAATATAGATGACTCGATTTTCAGCCTGCTATGTGGTGTTCAAATCCAGTCCAGAGTTGTTATGGTGTCTAACATTTGAAATGTTAGACACTGCTGTAACACTGATGTAGTGCCATGTTTGGTGAGGATTGGAGCAACACTGTGCCTGTGGCCCCCGGGATCCACGGTAGAGGCCCCTAGTGTGACTATTCTGATGGCCCTGACTAGTTTGTTCCAAGTTTGGTGCTGACCGTATGTATGTATTGTATGTACTGTATGTACAGTACGCATGTATGCATGTATGCATGCATGTATGTATGCATGCATGCATGCATGCATGTATGTATGTATGCATGTATGTATGTATGTATGTATGTATGTATGTATGTATGCATGTATGTATGTATGTATGTATGTATGTATGTATGTATGTACTGTATGTATGTATGTATGTATGTATGTATGTATGTAGCATGAACACCTGCAACTGATTAAATTAATATCAAATGTCTGAAGTGCACACAAAAATACAGATACTGTAAGTAGAAAAGAACAGAAAATAAGGGGGGTGCGTATGGACCACTTCTTTACTAAATAGTTTTCTGTAATTGTGGCCTCTAATGTGCATATTTAGTTTGCAGAAATATTTAGTTATTGAAGAAATTGTTCAACATTGGCATTTGGCAGCCATTTGTTTACGCAAATTGGAAGGTTAAAAACGATAACATTCGTTTGGGAACCATGTTACTCAGATTCAGCACCCTTGAATTACACACAGGTGTGGAACTGCAGGTTGTGAGTGAATTTGAGACAAGTGTGAAGCTTGTCTCAAAACTGAATGCGTGTGTTGGTGTACTCACAAATGCAGATTCAACAATTCACACGCATAATTAGATTTACAAATGATATTTTATGATATATGCGCCTGCAAGTATACATTATTTCTACAAATTGCAAATGATATATTTACAAATAGTCATATATTTGTACAAATCATATGTATTTAAATACTAACTTACAAGTTACAAGTAAGTTTGCACGAAACTACATTTGTAAAAATGTTCTTAAAAAAGCGTGACGTTTGTCTCAAAATGATGTAACAGGAAAAAGGAATGTATGCGTGTGTTGGTCTACTCACAAATGCACATTCAACAATTCACACACAGAATTGACGATTTACAAATGATATTTAATGATAAATGCACACACAAGTATAATTATCTTTTGTAAAAATTGCAAATTCATATTTACAAAAGTCACAAATAAATAATTTGTGTTTGTAGATTGCAAAACACATTTGTAAATCATGGAAACACATTTGCAAATCAAGGAATATTTGTGCATCTTGGAATTGGATTCACAAATAATTTTGAGACAAATCTCTCCCCATAATATAACACTTATTTTGACCAAAGAAAATCACTTAACCTAGCTTTAAGTAAATCATGTCAGTAGCCTACTTTTACCACCACTGGAGGCGTGCCCTGTCAGTGTCTGCGTCTCATCCTCAACGGATCTACAATCACATGAAACACCTGCGCTGCACCATCCATCCAGCACAACGTTTAACGTAAGCGGTAAAGAAGCAGGTACAGACATTGGGATTCAAGGGGATTAATAATGTAAATATAAAACCTATTTTTTTGGGAGATTGTTGAGTGATGTTTGCACACCTGTCGTCACTGATGAGTGCATGTGAAGACCTTGTCTGTTTGGATTCAACTCTCCAGTAAGTGTTGAACACTGTTATTAGCTTCAGAGTAGCCCTGAAACGAACTTCAACCTGGTGTTTGTACTTTCTCCATATTTAGCCCGTACATCTACATAAACGTTCAGATTTCAAATATAAAGTGCTTACCCCATGGCCACGGATGTTGCAATTATGTACGGGCCCTCAGAAGTACCCGTATCTTCCGTATTGTTCAATAAGGAGCATTTTAATCCGATCGGTGGCCATTTTCTCCGTTCGTTTTTGCCATATGCTGTCAACTACGCGACCCTATCGGTTGGTAGGTGTACTGCACTCTGATACATTATAACTCAAAGAGAAAATTGCCACCGATCGGATTAAAATCCTTTTCATTGAACAATACGGAATATACGGGTACTTCTGAGGGTCCGTACATAATTGTAACATCCGTGGCCAGCACTTTGTTTGAAATCTGGACGTTTATGTAGATGTGCGGGACCTGGCCGTAAATGGAGAAAGTGCAAACACCAGGTTGAAGTTCATACATACTGTCTATACTATATGACAGTCATGTATTAGGGTTACTCGACAATATATGCTTTAGCTTCAGAGCAGGATACAGATTGCTTTTTTAATGCTCTCAACGTCAAATAAAATACAATTTAATAAATAAAAGACGAAGCATCTATAACATTTTTTTTAAATCACTTTGACTTGGTGATCGGTGTTTTTTCACGTGTGGCTTCGACATTCATTGTATGCTGTGGTGGAAAAAGTACTCACATGTTTTACTTTAAGTAAAAGTATCAATACTGCAAATACTCAGTTACAAGTAAAAGTCCGGGATTCAAAATTGACTTGAGTACAAATGGCCAAAATGTGAGGGCTGAAGTGAGTAATGTAAGTTTTGTAATAATAATGGAAATCTACAAAGTAACTAGTAACGTTTAAAAATAATTGTAGAGTGGAGTACAAGTACAATATTTGCCTGCGAGATGTAGTGGAGTAGAAGTAAAAGTACTGAAAATTGGAAATACTCCAGTGAAGTAAAAAATACCTCAAAATTGTAATTAAGTACAATACTTGAGTAACTGTACTTAGTTACTTTACACAACTGATTGTATGAAGTTCAGGTTGCTCAGTCAGATTGATCCCTCAGGAATGAATGAATCTGTTGGTCTTCCCTGTAATTAAACACTAGAGACAGAGGTGCATCCACAGAGAGTGTTTTCCTTCTCTGTTCATTTGGTACCATGTTTTTAATTCAGACTAGAAAGTTTACTGTGTAGCAGACAGAGTATGTTTGCCGGCTGAGATGGAAACAAAACATCAATTTGTTTCACATAAAAATCTTCTGCATTAGCCTACCAATAATGTATTTAACCACCTTTGACTTTGCAGTTCAGGAATACTTATATTAGCAATAGAGTGGAATGTGGAGAGTGGAAACTGTGGAATGAACTTCCACCCCATGTTGGAGCGTCTCAAACCTGGCCTGTGTTTATATTAAATCACGTTTGAAAGCTCACTTGTTCTCCTTGGCTTTTGATGATTCAGACTGAGTTGCTGTTTCCACTAGGCAATGTGTCTGTGTTGCTCCCTCTGTGTTTTCTTCTTCCCCCTGTTTATTGTGTATAGTTTTGCTCTTAGTAACAAAAAAATATACTAAAATACTGAGTGTACAGCACTTTGGTTTAACGCTGTTGTTTTAAATGTGCTTTATAAATGAAGTGGATTGGATTGGAGAGTAACCTGAAAAGTAAACAAAATGCAGGCCTAGCATTAGCCATGGTTCACATGACGCTTGTCTGTCTGACAGGTATCTAATGGTATGACAGTCATGTTTCAGGGCTAGCCTAGCATATATAATAATAATAATAATAAGTAATGGTGTGTTTGTGGTGACTGTAGGTCGTTGAAATATTGTACAAGTATGTCCAGTTAGATTTATGTTACTGCAGCACACTTTTGTAACTGAATTGAGGGAGGGGGGGGGGGGGGGGGGCGTGACTGGTCTGTTACTAATTCATCTCATTGTTTCATCAATTCCAATTCCCCTTGCTAGCTGTATCCTCCTGTATGAGCTCTCCCCAGATTGGATGAAATTGGTAAAACGATGCAATTTAATTGTTGGACTGAAATGCAAAGATAGCATTATTTCACATGCATCCAGACATGGATTCATTTTAAGCAATAGACAGCATAATTAACCTATTCTGAAAGCTAACCGGCTTTGCCACCATAAATTTGCTGACCTTGTAGCAACTGTCAATTTCATTATCAGACGGCTACAATCAAAATGCAACCAGAATTAACTGGTCACACCACAGTAGCCTACATTCTACTCCTGAACACTCCTATCAACTTGAGATACTGTGTATTCTTTACTAGCCGTCTAGTATAACACTTAGACTAACAACCTGTTCACACCATATACAGTATCATTTCATATAAATGTATGGATTTTGGGGTCCTTGATGTAAGAATCAGGAGAAATGGGCCCTGGAGAGAACTGCTCGTGTGATGATTTAGATTTAAAGTACAGTCCTGGGTTTTGTCACCCCACACAAGTGCTATATCTCTGTCATATCCTAATGTTTGAAAGTTATTGAGAGATTTTGATTGAAATATGTTGTTCATACAATATACTTATTAATACACAGCATATCTGCAGTGGTTGGAGGTTGTTGCCCTACACTTCCATTGAGAAATGTAGACCCTGGTGTCGGGTAGGGCACCTACTGGTTGACTAGTAGTACTGACTGAAGTAGCATTGGAACCATAATAATCTAAATTAAAATTTCGAGCTAGAACGGTGCAGAAAAAACAAATAACCAACTATTGCTTTGGAAACCAATCCTGATACTTAGGGTTCGGATCCGGAATCTGAGGAACCGGATCCAACATAAAGGAACCGGAATCGGTTCCATCACATTTGGAACAGTTTCTGGAACCGGTTTTGATCACACTGTCAGAGCTGGTATGTGTTCAAGGACCACCATACCATAACTCTGAGAGTGTACAAAGTGTTCCATTTGTACTGTGCTGGGACATGTCTATAGAAAACCATAAACCACATCCCTCTGCTAACAGTTAACAGACGGATGTGGGTTGTTCTCCTTTTGTATGGCAGAAATTGCCATACAAAAGGAGAACAACCCACATTGCAAGAGACCACCAAAGAAACACTTTTGACCTACAAAACACTGACAGTGTTTATGACTACTATAGCAGCACCGTCTTCCTTTTCTGGATGAAAAGTCTTTTATAATGACTTTAAAGTCCTGTTTAGCCAGTTCTCCATTGTATAACTCAGTAAGCTGTAACTCTGAGCTCAGTGAAAGTTTTTCTTTATTTGGGTCTAAAGCCTAAGCTTTTTTTTTTCTGGCATCCCGATTTTATGTACAAATCCTGGCATAGCAAGGAAATGCACTCCCAACATTAGTCGTTTAGATTGCAAACAGTGTGGTTTTACACCGCATTTGGTTATCCATCAGATTCTGTTACCCTACCCTCACTGGCCTCACAGTGTGTGATAATTGTTTCCCTAGGATGAGCGCTGAGCGGGTGCAGACACTGTTTCTGATTGGCTAAGACAGGGGTTGGGAGCACTCTTCTGTTCACGTCTGTTCAAGGCGGTGTTCACGTCTCGGAGGAACAGACACTAGGGGGACGAGGATTTACGATTCTGTCCCTATCGGGGCATAACTCGGGCGGCGCTTAGTCGAATTTCCAATTGCACACACTATATGGGTAACTTAATGCGCTGTTTTGGGTGACCCCATGGCCTTTTCTCTTGTACCATCTTTAGGCCTTACTTACCATTTGCATACAAGATATCTCAAATTCTAATGGGAGGATTGTATGCTGAAACCTGCTGCATGCATTCATATGCATGACCCGATGTAGCTCAGAGTACATATTACCCCTTTCAGAGTTTTTCCACAAATTGCAACTTTACAGAATCAATTTTGACATTGTTGCATGTATTTAAATGTTGTTTTTCTCTTTTTCTCAATGACAGGTACTCCCAAAAGGCCACTGGTTTGCTGGAGATTGAAGACGGCAATAGATCAGTTTATTGGAAATTCTCTCCAGGAACCATGGCCTCTCTCTAAACCGTCACACCCTATTGTTCAATACACTTCCTCACAGTTTAGTAATATGGGATTAAGGAGACACATTCGAGTCTTCCTGGCTATCATTCTCCTGTCTGGTTTGTTTATGGTCTTGTTCCATTCAACCCTCAACCAGCAGGTGGACTACAGTCATAGTGTTCGCAACGCTCCAGCCGAAGACATCCCGAACAATCCCACAACTTGCATCCGTGACAATGATACCACAGCACAACCATCCACAACCACCACGGAGAAGAGTGAACACCTCCCTCCAGGTGTCGTGAATTTGTCCATCTCTGACAGCTTTAGGAAGGAGATTCCTCAGAACGGAGCTTACTGGAACCGCCTTCTCCACTCCGTTCTTAGGTGGATGGACGAGGGGGGAAATAAAATCAGAAATCAGAGTTGGCCTCATTGCAGGGAATTGAGTCAAGAGCTCTTGCTAACCAATGTGCACGACTTCACTTCCTATCCAGATTTAGACCAGGACTTTGTGCGGGGCATGAACTGCAAATCTCCCCCGATGCTGATCGATCAGCCCAACAAGTGCAGCAGGTCAGGCGATGGCCAGACTTTCCTCCTCTTCGCCATCAAGTCGATTCCCTGGAACTTTGCCCGGAGACAGGCTGTGCGGGAGACCTGGGGGAAAGAGGGGGTCTACCAGAGTGGACTGAGAGTGCACACAGTGTTTCTCCTGGGTAGCTCGTCTCGCGACGATCCTGATCTCAGCCAACTGTTGGCATTTGAGGCACAGGTCTTTGGAGACCTGCTTCAGTGGGATTTTCATGACACTATTTTCAATCTGACCCTGAAACAACACGTGTTCTTCAAATGGTCACAGAAGAACTGTCCTCGCGTCTCATTTGTGTTCAATGGGGATGACGATGTGTTTGCCAACACGCAAGAAATACTCATCTATCTAAAGTCTCTGGAGCCTACAAAGGCCTCTCAGGCCTATATCGGACAAGTCATTAGCACAGCCGCTCCCCTTCGGGACCCTAAATCTAAATACTATGTTCCCCTTAGCTTCTATAATGGCCCATACCTTCCTTATTCAGGGGGGGGTGGGTTCCTGTTTTCAGGTGCCTTGCTACAACCCCTGTATTACGTCTCATTTATCTTCCCTTTCTTTCCCATTGATGATGTCTTCATGGCAATGTGCTTTAAGGCACTAGGAATTTCACCCGTGGCACATGCAGGCTTCCATACCTTTGATGTTCCGGAGCAAGATCGTGAGAATATGTGTGTGCATAAAAAAATGCTTTTGGTTCACCAGCGCAGCCCACAGCAGATTAAGAAGCTGTGGAGGGGCATTCGCAGCCCACTGTTGACATGTTGACCTGACTCAGGAGCTGGACTCAATAGCCTGCAGTAAACCTGAATCCAGCAGTGGAACCTCGTCTCTACCACTTGCTTATTTGTCCCATTCCAGCCTAGAGTTGGTGAGAATGCTGTCAAGGGCTTTGCACAGCACACTGTTAAATCTGAAAAAAACATTTTCTTATCTAGTGACTATTGACTCTCTACTCTGGTCCTGGCGACCTGTTGTAATCGGAGACTAATTTAGACCTAGGACCCCAATCTATGGTTTCTTGGAAAAGAGGTTGAGAACCAGTTGAATAGATCTTAAGTGATCCATTTTAATTGGAAGTAAACTGATATGGTCTCTCTTAACCTCAAATCTGAACAAGTGCTTAAACAGTTTGGTCTTTTCTCTGTGACAAGGAGGTATTTTTGACTCCCCTACTTTAATAGTTTTTAACTAGTCCCAGGGACCCAGACTATTTTGATTATATCTGAGAAATGGTTCCAATCTCCTGGTGTCTCATATCTAAAGGACTTAAGTTATACAGCTTGATTGAAAATGTAATTATTCTGGATCCAGTGCTGTGCTTGTTTTGTCTTTGAGATTATAGGATGTAACGTTCATGGGGTCTCAAACACACCATTTTGATTGCGATGACTTTCACTTCCTGTCAAGATTTGTTTTGAATAAAAGAAAATACATTATTTATTTTTGTAGTGACTTTGAAAGCACCATGTCAAAACATTTCATATCATTTATAGAATGGGTAGACGGTTGAATACATTAACCCTCCAAAATGTGACTATGTACTGTATATACTTCTAGCCTTAAAGTCCCTTTTGCCATGTGTCGTTTTGTTTCTGTAAAATAAATGCACATGTGCCAGTACCAAAACACCCCTACTCCCTACCATAGCCATGCAGTACCTCTATCTGTGCCTTTATTTAGTATTTGATGATCTATGAATTAATAATTTTGTATCCAGAATTTGGGTAGTCGAGTATCCACAAATAATTGGTTCACAAAAATGGAAGAAGCGATATCTTTCAATAATGTATTTTCTTCACGTACACTCGGCTCTCGTTGACTTCAATGCGTTCTATCGAACTTGCAGCTCCAGTTTGTTTCCCAGTGTGTAAATTGTGCATGCCATGGGGTAGAACGAATCCTTACCTTTACATAACCTACATCTAGGGCCGCCGTGAGGCAATCGGTAGTGGTCCTGGCCCGTAATATTTGTTAAAGTGTACTGAAGTAGCTATCGCAACGTTATGGTTAAGCTATGTTAAAGATGCAGCAAGTGATTTTCTTTTGTTAAACCCAGACCTGAGGCCGATTCTACAAATGCCTTCTAAAACAGTGGTTCTCAAATCTTTTCATGCCAAGGACCCCCAAATTGATATGTATTTGGCCACGGACCCCCATCTAAAAATCTAAATGATTCAAAACTTTCCAATTTAAAAAAATATATTTTTTAAAACATGTTCAAAAATAGCAGATGTACAAGCTTGTATATCTCTTATTTTTGATAACCACTGTTCTAAATCCTAAGAAATTGATGGAAATCTCTCTAAAATGACACAGATGCTTGCCTGGGTTTAATGGGTAAAATAAGTGTTGAATTCTAATCAGAATGTAGTAATCAGGATAATGCTATAGAGTGTTTGTTCAGTAACAGTGGTCTTTAGTAAACGGAAAATACATTTTCAGTTTAGGATGCCACGACGACACACATGTGTGCATGTGTGCGCATGCACACACGCACACGCGTGCGCACACATGCACATGCACACACGCACACATGTGTGTCGTCATGGACACTGGATAGTTTGGCATTCATTCATTCACACGGTTGCATTCATTGCCCTCTAGTGTTGCTTATACAGAATTGCCTGGGTGGGTGGTAAAAACAAGTGCTCCTTTTCCAATTTCTCTGGAATGCCAATTTCCCTGTAACATATATACCAGATCCAGCATCCACTTAGCAGAAACGGTGAGGAAAAGAAAACGGACAATATCGATACACTCCGATACAGTATCCCAGTATCAACAACATACATCAGTCCAGTAATCACACTGTGCAGTGTGAGGAAGATAGTACACAGACAACAATAGAAACGGTATCCGTGCAAACAACAGAGTTAGTATCGGTCCAGTATTGTCCTTGGAAAGGATGCTACTCCAGAGTTATTAGTCTATGGATCAGGAGGAGCAGCCATGTGGGTCGTTGACGTTGTATGTCCTCATGGCTATTAGCACAAAGGACAGACCAAGTCTATTGTTACTCTGCAGAGGGAGGACAAATCTGTCACTCTTGCTCATTCGCCCCACTATCTCCTCATGGAGGGGGTGAGAGAGATTAAGCAGTATAGCCTCCAGCTTCCTCCCCGTTCTCACCTCCGCCACCTCCTTCACATTGTCCAGTTTAGCACTGATGACAGAGCTGGCTGCCTTCATCAGCTTGTTCAGTCATCAGGGTGGCCATAGCTGAATGGGTAGAGAGGCCGTCTGGGAAACATAAAAGTCCCCCAGTTTGCGTCCCGGCCCTGGCTGTGTCTGTGTGTCAAAGTGTTTGTGAGCAAGACACCCCTAAACTGCTCACCACCAAACGTTATTAGTACTGTGGTAACGGGTACTACACTGGGTACAGAGAGTACACTGACAAAAGGTAAAACGGATATTGTATGTCCGGGTGGGGTATCGTTCCTGACTTGCGTGGTCCCCGAGAAGGCTGGTCTAGAATTTATAAAAACAAGTGTCATGTGATGCCCATTCTGCACACATGCAATACCCGTTGTAACCATTGTACTGGGTACAGTACCCATTATCATGGTACTTGGAGGCTAGTTTATGATGTCAAATATTTGTGGATTTATATTTTGACCACTCAAGATAATCCTATATTAAAATTGGCTAATGGGAGGGCGGTCGGCCGGCGGGTGGACCACGGCCACGTCAGTAATCTCTCAAGACTGATTCAGAATCTGTCAGCACCACTGCCCTAAACATGTAGTGTTGTTGTTAGAAGGAGTAAACACAGAAGCACCGAGGAGGAAGTGGATAAGAAAGGGGAGGAGCCAAACCGCGTTCCTGTTTCTACACAAAAAAAGGAGGTGGTGCCCCCAGAGGCAAAAGCAAAGGGTTCGAATGGGTTCCTGATTGGATGACTCAGACATAACCATAAACAAACCCGATACGCCCATATATAGGCTGCACAGCGGCCCGAACCTCTAGTATTATATATTTGGGGATTTAGTTCCCTGTCCAACCTGGCAGCATGCACAAGACATTTGGCACTGATCATTCTAACGGTTTGTGAAATTAGCCGTGCAGTGTATTGACTGACAGACAGACACACAGGGTGAAAACATGTTCGCCCCCTTACAGTCTGGCAGGGATTCTAATCTGAGAACAGGACATTATTTGATTGTAAATTCACAAGATAAATAAAAAGAATGAGTCAGTTTGATGTCTGCTACCATTGCAACAATGACATCATCAAAATACTCCAATCAGCACGCAGCTGTGATGCACCAACTTGGGAGAGTTTGGGGCTATATAAATACGAATGTAAACACTGCACTAGTCTCCCAAGCCAAACAATTTTCTCACAATCTTTGAAAGGTCTATAAAAGAGTGTAAAACTTCACCTCCTAAAAGGAAGATGTCAAGTGTTTGTCATTTCCATTCACAATTTGTTAAAGTGTCTTTGAATTTCCATTTCTGCTAAGCAGCAAACTAGATAGGCTTTGATTTATTTGATTTACAGTAAGACTTATTTACCCAACTGCGAAGGCTAAACTGAAGTGGGGGGAGGCAGCTAGGACACTTTATTTTCTGCGGATTTTCAGCGTTTCCAATGCAACAGACTGCATTCAAAAATTGTGTGAGCCAACAGTCTGTCTCAAGAGACTAGCCCTGCACTGACCCATTAGTAGACCATCAGAAACTTTTCTACTTGAATACATGCAGAGGGGATAAAACAAGTACCCCATTAGAGGTATACAAATAGTACAGAGATCACATTTTGAAAAGTAAGAAATCCACCAACATACACACAAAACAGAGTTATGGGGGACTATTACCATGTTTTGGGTGTCCGGAATAACGCGTTACAAGACGACATCAAAAAAGCTTACAGAAAGCTAGCTTTGAAGTGGCATCCAGACAAGAACCCCCACAACAAGGAGGATGCAGAAAGGAAGTTCAAAGAACTGTCAGAAGCATATGAGGTGCTGTCAGATGAAAACAAGAGGGATGTTTATGACCGTTATGGTAAAGAAGGCCTCTCAGGCGGAGGAGGCCAGCACTTCGGGAGCGTCTTCACATTCCGTAATCCCGAGGATGTTTTCTGGGATTTCTTAGATGGTGGACAGTGGACATATTTTTTCACCACTGACTCATTTGAAGACTTATTTGGAGTGGGCCACAGTCACGGCAAGAGCCAAAGCAAGAGCCAAAGCAGGACCTGGCGGCCATCCTTCCACGATGTTTCTTCCTACTTGTCCACATCTTTCAGGGGCATTGGAGGAATGGATAATTTAAGATTCGCCAACGGCACGAAAATCTCCACAAAACTTTGTGGATTGTGGAAAAGGGCCAGGAGCACGTGGAAGTAAAGATAGATGGTCAGCTAGTCTCTAACTGTTAGCGGTTCAGGAACAGATTCTAAGACGGGATAACAAGTAACAATCCCCTGCACAGTGTTCTCAAACACACATTGGGATTGGGAATACAAGAAACCGACCAAACCAGCCAAGAGGCTTTAAAAAACAGTGACCGATTTCACAAGAGAATGAAACATGGACATATGCTGTGTGGAAGCAGGCAACTTCCTGGATGTCATTCAAATAAAATCCTGGAATTGGACTGGAAAGACGAAATCTGTTTTTATGCCTCCAAGTACAGATCTAAGATCAGATTTACCTTATTCAATCCGTATTGATCATACATCGAAATAATCGTACAAATCAAAGCAAGGTTGGTGAAATTCATGATTAACATGATGCTTAATATATATTCCATCGCAAGACGGTGTAGCTTGCCAAAAGCACTAGGCCTACAAGGTGCTAGCGTTGCGATGCTGACACATTGTTAGCTTGTACATCTGTTCCTTTTGGTTTAGGCTTTATGTCAGAGAAGGTACAGGGATCTTTGTTTTGTGATCATTATCAGTTCTGCTGATATTATGCTTGTCAACATCAAAGCCAGTGTGTGTACTATGCACCTTACAAAGGCATCATCTCAAAGTGTGCTATTACTGTATATACTGTATGTTTAGCTTTTTTTTTTTTTTTATCTTCCTACTTTCTTCTGTTATTGGGTTATTCCGTACTTGTTTTGTTGCTACAATGCCAAGGAAATGTACCAGTATGAGATGTAACAAATATAAATCTTGAATTTTGAATCTTGGGATGACAAATGCTGATAGGTACATACAAAAACAATGATCTCTCCCAGTTCTTTCGTTTTTATTGTACTTGCTGTACTGTTTCAAACTGCTATTAAAGTATATATGTAAAAGCTCTTGCTACTGAATGATTTTCAAGTGGGACACCAGTTACAGCCAATTAGCAGAGAGAAGCCATTCATCAGCTTCAATTTGATAGTGTTCCAGATCAATTTTGTCTGCAAATTGTTTTTCTTTTTTGCCAGACCCAAGGGATCGGGCTTACATGAGGCTTTGTATCTGTTTTGTCCGTACATGATATGTCACTTTGTACCCCGGCCCCAGCCAAAAAAGTCTGTCCCCCTTTCGTCATAGAAGGGACATAGAAGGGACACATGTCATGCGAAGCCCGGCCATTCAGATTTCAACCACTAGGGGTCTGGCAGTACCAGGTCTCCTGGTTCTAGTTTCTTTTCATCACCAATATAAATTGTTGTCTCCGCCAGGCCGAAAGGCATGGCGAGAGAGTATGTTTTACCCCCTGTCCGTCCGTCCGTTGACCAAATGTATTAAACCTTTTATGTTGTCCAATATCCGAAAATAAAAATGAACTGAACACCCAGAGGCCATGAGACACATACGCCAAGTGTGGTAAAGTATAGTATAGATAGATCGAGAGATCATCCACTGGACGGCAGGAGCAGGACCAACAGTGGATATAAGAAATAATAAAGTCTGCACACTGTAAATTTAAAAGAAGCTCCCAGTCAAGACTTTATTAACGCTTCGACACAAGGTCTTCTTCATTCATTCTGAAGAAGACCTTCGAAACGTTAATAAAGCCGCCGCTAAAAATATCACTTACAGCTTATGTCATTGTCAGGCACAAACATTGTAATGTTGGATTTTCCCTCATACCTAAAGTACTGTATGATAAAGTCCATATCAATACTACTGATACGTTGGTATCAGTAGTATTGGCTGTCTATCACACTGTCATACGGTTAGCCATCTCCTCTGTAGGGCATTGGTTCTCAAAGTGGGGTCCGGGGACCCCCAGGGGTCCTTGAGGGAGTTCCAGGGGGTCCCCAGCTAAATGATGGATAGTTAGGAACCAAATGGACCCTTGTGGGTCTGTAACTCTGAGAGTGTACAAATGGAACCAAATGAACCCTAACGGGTCCATTTGGTTCCATTTGTACACTCTCAGAGTTAAATGAACATTTACAATATGAATTGGGGTCCCAGAGATAGAAATGCCATAAAATAGGGGTCCGTAGCCTTATGCATGCCAAACTGGGGGTCCTTCAATTAAAATGGTTGAGAATTGACTGCTAGAGCTGTAAAAATCATTTCTTATGGGGGGGTCTGTGGCCGCATATCTTTTCAAATGGGGGTCCGCGGGCTAATAAGTGTCAATTTGGGCGTCCTTGACATGAAAAAGTTTGAGAACCACTGCTGTAGGGGACATTCAAACTGTAGTACAGCAACAGGCTAGATTGGCAGACCATAATAACCATGTTGGCTATCTTTTCTTATCCTTCATTTGTTTCGATCATTCTGCCTCATATCAAGAAAGAGTAATCTTTTGGACACAGCCTCCTCACCAAATTTGTCCTGGAGTCGTTTGTGGTCCACAGGGTCGACTGACCGCAGGAAATTGTCATCCGAGCGACTCCAAAAAGGTCCCTGGACAAAGGAGGGAGTCGAGAGGAGAGACCGGGCAACAGAAAAGTTTCCACTGGCCTTCAGCAGAGCCTTAATTACACTCTGCAAATCCTGATTGGACTGCTTCATCAGCCCTCTGATTCGCTGCATGTCCTCTTCGAGATGGGTCTGACTCAGTGAGACCACAGTGTCCTCATTCTTTCTTTGCTGAGGGCAGGTTGAAGTTTGTGCATTGCTGACTTGCACGACTGACTGAGACTGGCTGTCCTGGGATTCACTGAGCGCAGGCCCAGGACAGGCTGCCTCCGGGATAGGATGACTCTTCTGCTGGAGGGTAGGTCCAGATCCATGGTTAGGGTTTGGGACAGCAGCTGCAGTGGTAGTAGCTGTGTTGGGAGTAGACATTTCTGTATGTTTGTCCTGTACTTCCTCAGTTACAGTCACATCCACAGTCTCATCGTCACTAGACTCAAACTCTTTTGCCATCTCCTGGAATCCCAGATATCTCTTATCTTCACTTTTCGTCACTGGTTGAAATCCTGAGGTTGAAGCTCGGCCATTATCCTTCACTATCTCTCCACTCTCTCCTCTGGCTCTTTTAGGGCTGGGTTGATCTGTGGATGTATCATTTTGAACAGCAGGCTGGTCTGTGGATGTGTCTTTCTGGGAAGTGGACTTGTCTGTTGATTTAGGCTCCTTAGATAGCAGCGGTGTGGTTTTCTGGGGAGTAGGAGGAAACGATGATCTGACCTTTCTTTTAGAAGTCTGGGGTGACGGCAGCTCGTCAGGCTCAAGCTTTCTATGTAAGGCTGTGGGCTTCTCTCGCTTCTCAGATGTTGTCTGAGGAGGAAGGGCGTCCTTCCCAACTGATGACTTTGGAACGTCTATCTCATGCTCCTTGGTCTCTGCCTCGTTTGTCCTCTTTTCTTCTAGGGTCATTGTTCTGTGAATCAGGTTCTTCTGGTACCTGGCTTTCATTGACTGCCAGCTGTGACCCGTCCCATTTTTCTCTTCAATTTCTTTCCACAGCTGGTTCCCCCCTACCCTTATCTTGTCTTTGACAATATAACTCAAAATGGCAGCATCCTCTTCAGGAGTGTAGGCTAATCGTCCTACTGGGGCCCTGCCACAGCTCTGCCTGTTGGCTTTCAGTCCGGTGGAGGTATGCTGGGCTTCAGGATTTAACCTGTAGTCCTCAACCTCCAGTTGCATGTTCTTCTCTACACAATCCCATATATATTGGGTGGACACATACCAGTGAGAAATATTTTTGGGCAGAGACTTGAGCTCCTCTTGGTCTGCTAGCAGAATATCCCCTGGCTCCTGCGCTTTGGTCACCTGCCCTCCCCCTGCCTTAATGTGGTGCTGGAGCTGGAGCTTAGTGAGTCCTGGACGCAGGAAGAACCGCATTGATTCACCCTCTATCGTCATGAAAAGCACTGGGGAGATGGGAGGCAGTTTGCCAACAGTGCCCTGCCTCTTCGACATGGCTGGGACCATTCAATGTTTCCCGAATGTACAGAGAGGCTCTTGCTCATACTAAATGTTAAATGGTCCCACAGCCAAAGATAGCAAATTAACTCACATTGAATTTGAGACAGCTCAACTGTCAAACTCGCCTATCCTCTGAATCAGATGAGGCAGCCAGCTCTCATGGAAAGAATGGCAGATAAACCAGTAAGGACTCCAAAGATAAATCCAATAATCTGATCGGACAAGAACGGACAGGTGTTACAGGGATAGGATGGCTACGATGGACACAGATTAACTAGATCACCTCTTCCTTGTGTGTGTCACATTCACCCATTCATATATTTTTATATAAATCGTTCAAGGGGTGTGACGCAGGGGAACATCCTTAAAGGCACAGATCGCCACAGACGTCATTCATCTATGACATATCTCTTAGGTATATAACTCCAAATTTGGACATGGTTTCCGCCCGATCAGAGCCCCATTGACTTAGATTGTAAAATGTAAGTGAAAAGATATCTACTTAGGTAGACTACTAAATTGGCCTAATGGCAGCATGCACAAGACATTTTAAGTTGATCGGTTTGTGGGATTAGCTCAGGGACAAACACTCACATTTACAATGGCCTACATATTTATTTCACAAAATACTGACTACTCGCCTATCGCCCGTTTCTCATGAAAAAAGAGACAAGACTCATGCAAGTGTCAAAAAAGCATGTGAATGTGCTTGCGCACACAACAGGTCATCCCCGCAATAAGTAGCATTTTACCACCACAATAAGTAGCATTTTACCCAGTGGGACAGCGGAATCTGAACCTTCTTACCTTAGATTAGAACCTATAGGGTAAGATGGTTTAGTGGCACTGTGTCTCTAAGGCTATGACTTTCACCATGCCTCATAACTTTCTTTTCAAGTAGTCCCAGGTCCCAGGTCTACAATGTTTCTGTAGTCTTCATGTATCCACTGAACTGAACCATGTAAGTACCGCTCCAAAACAACGACATCATAGATGACTGATGTCACAGACTGGCCACATGAAGACCAACATCCACATGGAAGCCACGCTATTGGTCCTGAATTGTTTTGTTGTTGATTATGGCAGGGGTCTTTTTTTTCCAGGCCATGGACCCCTTATCTGAGAGAGAGATGAAGCAGGGACCCCTCCACAACATATTGTATAACATTGTGTTGCAGATTAATATTTGTCATAGATTTCATAGATAGTCTTGTTTTACAGCACTATCATCAGTGTACACATGATATTTTCTATTAATATGTTTGATTTAACCACTTAAACCCCCAATACGTATGTTTAATACTCTGTACTTGATCTGCTCCTTTTTACCTCTTTGCAGAAAATAGCCGATCTACAAGCTTGTAGATCTGCTATTCTCTGCGAATGTTCCTCTCCGAATAGGGATGGTATGGTTCGAGTGATTAATGTAAAAAAAGGAAGTTCCTATCACAGAGATTTGGCGGCCCCCCTGTACTCTGAGGACCCCCTAGGGTTCCCGACTCCCTGTTGAAGACCCATGGATTATGTCAAATGGCTGACAAAGTCTGGTAATCCCAAGTGATCAAAGGACTTGGTGGACCCTGACGCAGGCTGTCTCTACGATATGAAGGCTTGTCTCAGACAGGGCTAGTCAGTTTTCTGGGGGGTGGTTTCCAGCCTCCAGGCACCGGTGATGTAACGTAGGCGAATAAACACCAGGTCACATCCCATCTCTAGCCAGCTCCAAACAGGGACCAGCTTGGACCCATCTATCTCTGTCCAGGTGACAGCCACCTCTGCTATAGGAATTCTGAAACACTGGGCAATGTAAAGGAGCTCCACATCAAAGGCCCAGCGCTCCACGTGAAGGGAAGAGAAGGTCTTGAGGGCGGCCTCACGTGTGAAGAGCTTGAAACCACACTGAGTGTCCTTGATCCCTCTTACGCAGAAGAACCACACCAGGAAGTGGAAACCGTACATCAGGAATGTGCGAAACACAGATCGATGAGCTACTGATTCCTTTTCCAGGTGAACCCTGGAACCACAGGAAATCGCAATGCTCTCTGATTTAGGGTCGATGTTGTGAAGGCTGGCCTCCAATTTCTCAATGTCGGCAAACTTTGTGGCTCCGTCAGCATCGGCCATGAGAATAACCTTCCCCCTGGAGCTCAGGGTTCCCATTCTCACGGCACCTCCTTTCCCTCTGTTCCTCACCAGAGTCAGGACCCGAATTGTATCTGCACCATACTTCCTTGTGTACTTTAAGGCAACCTCTGTGGTTTTGTCTGTGCTGCCATCGTCAACCACTATGACCTCAAAGCTAAACGATGGGTCCTGCTTCTGTCTGTTCTCCAAGTACTCCATAGCTTCATCCAACATCACAGGCATTCGATGTTCCTCGTTGTAGGCTGGGATCACCACTGTGAGCTCCCTGGAGTGAGGATCACGAAGGCTGGAAAACAGCTCTCTCTCCCCTGTGGCCGTGAGGAAGCATTTCTCCTTCTCATGACGTGTTAGATCCATAACACTGGCCGTGACATGCGCTATGACAAACACCCCAATCAAAACCACTGCTGCCAATGCAACCAAGTCTTGAACTAAAACACAGAAGAAACCCATTCTCCATACCAGGTGAACTAACCAACTACCAGGTTAACCTGTTTAACCGGGTGAATTAACCAGATGAAAGGTTTAACTAGACAAACTATTCAGCTAGCTCACCGTTAGTGTTCCACTTTGTAGGATGATCAATGTAACAATGTAACAGGTACATGACTGCTACTGTTCCTGAGTAAACATTATGTGCCTGCTCTGATGACATATCGACTTCCAAATATGGAGTTATTTACCTCTCTATTGACTTTTTCATCGGTCGCCCCATGCAAATTACACATGATTGACACAAATGAGGGGAGTTGCAAAAAAAAAATCTGTCCTTGGTTTTTGACATATGGAAATGACTGACATTATCAATATGCTGGCCAAATATGGAGTTCCCCGTAGCTCAAGAGTGGCCTCCAAGTACTGGGTACTGCAGTACCGACAGCCAGAGTAGGCTATATGGGGATTGTGTCATGATAATTCAGGGAAAAAGTAATTTGGATTGTACAACCTATATAGGTTATAGGCCAAAACGCGAAGCGGCCCATTATAGCGCCACCATGAGGCCGATTTGAAAAATGTGTGGCAGAGGTTCTTCCTTCGACTATAGTGACGATGCACAACCATGACGTCAAACTCTGACCAATCACCGTGCAGCATTGACACACCAACTTGGGAGAGTCTGGGGATATAAAAGTTGTGACAGGGATCTGCCTGGCGGAAGTATTTGAAAGGTGTATGACATGTCAAATGACTATAACACTGCTTTGACCTATTAGTAGACCACATGTTTTAAGACATTGAAGAAGAGCTCTACACAAGAAAGGAACCCAGTAACGCACAGATAAAGCCCATGGAGGACTATTACCAGGTTTTAGGCGTCCAGAATAGCGCGTCACAAGATGACATCAAGAAAGCTTACAGAAAGCTAGCTTTGAAGTATCATCCAGACAAGAATCCAGACAACAAGGAGGACGCTGAAAGGAAGTTCAAAGCTTTGTCAGAAGCATATGAGATGCTGTCAGATAAAAGCAAGAGGGATGCTTATGACCGAAATGCTGAAGAAGGCCTCTCACAAGGAGCAGGCTATCACAACAGCGAACACTTCTGGGGCGACTTCACATTCCGTAATCCGGAGGATGTTTTCAAGGAATTCTTTGGTGGCAGAGATCCGTTTGCAACAGATTTTTTCACTGGCTTCACCTCATTTGGAGAGTCATTTGCTTCCTTCTCGCCCACCGCGTCCTCCTGGCACGTTGGAGGAATGGGTAACTGTAAATCTGTTGTGACCTCTACCAAGTACGTCAATGGAAAGAAAATCACCAAAAAACGGATTGTGGAAAATGGCCAGGAGCGTGTGGAATTGGAGGAAGACGGTCAACTATTGTCTTTATCCATTGATGGCCAGGAGCAGGTCCTAAGACTGCAAAAAAAGAAGACAAAATAAAGAAATGACCAAACCAGTCGAGTGGAACTGTGTTGGTCACCCACCACCGGTGGTTAGTTTCTCTCCCCATGTATTCTACTTTTTTCTTATAGTTTACTTTTTGTAATGGGGTTTTCTGTTTTCTCTACCATAATGCTCTCTCTACCGTATGCACATACAGTATGTACGTACCATTATCTATGAACACATGCACTCTTATGCCTCTCCCTTTAAGAAATACTATACAGAGAGAAGCTTGTTTTAAATGCAGTTAATGGGGATTTATTAAAATGAGTGCAAAGCGCATATTAAATCAAAACAAAGTTCTATCTGACACAAAGACACTGAGGGTCACTGACCTTTTTATTCTTCCTCACAGACCATGGAGGTCAGATTCACCTCTCTCTGCTGCTGAGCTTGGAGATTGAAGACTGGCAGTGACATCCCAGTGAAGAGGAGAGTTCTATAGAAGTTGGCACAGTCCAAGACCGGGTCAGAGGCAGAAGCCAAGCCAGATGAAGACTCTAAACAGGCCAGAGGGAAGAAGGAAAGATAGGCTTTTCCACAAAGACAACCTGTATGGATGCTTCTTAAAACAGAAATGACCAGGAAGTGGTAGTATTGACCACTGGACAGAGACCAAATATGCTTAATTTAGGAAGATATGCCATCCTACGCCACTAGGTGCGAAATGGTACACAAATGGTCTCCTAAGGGCGGCGTCTGACGTCAGATCTCACAAACGTCCTATGATTGCTGTTGCTACATATCGCGAGTATCGATGACAAAGTTGATTCTCTCCTGTTTTGTCTAGTACACATTTTTGTGTACGAATGTTCGGAAGATTGTGTGGCTTGTGAAGAATGGGATCAACATTTTGTTCAGTGACCATGGGGATAAAGAATCGGTGAGAAACTGTGTTAGCGTTCACTTCTCCCATTGGAATAAATAGACTCACCACCTACTTCTGGTCTCCTGAAGGGGTGACCACCTACATCATTACCGGGAAGTAAAGAGGAGTTCATGTGTCTTTTATCTATTGTTTTGTCTTGGACACGACTCAGAGGTGAGAGAACAAGAGGAGAGAGGTAATGTACATGTGGTTGAAGTGGAGGTGTGCTCTTCCAAACGCAGTGTGTTGTGGTAACAGGCCGACAAGAAAAAAAGAGTGCTTTGACGTCCGGATGGTCCACTGCCTGTGCAATCCCTTCATAAAGACCACAGGGCCACTTAGCCACATAGGCTAAGTCATCATTTATACTTAGTTAAATAGTAAAAATCACACCCAGTGTGAAGAGAGTGGTGCCTTTGAAAGTGTAACTGGTTGCATCCTTGTGTTGCAATCAGCAACAATATGTTGTCACGTGACACGTGACAACATATTGTCACGTGTCACGTGAAGCTTGACCAATCAGCCGTGCTCAAACATACGGACGGACATACGGACACACGGACAAAGTCAAATGTAGGAGTGGTTGGCACCACTCAAAAAATAGCCTGTCTACAAGCTCACGTGTCGTGATGCGATGCATCGTGAGCTTGTAGATGATTGCAATTTGGGATTTGTATTATTTTTTATTTTTGAGCCAGATCTATACTTTGTCAAACGACACGGTGTTGTGTGGCAAAAATAGTCGCATCACAGATGTGACATTTGAGTGCATCTCAATCCACACCCCTTCCATCTATCTACATGAGACATTGTGACAACAATATGTTATAGAACCATATTGTCTTGTCTGCAACTATACATTCATTAGCCACTTTCTATTTTGGCTTCTGGGCATGTCATTATATGCGAAGATAATGTTTTTTATTTTTCTATTTCCTCCCCCCAACAACTGCAAAAACTGCAAAAATATTTAGGGCTTAAGAGGTGGCTTTTGGGCCTGGGCCGCAGCGTGACGGTCCAGGCACCCTAGGCTGCAATGCCAGCCTGACAGCGTGTCGCAGGTTTGACTCCCATTCCCGACGACCTTTGCTCCGTGTCACCCCCCCATCTCTCTCCTCGTTTCCTGTCAGCCTACTTTCTGCCCTATCCCTCTCTAAATAAAGGCATTAAAAAAAGAGGTGGCCTACAGCGGGCAGAAAAACATGCAATAGTAGATCGGCTATTTGAGTCAATGACTCAAATATACGATCTACAAGCTCACAACGTGTCGACGTACAGTAGATCAGCTATTCTCACTATTTCAAAATATTTTACAAAATGGCTAAAACGTTGAGGCATAAGTAGGGCAGCACACGAGATGTAGGGCCCTAAATTAGATACCTGTGGATCTCTGATGTCATGTTGATGACATCATAATGATAAAGTCATTCATGCCCAAATATGGAGGGACGGAGGATCTGATTATGAATTATCTGATTATGATCTATATTATTTCACAATGTGAAAAATATTCACACACACGCTTGATTCAATATTTAGATATACACCCCTCCCCCTCCTATACAGTATAAGGCTATAAGCCCATTCAACTTAAATCTCCATTTTAACCATGTTAGACTCAATAAAAACACAAGTTCCCATGTTTCTGTTGACTGATATTGTCCTAATGCAAAGATAATTGAAAATAAAAAGAACAATGATAATTGAAAAAACACGGCTTCTGAGATGTAGCAGAGAAGTATACAGTATTGAAAAATGGAAATAAGTTAAGTAAAAGTAACACACAATTGTGCAAGTAGGCTACAGTACTTGAGTAAATGTACTTACTTTCCACCATTGTTGGTGACCCAGTTCGGTCTTGTGAAAACCAGTTTGTGGTCCAGGTTGATTGGATTTTTTCTTAGGAAGCGTGCCCCTGGCCGAGTAGCTTCTATTCCAGGACTGCTACAGTACATGGTGCAGGATGTGTTATGCTTAGCCAATGGCTCCACTCTGTGGGCACATCCTGTATGAATGCCTCATATGTGACCACCTTCAATTCAGTTACTTGTATGTGCTGAAGCCACTAATAAACCATCTTGAGACATTGTTATTCATGCACTTACTTGCAACACCGATCCTCTTCTAAGATAAAGTTGAGTGATTTCCTCATGTCCTCGACTTCCTGGTCCGTTATTGCACATCTCTTTGGTTGCTTGACCAGAGCCTCGCCTGATGACCAAAACAATATCTCCCCCGCCCAAGGGGGAATTCCCCTTTAGGCTAGTGGATAAGATGTTGGCTCTCCACGCGGGAGATACACACAGATCTTCGGCAGGACTGGTTGCCTAGTCATGTCAGCCGTGAGTTACATTGGTCAATCGGTTTGCAGGATTAGTTCTGGACAAACAAAAGATGGGCCATAAGAGATCTTATTGACGGCTAGTCTTCTACAGAGCCACGCCGTAATAACAATTAATTACTGGACGGCTTCCCTGAGCAATCTGTAGCTATGGATAGCAAGTGAATAGGTCCACAGTTTGTGAATAACGCCATGACGTCATCAATATGATATCAGTCTGGTCCAAATATGGAGTTGGCGACATACATACTGGCCTCCAATTATGGCTCCAGATCGGCCATAGCCTGGAGATGGTGGAGCTGAAGGATATAAACAACAGTGTAAGTAGCACCAGCAGTATTTGGACTTGACCATCTTTTGCACAAAACCCATCAACGCACACAGCACAGTTACAGCCATGGACGACTACTACCATGTTCTAGGCGTCTGGACGAATGCGTCACAAGACGACATAAAAAGAGCTTTCAGAAAGCTAGCTTTGAAATGGCATCCAGACAAGAACCCAGACAACAAGGAGGACGCGGAAAAGAAGTTCAAAGAACTGTCAGAAGCATATGAGGTGCTGTCAGATGAAAACAAGAGGGATGTTTATGACCGATATGGTAAAGAAGGCCTCTCAGATGGGGGAGGAGATGGAGAAGAAGGCCAGCAGCACTTCGGAGGTGGCTTCACATTCCGCAATCCAGATGATGTTTTCTGGGAATCATATTATGGCGGCAGAGATCCAGCCACAGAATATTCCACCGGCTTTACCTCATTTGTATGTTCCCAGAGCCCCATGTTCGAAGGTGCCTATGTTCCCCAGCTTTATATGGCACATAATGGGAACATAATGTTCCCAGGGTCCTACGGTCCTCAGGTCTACGTGTCTGCTACCACAGGGTATGCTCCCGCTGTCCTATGTTCCCATGGTCCAATGTTCCCAGGGTCCTATGTTCCCACGGTTCCATTTCCCCATGGTCATATGTTCCCAGGGTCCTATGTTCCACCGCTTTTTTATGATGAGAACCTGACAAACATGTTCCCCAACTAAAACGGAAAAGTCTGTGGATCTCCAATGTGGATCAAAGAGCTAAAAAAGGCTCAAATAATGGTCTCAACATGGGCTTGCGCCATGGAGGTAGTTCGTGATGTAGATGCATAAAGGGCACTACTGTGCATGCTAACGGGCCCATGATGTATGGGGACTACGGCTGGAAATTAGCATTCTTGCTAAATCTGGTGTATTTAAACATTTTGTACGTATTGTTCATCAATATGCATGTTCCTTCCAAATAAACGTATAAATAAATGTCATCCAACCCATGGGCCTAAACTGGGAAGGAGAGGTAGTATGCCACTGTGGGTGAGCATTTTTCATTGAAGTAAGTGGGCAGGGATTTTGGCTCCAATGTGGATCTTCATGAGGCCGGCCTGTGACTTCGGTCATGTTTGACATCAGTAGGTCACTCTAGGTTATGACACATCTATGATGTATGACTCCAAATCAAGCCCCGAGGACCCAGGGGGCTTTTTGCAGCAAATATTTCCAAGTGGCCTCTGGTAATGCAGGTTTGGGACAATTTTGGTCCACAACATGAATGAGTGAAAAGGGCTCGACCAATGGGCTTGACTCATGGGCTTGCGCATAAAGGACATTTTGCACATCCTAATGGTTCCATGATGTCTTCAAACCCATGGGCCCAAACCGAGACGGAGAGGTAGTATAGGTAGTGAGCGACTTTCATTGATATGAGTGGCCAGGGATTTTCAGTCATTCCTCCTGATAACATATAGCTCAATGCTCCATTTATGGGCAGCAAGGTTTCAGCCTGATCAGAGACCCATCGATTTCCATTATAAAATTAATTCATATTTCAAAAAGTATAAAACATGTGTAAAGAAAAGATTCTTCTTTGGACGTAGGTGTAGCCTACTGTCAGTATACATAGAAAGTTTGGCACTGATTGGTCACATTTTTACCACGGTGAAAAGGTATTTTGTCCCAGTTCAATGGTTGACCGGTTAAACAAACTAGAGGTTTGGGCCGCTTTGCGGCCCTCACATCTAGGCCCGATGAGCTACATCACAGCTACGTTGCACCAGTGATCCAACTGATATGGCCATATATGGAGATGCGCAGTAGGGTGGGGTGCTGTGGCTAAAATATGCAATGTAGTTTTATATTAACTGTACAATATGTAAGTACATTGAAGATGGGGAAAGAAGCAGAGGTATTAGCCAGAGCACTGATCAATGGCAAGTTTGGAGGCAAATGGAATGATCGTGTGCTGACCAACGCCGGACGTACATTGGTGGTCATTTCAATTATAGTAGTAGGATAGGATGTTTTATTGTCCTTGTGTATGGTCTCACTTTGAAACTGCCCTTTTCAGAGCACAAGAGCTGCATACTGTAGAATGTAAGCAAGTCAATGATGATAACTAAACAATCATTATTGTCTCTATGGTAAGCTTACATCACACATCATATGCACTCCTATAAAACAAATATGCAAAGAAATTGCAAATTGCAGTAATGAGCTCAATGTTTGCATCACATAACTGCGGTATTGCAGTAGAGCTGTTGTTTATCGCAGTCCTACCTACCAGTCTCCATATTAGGAAGGAAATAAAAGTAGCTCAGTCAAAATGTTTCACAAGTAAAAGTACAAAAATTATACTTATAATTATATTTCTTTTTTATATATCAATGCATTGCTGTAATGTTTTCACACTGAATTTATAGATGTAGTTTGTCAGTAAGCATTTGAAAATGTATGTTTTTTTTGTCTGTGTGCGTTTGGATCCCCGGAATTTCAAACATGGACTTCAGATAAGGCCATGCTGATCATACTCAGCGCGTTCTTTTGCTGCCATCATTACCACATTTAGTTTTGAGTTGAAACAAGAGAGCGTGGTGGAAGAAGGAAATCCTTATATGGATAGGTATTTCCGCTTTTACGTGGATCCCAGTGGAAAGCGTGTACTGTGTTTCCTTCTTTGTAGAACACAGCCTGTGGCCAATTGCATTTTGGGGAAGAAGAAGGAAAAAAAACGAAAGAAAAAAAACAGCCAACCTAAAAGTAACTAGTACTTCACAGCCTTCCTAGAAATGCATTTGAGTAAAAGTAAAATATTTGACTTGGAAATGTACTTAAGTAAAAGCAATAACTAGTAAAGTAAAGTACAGCTACTCAAAATCTGTACTTAAGTTCAGTACTCAAGTAAGTTGACTTAGTTACTGTCCACCACTGAACAAGATAGACAAAAATCTAATAATAATAATAAAATAGAATAACAAATAAATAAATAAAAACAAATAATAAAAATATTGCCTCTCAAAATCCAACCTTACGTCCTCGTCGTGAGTGGTGGAAGCAGGTAATGCTGACTAACAGGGCTCTGGAAAAACTGCATAGCGGGCAGAAACCTCCTATCCCCATATTCTAACTTTTTTCTATTTTCGTAAATTAATGCCCTACTTGATCATACTACACAAAAGCATCAAAACTAGCAGAGCCGCAAGCTAGAAACGCGGCGTGAAGCAACGCGTTTCTAGACATACAACATACTCTACCATACAGATTGGACAAAATTACATTTTATTCATTAAAACAAAGTTACGCAGTGAGGCTTTAATAACTAGGCTACACTTGGTTGGTAAAGTCCAGATGACACCAATATGATATTGTGGTTATGTCCCTTAAGCTTGTATAATTTTAAAGGATCTACACCATGCATTTGGTGTAGATCAGACCATGCATTTCAATATTTAATATCATATTGTTTATGTCCCTCAAACGTTTTGGGAGAGATTATACAAAGTAGGTATCGCTTGTGACGTCACGGGTGGGGGCAAATCAGTTGGCCTGTTTTGAGAGCAATTTACATAAAACCCCAGATATGCTGTGAAAGCCTGAGTGCTCAAACTTGGGTCTTTTTGGGGATAGAAGAGAGGTAGGGGAGACCAAAAACACACAAAAAAGAAGGAAAAGTTAAAATTCATGGTGTAGTCCCTTTAAAGCACTTTGCATTTTAAAAGTGCTTTAAAAATAAAGCACTTTTAAGCTGAAGATGATGGCCAATGTTGATGAAAATTGGAAGAAGAAAAAAAAGAACATTGTAATTCATTGCAAAGTACAGTACTTGGTGGTGTGTGTTACATCTTGTGTTGTGTACATAAAAGTAAAATACAATCCTTGCATCCTGGCTTGAGCTACGCTTCTTGTGAGCTTTTTAGCAGGATGGAAGACAAGGATATTTAGCTGGTGTTGAGTTACATAGCCAGGTCCACAGTAGCACCTGTGACAGTTTGATATCCACCTTTAGGATCAAAGTGTCTGAAAAACATAAAGGAACAAACAAACAAAATACCGTATTTCTGTCAGGACAACTCATGAATGGATAAAGACAACTCATGTTCATATTTTTATTGAATATAAAATGAGCAATATATTTATTATGGTTTGATTTAGCTTTTAGGTACTCTGATAAAGCGCATCTCCCAGGGACTTGATTCCCTGTACATAAACAGCAGATCCAAAACGACAGGGTAATGGTAGCTGGGAATGGTAATGAGCAATGGTCAGCCGCCAACAAATGTACTGAGTTCCCTGACAGAACTTGCTCTGCACATGTCTGTGCTGTTGCGTGACGCTCATAAACGAGAGTAATGAGACAGAAATAAAAAATATTTCAAAATAAAAAAAGATAATGGTATAATAATGTATACTAACCTATGAATGAGTGTCTTCTTCAGTTCACCCCTGAACTTCTTCTGTGATGTTGCACTCCCACCATTGGTAACATCCAGATCCACCCGACATGGAAGGACTAGTTTTAAAGACTAGAATATTATAATGAAGTAATAGTCTTTTTGTTTTTGTTTGGCAACCCTGTCAGAAAACACGGGGTCTAATTATGGTGTGGCTTCTCTGTGGATCGCTGATGTCATATTGATAACGTCATACGGATTATGTCAGTCTTGCCCAAATATGGAGGGACGGCGAGATAGTGGATGTGAGATTATTAATGCACAAAATGTGAAAAGATTTCACACACAAAAACATATTTTGCCAAGAGCTGTCTATCCTAAACCTGGTCCGCCATGCCTCCAAAAAAACCTGCCCCAGCAGCGGGTGGTAAGAAAACTCAAGAGAAGAAAAAGGAAAAAATTATTGAGGACAAGACATTTGGTTTGAAGAACAAGAAAGGAGCCAAGCAGCAGAAGTTCATTCAGAACGTTACCCATCAGGTTAAATCTGGGCAGCAAAGTGCCAGGCTGGTGGGCCAGGATGGAGATAAGTCCAATAAGAAAGCTGATAAGAAGAAAGAGTTGGATGAACTTAATGAGCTTTTTAAACCCGTAGTTGCCGCTCAGAAAGTTGCCAAAGGTGTAGACCCAAAGTCAGTGCTGTGTACGTTCTTTAAGCAGGGCCAGTGCACAAAGGGTGAGAAGTGCAAGTTCAGCCATGACCTATCCCTGGATAGGAAATGTGAGAAGAGGAGCCTCTATGTGGATGAGAGAGATGATGAGCAGGAGAAAGATTCCATGGAGAACTGGGATGAGAAGAAATTGGAAGAGGTCGTGAACACAAAGCATGAAGAAGCTGATAAGCAGAAAGCCTTCAAAACACAAAAAGTGTGCAAGCACTTTCTGGATGCCATCGAGACCAACAAGTACGGATGGTTCTGGTTGTGTCCAGGAGGTGACAGCTGTATGTACCGGCATGCCCTGCCGCCTGGCTTCGTGCTGAAAAAAGACAAGAAGGAGGAGAAAGAGGAGGAGATCTCGCTGGAGGAACTGATAGAGAATGAGCGTGCAGCTCTGGGAGTCAACGTGACTCGTATCACCCTGGAGACATTCCTGGCCTGGAAAAAGAGAAAGAGGCAGGAGAGGGTGGATAGAACAATGGAGGATATAGAGAAGAAAAGAGCTGACTTTAAGGCTGGAAGATCACTCGGGGTGAGTGGTCGTGAAGTGTTTGAATTCCGTCCGGACATGATCGACGATGATGACGCAGAAGCAGATGACAGTCGATATGCCAATGTAGGGGATGAAGATGGCAGAGAACAGCAAGTCGAAGCTACAGTGTTCCAGGACATAGACCCATCCCATTTTGTCCCCAAAGAAGTGGACAGTACCGGTATCACTGTAGCGTCTGTGGACCGTTTCACCTCCAGGAATAGAAGTGGGCTCTCGGCAACAGACGACGAGGAGCGGGTGAACGGAGCATGTGATGGCGTGGAGGCCACCGGGCTGTCAGGATCAGAGGCGGGTGGGGAGGAGGGTGAAGATGAGGAGGAGGAAGTGCTTGTGGATGAGAACCTCTTCACAGGAGAAGACCTGGAGGAACTCAATGAAGAACTGGACACAATGATTCTGGAGGACTGAGAGGGAGGTGGAAGACAGGACAGACAATAATAGATACATTAATTGTACTGATGGACCGAAAGCTATCTATACTGCTGTCGAGTTCAAAAGCACTCGGGATTGAATGGTTTCAATAGTCAGAGTCTCTCTTAATACAATCTGGGAACCAATAGTCAAAACAAAGGAAAAAACTGTGCCCTCTGCTGTTTTTTTCCTTTGAATTTGACTCTGGGAGTCTGGGTGGACCTGTGGATGTGGATAACAGGATGTTGGCCGTTAGGTCCACCCTCAGCCCACCACTTCCGGTCCACGTGCCTTTGTTTTCATTCCTAACATTCCAAACTATACACGTTGTACCAGGAGCTCCCGACAGATTCAGCTGCGGAGCTCTGAATCTGTCTTGGGAGATTATTACTCTTAATAAAGCCTGATTCTACCAAGATACAAAAATACAAACTTCCTGCAGATTGCGTGGTTAGTCACACACACACACACACACACACA
Source organism: Gymnoscopelus microlampas (assembly GCF_963454915.1). NCBI lineage: Eukaryota > Metazoa > Chordata > Actinopteri > Myctophiformes > Myctophidae > Gymnoscopelus > Gymnoscopelus microlampas. The sequence continues at coordinate 18,699,370 of NC_139945.1, read as the reverse complement.
CACACACACACACACACACACACACACACACACACACACACACACACACACACACACACACACACACACACACACACACACACACACACACACACACACACACACACACATCGGATTTAATCAGAATGTAATAACTAATATTCAGAAACAGACTTAGTAGGAAAAACTGTCAAGGTGTGGTACAGATAGTGACAAAAACATTTAAATACTATACATTAATTTACACTTGTGCAACTTTGTGTAAAGCTTTTACAAATCCAGTTAATAGAAAGCAACTCAGAAGATGACTGACTTGTGGTTGAACACTTGTGGTTGAACACATCAATTGAGCTTTCCCAAAAGTCGTTCCTGTCATCCATGCCCCTCCGCCCCGCCACTGCTCAACCCTCTCTGCTCATTAGGCGTGTCACAATTATAACATATAATCGCAATTATTTTGCGATTATTTGTTAAAAATATGGAAATAGCAGATCTACAAGCTCACAACGCAAAGCGATGTGACCTGTTGTGAGCTTGTATATTTGTCTATTTCCACTATTCTTTTTTTTTTTTGGTATAAAATCAATTTCTTTGGATATTTAAGTTTATTAATTGGACAGACCTGTGCAAACTTTGACAGATATGTCATTTCTATTTACGTTGCCAAAAACACAATTAAATCGTTAATCGCAATTTGTATGACAATTAAACGTCAAGTTACATTTCATGATCGTGAGAGACAGCTGCTTATGGCTCTGCCCAGAAACCTCTCACCCATCACTCATATGAAGAGCAGCACATCCCACCCAGGCCAACAATAGAAGCGCAGTAATCCCCTGGTTTTTGTGGGAGTGAAAATGTTCTATAATCATTTCAACAACCTCGGGTGCAACTCATCCCATTGCAGGCTACTTCACTTCTGCAGTTTCTTTCACAACCCCACTGAATCATGCACCCGCAGTTGACTGTCCAAACATTTACCAACGCCACACTTGAAAGAGAGCTATCCCCCCACCTGGGGATGCTAATTTTGGAAATGGTTGATGACTGATAACGGTTAATTAACTGTTATGGCAATTAGTATGTATATTTGCCTCAGGGCCCTATCCTCTGCCCAGCTCAAAGTGCTGTGATTGGTCAGTGAGGTGACGTTATTGGTGACGATGTGCCCATATACTGTATATAGCAGGTCTCAGCTGCAGCTGGAGAGACAGATTATCTAGCTTCAATGACTAAATCCAGGTCTCTTAATCCTGATCAGCATTAGACGGAACATGAAAGACAAACAAGTAAAACACTTTAATAAAACTGAGTTAGAGAGTCTCATCCGGCTGTTCCATGAATTTGCGGGAAATCCAGTTGTGCATGGGAGAACAGTTATCTTATGCAGTGGCCTTGATAGAGAGAGATTCATTGACATAATGCGAAACACCTTTGAAATAATTGATGATATGTTAATTGATAGAGTCTTCCGTGCATTCGATAAGGACAATGACAGCCTTGTCAATGTCAAGGAGTGGATTGAGGGTTTGTCTATCTTTCTTCGTGGGTCCTTGGATGAACAAATTAAATATTGCTTTGGCGTGTATGACTTCAATGGTGATGGCTACATCTCCAGGGAGGAGATTTTTCAAATGCTGGAGAACAGTATGAGCAGACAGGTCATCACAGAGGAAGATCCTGATGAAGATATCAAAGACCTGGTGGAGATCGCACTCAAGAAGATGGATTATGACGAAGACAGCAGACTGTCTTATGCCGACTTTGAAAAGGCAGTTAAAGAAGATAACCTAATGCTTGAAGCGTTTGGAAGCTGCCTCCCCGATGCCAATCGTGCTATTGCATTTGAGGAGAACACATTTATTTGAGTGATATTATGTCTTTTAAAACGTCAATTGTTGACTTTCCCTGGATATATTGTTGTCTTTTGAATTATTGTTGGAATTCTATATCATGTTTTTCTTTTTCATTAGTGTATTAGTTTTCTGTATCATTTACCTACAGCGATGGATTTGATGTGTTCAGAGGGACTTGTTAGAGAGGTACAAGTTGGGTAGTGTGCGGGTGCTTTTATGATTTTGTTCATGATTGTGTGCTACTGCTTCACCTACGCTTCACCTACGTCACAATTAAATACTTTTTTTTAAAACAGGAAACCGGTGCATTTCCGTTTTCCGGGCGGATGGCGTCATTTTCGCGGGAAAGACGCCCCTGTCCACTTTCAATAGAAAATATGTTTATAAAAGGCTTTCTGGGGTGAAATTCATGGAATGGGCATTGTGAAACATTTGCCACCCACAAGATATACATTTAACTTTTATTTTTTTTGACAAAGTTACCTAGTATTACTTTAACCTCCGTGTGTGAAAGCTTTTCAGAAGGGACACACAGCCATATCATGTATTTTCATCTATATTTAATAGAAGCATACCTTTGAAGCCATTCTTATGAATTGAGTAAGAGAGCCGGACACAGAGAAGACAATACATTTTTAGTGAATGACACCATTTGGAAAGGTGGAGGACGGATAAAGTGACCTTTTTGTGATCAAGAAGATTCAACATGATGCTAATGGCAGTAATGCATCATTTATGATCTTCAAACTACCAAGGTGTCATATTATTGAGCTCAAGTAACCCAAATTGAACATTGAGATTGGTCATATGTTTGAACATGAACATCATTAACATAAAAGTACATTTTAGTAATCTTTGGGTCCGTAAAATGTTTAGTATAGGTTCACGGTAAATATCGACGATCATTTGTGGTTTGGTTGATGAAGCAGCAAAGACTAACATTAACCATTCATACAGTAGATCATGAAATGCTCAGTGCGGTATCTGGATGTGGCACCACGTGTAAGCCAGCTAATAGAAGTACGCAAGCCGAGTTTGAAATCGATCGGTTGGTCAGTTCTCCAGATACGCAGGGGACATACTCACTCACTCACTAACTCACTCTGATTTCTGGATGACCGCTGATCCGACCAACTTCCAAACGGACAGACAAGCAGAGATTCCATGCATTTATAAATAGATAGATTACCAGACAACCACCGATACGACTACTTACCACTCGGCAGATCTTCCCTTGGGTCCTCTGCGATACGCATGCCAAGTTTGATGTCGATCGGTCAGACAGTTTTTGAGATATGCAGGGGACACAGGGACAGTCAGACAGGCAGAAAGACACGCACACAGAGATTCCGTGCATTTATAGACACTTAGATGTTCAGGCCTTCACACCTGGATTTTCAGGCGTCCTGAAGCGTTATCCATATATGGGCATGTCATGTCTGACTTAACCCAAGACAAACAATGTGTCATGTTTTGGGACAATTCACACTGGTTAACATTGCATAGTATGTGGGTAGGACATTTAATATGGGATAGATGCTAGAAATGGCCCCTATGTTTACTTAGGCAAGGCCCATTTATTTGTGTAGCATATTTCATACAAGTTTCAAAGTTCTTAACAGAAAATAGACAAAAAGAACGTACAGTAGCATGGAAAAATATATACTTGGCACTGTACAGTATTCAATTACATCCAGTTACGCCGGACCACTTGAGGGTGAAGTGCTTAATTCAAGGAGATGTGGATTGGTACACACTTAAACATTCATACTGTACCTAGAATGTCTGAGCTTGTCAAATAAGTTGTTTGCTCCACTCAGGGCTGCCAACCCTCCTGGATCCTGCAGGAGTATCCTGGATTTCGACCACATCTCCTTCTGTACTCCTGGATTGTCATTTCTCCTGGATTTCTCCTGGATTTGGTATCAAACTCTCATGATTCACCAGAACACAGGAAATTACATCTACTATGTGAAAAAACAAAATCGGAGTACTGTACTTAAGTACAATGGAGTACTGTACTTAAGTACAGATTTTGAGTATTTGTACTTTACTTAAGTATTTGATTGTTTTAATACTTTTTATGTTCACTCAAGTACATTTCCAAGACAAATATTTTACTTTTACTCAACGTGTCTAGGAAGCCTGTGAAGTACTAGTTAGGTTGGCTGTTCTTTTTTTTTCTTTTTTTCCCCTTCTTCCCTAACATGCAATTGGCCACACCCTAATGGAGTAACTATATTTCACCTTCCGGTGAAATATTATCTTGATAAGAACAATGTACCTTCATCGTTCTTTTTGCTTATAGAATCTGCACATGTCTGTCTTGTGTCTGTGTGTGTGTGTGTGTGTGTGGGGGTGAGAGAGAGAGAGAGAGAGAGAGAGAGAGAGAGAATGTTGGTATTATTATAACAATATATCTGCATATGAAGAATGTGAAGACAGATTGTGCAATAAACACAATCAAAGACTTATTGATATTGCCTCCTCTTAATTAGGCATACAAGTTATAAGGAAATGTATAAATTGAATAGTCCTCTTTGTAAGCAATATGCCCCAAAGTTTAAGAACTACAATAAAGCAACAAAAATACTATTTATAAATTACACAAGGGCATGCGTTCACACACTTACTATGACCGTGGACTATCAAGGGCAAGAGCACCATATTTCTGAACAGTGTTGAATAATTCTGAGATGTGAACATTTCAATCAACTCAAATATGCAAAACCTTATCCTCTCTCCATAAGCAGTTGTGGGAAAGTTCATGAGATATGAGGGCCTTGAGGGCAAGGTATTTATGTTAAAGGTATTTACTGCTTGTGTTGACCTGAACACCTGGCTCTGTGCAAGCTCAGATCTGGAGCTCAGATCTGAAGTGAAGATCTGTTTTCTTTCAAACCAGATGACATTTAGGTCCGAGGGTGTGGCTTATATATATATATATATATATATATATATATATATATATATATATATTTACTTGTACTTGCACTTAAGTATATTTAAAAGCAATTACTTTTGTACTTTTACTCTAGTCATATTTTACTTTTACTCAAGTACTGGGGTTGAGTGAGTACTTCGTCCACCACTACTTTTAAGTAATGAGGTGAGGCAGTTCATTGACAATCAAATGATGGTAACATTGTACCTCTAACTTAGAGAAACTCCAGGGGGTTTGATCTTCAGTGATTTTTAATGTTATCCTCCAACACACATTCTAGAGCGTTGACTGTGCAAAATGTTGACTAATTACTTGACCCCCCCCCCCCCCCCCCCCCCAAAGAATCTCCTGGATTCTGACAGTCCAATGTTGCCAGCCCTGGGCCCCTGGCTCCACTCTGTATGGGGGGGGACAGCAGCCAATAGGAAGCAGGCATGACGCTGAGGAAATTGAAGCGGTTCATAAACCTGAGTCGTGTCATCCCCTTCTCTGTCTCTTGCCTTGCTGCTTTGGACATAATATAGGTATGTCACACAGCTGGTCTGATCTTGTGTAATATGCAAATTACAATATAGCATAATTGCAATATATCAATTAGTTAAAATTCCAGTGTTTACATAAATATGACATATTTTTGGTAACATGGCAAATTATTTTCTAAATTATGTTACTGGTACTTTCTTGGCTCGAATCTTCAAAATGTCAATTTAAGCACCAGGTGACTCAGTACACACCAGAGGGCAGCAATAGGCAGGCAGTTTCTAGAGGTTAATTTGATTATTTCAACAAACGTGCAACGTTTCATCAGTGCAGCCTAACCTTCATCTCTGTTAAAGATGTACGGTTAACCATTAACGATACTAGTGTTAACGATTTGAAGTTCATTCTTCATGGAACCAGCCCCAGGACTACCTCTTTTTATAATTCACACCTTCCTTTGAAACACCAAGGAGATGGAGCAGCATTGAAAGGCAATGTAAGTGAATTCAGTTGGTTTCCTACTGTCTTGCTTAAATTGAATTAATTTTTTGTCATTACTTTACTCTGTGCTTTGTTCATCCTACCTGTTCAATTTTGTAGCAAATCGCACTTTCTGCGTTTGATGCAGCTAAGCTACAATCGCTAGACCCATTGAAAGGGTTTAAGAAGAGTGGAGAGAGTTGTAAGCACATTACTCAAACCTGGTGTCTTTGATGGTTTTTTATTTACTATACAAACATTACAAACATAATCTAGTCTAAAACTTAGTTACCAGTTAGCAACGGTTAGCACTTTAGGCACCGGTAGTTAGTGGTTAGGTAATAAAACCTGAGAGAGAGAATAAGCACATAACACACAGAGTATTAAGGATATGACTTCACATCAGACGTACACATCACAAGTACAAAATTACAATGTTACTCACTATTGGTCTCTCACTCTCTTGTAGGATCTCGGTAAGTTACTTAAAACCCATATTTCAGGTAACCCACGGCACTGTTCCTTCTGAATCTAAAATCCTGTGCTCAGGCAGCCTATTATATCAACTTCACACATAAGGTCCGCCTTTAGGGCAGATCTTTAAGCAACAGGAAGTTCTGGTTACCCACAAGGCTTTGCGCTTGGTCCTGTCTCTTGTTACACATCACACAAGGGGAGGCTAGCTCTGGCCTTCTGCCCTGTCCACCTATTGTTTCTTATCTCACAACCTTCCCCCGCTTGGTATGCTCCAGGAGACCCTTTGAGGCTCTTGCTTAGCAGGGGGTCTACTGTGGGCTTGCTAGGCTCCACTTAAAGGGACATTAAATTACTTCAACAGGACAGACAGTTGAAATAAAGTACATTACTATATCATTAATAATAATCCACAATTATCTTTCATAATCATAGATTATTTCCACACCTGCCACCTGTGTGTCTGATCTAGGATCCAGGACACACACAAAACATTCCTCGTGAGCTTTTTGGCTCTTTAGATAACGGCTCGGTAAAACAATTATTTAGTATGGCTCTCTGTAAACTGCTTTGATCCCATACTCATACAGGTTACATTTTCAACACACATTGTCTCTCAGTGGCTCCAAACCCATACACTGAAACAATTAACAGTTCAACTTAATGTTCAATTTGTTTGAAATACTTTTTGGACATTGTGGCTAATATTTGATCTCAAATTGACTTTACTTCACAGTAAATCATGACCAATTTAATTTAGCAACAATTCTTTTGCACTAGTTTATCCCTGAGATTTTTCCTAAATCCCAGGACAAATTAACTTTAATTGTGGTTATTATCTACATTTACGCATGAACCCTCCAGGGCCCATTTGTTTGACACCCACGTGTCTTGTCTTTTCTCTCTCCTCCCACTAAGTCAATGTCCTATTTTAGGGCATTTTGCCATGGTAACTGACATTGCAATTTGGGCAAAAGGGTTAAAAGATCATTAAAATAGTTGATCTACAATTTCACCTTAAGAAATTTTAACTTTAACCTCAAGCACACATACAAAAATGCTTATACAATCAATCAAACGGTTTGGTTACTCAGATCATGAGTCAAACATCAGTAAAGAATATATTTTGTTGGGCGGAAGAACCTTCCATTGTTTGCATTTTGGATGGTAGTGGCATAGTTTTGGAAGTTACAAGTAACTTAATACATTTCATTATGCGTTAAGTTATTTCTTCTGTGGTAATATTGCAAATCCTAGAAATGATACATTCATTTACAAAGTATATCTCGAAATTCCTATGTAAACAGTCGCTCAAATAAGACATTTCGATTTTTTAGACACCGCGCTGGCATCTTTTCGCTTCTCGTCTGCACTGCTCCCTTACTCCGAGGGTGGCAGCGCAAGTGTCAGTTCGTTTGCCAGTGTCACGTTGCTGGCACCACCAGCCGCCAGTGGGACTGCTTTTTTAGCAGCTCCCTCCTGGGGCCTCTTCTCAGCTGTTGCCAAGAAAGAGCTGGTTGCTCCCTTCGCAGAGGGTGAGGAAGGCTTATCTTTTATCTTTACCTTCTTTTTTCTAATTATTCCAGCCCCACCAGGACGAAGCATTCTCTCTGCCTGGATCCTGGCGGTAAGAACTGAAGCGACCTGACGTAGCACCCTGCCTCTCTTTTCTCTCCGCAATTTCCTCATGACCCACCGGACTGGAGCGAAGAGGTCAGGAGGCTTGCATATTTCACACTCGCATTTTTTCAAGAGGTCAGGAGATTTGCAGTTCGCACATTCGCATAATTTTACCTCGACTGGCCTGCAAACCAAGGTTTGCCTCCTGCCACCGTTGTGAACTGGAGGCTCAGAGGAAACACCGCTTTCAGCTGGTAGCCTGCCACTGCATAATTTTACCTTGACTGGTCTGCAAACCAAGGTTTGCCTCCTGCCACCGTTGTGAACTGGAGGCTCAGAGGAAACACCGCTTTCAGCTGGTAGCCTGCCACTGCATAATTTTACCTTGACTGGTCTGCAAACCAAGGTTTGCCTCCTGCCACCGTTGTGAACTGGAGGCTCAGAGGGAACACCGCTTTCAGCAGGTAGCCCGCCACCTTGGTTACCCGGGGGCTCCGTAGGACCACCCAGCTGGCTGGCCATGGCTCCTTCTCCAGCAGCTATTCCCTGGACCTCCTCCGCCAGCGCCTCTCCTGGTGCAGCATTTCCAGTTGCGACATCCAGTGGCTGGCACCCCTCAGCGTTGATTGGTTCGGTGGCGACGTCCTCTCCTCCAGCTGTCACAACCTCCTCGGCTATGAGTGGTTCGGTGACGACGTCCTCTGACGCCTCCGCCGGCGCCTCTACTGCGGCCTTTGGTGGATGGTATCCCTCTGCGTTGAGTGGGTCTACCTCCGTGGCTGTCACGATTGACGCCTCTGCCTCGACCGCCACGTCACCCGTGGCCTTGTCTCCAGGAGCTGGTTCGACCTCCGATGGCACTCCCTCCTCGGCCGCCGACTCCTCTGCGACGTTGACTCCCTCTGGAACCTTCTCAGCGTCGTCTTCTGGAGCAGTAGCAGCTTCTGGTTCAGCCGCTTGCACAGTGGGAGTAACTTTCTCACCTCCCTCTGCAGCGTAGAGTGGGGTCTCTGCGTTCGCAGCTTCGTCTGCAGGAACAGCAACGCCTGGTTTGACCTCTGATGCCACTCCCTCCGGATGGCCCTCTGGACGGACTTCCTTCTCAGCGTGGTCCCCTGGGGCTGGTTCGACCTCCGATGGCACTCCCTCCGCCGCGTTGTCCATCGAGACTGCTCTGCTGGCCGCCTGCTCATCTGCGATGTTGGCTCCTAGCACGGCTCCCTCCGGATGGACCTCCTCCTCAGCGATGGCTGCTTGTACAGTGGGAGTAATTTTCTCACCCCCCTCAACTGTAGGTGTGACATCCCAACCTCCAGCTGCTCTGTCCTTTACGACCGGATCTGCTGCCTTCTTATCTGTGGAGATAGTCACTCGCTTTTCCCTCACAGCAGGGGGGTCTTCACTCACTTCGGCTTTTGACCATCTGGTCAAAGTTGCCTCCTTGATTCTCTGCAAAGTCTCGTCATACTCAAGGCAACAGACATCCTGTATCCTGCAGATCACAGATGAATCGATGCCGACAACTTCCAGTATGGCGATAGAATATGTAACAACCTCCAGGAATCTATCTAAATCAGCTTTTAGCTCCCATGCCAGCCTTTCGCTTGGTAGACCACAAAGAGCAAACTCTGCATCTCTCCTAAAACCTGCTTGAGCTGCTTCACACCTCTCTAGTAACTCAGCTAACACTTCCATTCCCCTTTTTTACCTGGCCTTCTTGGCATCTACAGGACTTTAGGTAGGCCTTTTTTAGTTAGTCTTAATACAATAGGCTGTGAAAGCAATCGTCAGTTCTTTTAGCAAGTAGTAGTGTTGTTCAGCCTTTAGCTCATAACAACAATAATTAATTAACACTGTGTTTAACCTGTAATAGCACCCACCCTGTAGCATTCTATGCAAGAAGCCTGTTAATGGTCCATTCACATTTAGTTATTTTGTTAATTAATACTGGCAGGATTTAAGTAAATAATAGCATTTAACCCACAATGATGACTTAATCCACTGCTATCGTCACTAATCATGTAGTTGCTCACAGTTTTAGTCTATCATAAAGTCTGGTTGAACATGGTATTACACTAGTGGTAGAAAACCTCCCCCACCCCTTATCAGTAAACAATGGCCTTTTAACTCCCAATGAGAAGATCACCTCATAGTCTGTCTTTTAGTCTAATTTTTAGCTATATTGCAGTGTCTGGTCTCTCATAAGCCTAGTTAAACCATGAATGCTATTTTAAAGTTTGTCTAATCAGCTTAAAGCAAGCATCTATGATTAGATTATTAACCAAACCTAACTACTTCTCCTCTCAAGGCGTGTTAGAATTTGGCGGTTAGCTTAGCACTGTCTTGAAGTGAACAAAGACAATGCTAATTTTCTCCCCCACCACTCAACAGTGGCAGTGGCAGTTAGCTAGCAGCTAGCACTTTATGCTAGACAATAGATCTGTTAGCACTGTGAGCTAGCGACACTAAGAGTGGCTCTCAGGACTGTTAGCTTTCTAAACCCCCTTATTGGTACGCTAATCAAACTTTTAACGGTAGCCTAGCTACATAACCTGTGGTTAGCTTCTAGCTTCTCCCTCAGCTCCTTATTCTTAGCACGCAGCGTTTCACAATCTACAGTCTCTTTTCTCCACGGTTTTCACAAACTGTGGGGCTTTGTTCATAGCAACCTGATAGTGAGTCTCTTCCCGGTGGTTCCTCAGGCCCGTACGGTATTACTGCCTCGGTCCTAGCGTCGTGTGTAGGCCGCCGGCTCCGTGTATCACCCTTCGCCTCCGTGGACAGATGACTTCCTTCAGTTTGTGTTAGTTGAGGCCCTTTGTCCCCTTTGTTCACACACTACTCGCACTGGTTCATTAAGCCAGCGTTAGTTTTGTGAGCCTATTTTTAAACCCGTCTCATACCAGGCCATATAATTATTTTGTTGCAACTAACTCCTCATCTTAAAGAGACAGTATAGTTATACGTTCCGCTTCAAGCGCCTAATAGGCTACCACGGCTTTATTTCAACACTAGTTGTCCCTCTCAGACAAACTAGTACTGTGTTAAACCTCTGTATAACACAAAGGTGTATTACTTTAGTAATACACGACCCTGAAGGCCTTCTTACAGGCCAGCACAGTTTAATACTGTGTTATACCCTCTGTATAACACGGTTAAGCTGCTTAAAACTCAGTTGTAAGTCCCCTCCGGGGACTGCTAGAGTTTAATAACTTGTAAGTAAACTTAAAACTGATAGATGTCTCTTATATAAGAGACTCTAAAGTTTAATAACTACTTCAAACTAGTTGTCCCTCTCAGACAAACTAGTACTGTGTTATACCCCTGTATAACACGGAGGCCTTATTGAAGGCCGCTTAAACTGAAAGAAGTCCCCTCCGGGGACTACTAAAGTTTAATAACTGCATAATTCAATGCTTAAAACTCAAACATGCCTCCTCCGGAGGCATCAGTAGTTTTATTACTGTTCAATTTTGTAGCAAATCGCACTTTCTGCGTTTGATGCAGCTAAGCTACAATCGCTAGACCCATTGAAAGGGTTTAAGAAGAGTGGAGAGAGTTGTAAGCACATTACTCAAACCTGGTGTCTTTGATGGTTTTTTATTTACTATACAAACATTACAAACATAATCTAGTCTAAAACTTAGTTACCAGTTAGCAACGGTTAGCACTTTAGGCACCGGTAGTTAGTGGTTAGGTAATAAAACCTGAGAGAGAGAATAAGCACATAACACACAGAGTATTAAGGATATGACTTCACATCAGACGTACACATCACAAGTACAAAATTACAATGTTACTCACTATTGGTCTCTCACTCTCTTGTAGGATCTCGGTAAGTTACTTAAAACCCATATTTCAGGTAACCCACGGCACTGTTCCTTCTGAATCTAAAATCCTGTGCTCAGGCAGCCTATTATATCAACTTCACACATAAGGTCCGCCTTTAGGGCAGATCTTTAAGCAACAGGAAGTTCTGGTTACCCACAAGGCTTTGCGCTTGGTCCTGTCTCTTGTTACACATCACACAAGGGGAGGCTAGCTCTGGCCTTCTGCCCTGTCCACCTATTGTTTCTTATCTCACAACCTTCCCCCGCTTGGTATGCTCCAGGAGACCCTTTGAGGCTCTTGCTTAGCAGGGGGTCTACTGTGGGCTTGCTAGGCTCCACTTAAAGGGACATTAAATTACTTCAACAGGACAGACAGTTGAAATAAAGTACATTACTATATCATTAATAATAATCCACAATTATCTTTCATAATCATAGATTATTTCCACACTACCCTACAGCACTAGCACTTGTAGGAATAGATAATGCGGGCATGAATTCAACAAAATGTCTTTATGGCTTTTTTTTTTTGCTTTGTTCTTTTATTTGTCTCTGTGACTTTTTCCATGATGCAAACATGTTATCACCTAACAACCAAAACCCATTTGCAGTGGTGGAAAAAGTATTACAATGTTTTACTTAAGTAAAAGTATCAATACTGCTGCAATGTAGAAAAGTCCGGAATTAAAATTTACTTGAGTAAAAGTACAAAAGTATTGGTAAACTGTACTGCTCACAATGCGTCACATCGCGACGCATTGTGAGCTTGTAGATCGGTCAAATGGCTGACATGTATATAGGGCTGAAGTGGTTAATGTATGTTTTGTAGTAATAATAATCAAAATCTACAAAATAACTAGTAACTAAAGTTTTCAAATTGTAATGGAGTAAAAGTACAATATTTGCCTCTAAGATGTAGTGGAATAGAAGTAAAAGTACTGAAAATTGGAAATACTCCAGTATGGGCACGGTCACACACTGCACTTTAATTCTACCTATGAGGGTGGATTCTGCAAATGCTTTTCAATGGGAATGGCGTGGTCAGGGACGTGCACAGATAGACTCTAGGTGGTGCTAGAGCACCTGCCCTTTGCCCTCTTGACCAGAGGGCAAAGGGCAGTTTATAGCAGGGGTCTTCAACAGGGGGTCCAGGACCCCTAGGGGGTCCTCAGAGTTACTACAGGGGGTCCGCCAAATCTTTATGTGATATGATTTTTCTTTTTACCATAACCACTCGAAACCTAGCATCCCTTTTCTGAGGAGAACTTTAGCCAAAAATAGCCGATCTACAAGCCCACAACGCCTCGCGCTGCGAGGCGTTGTGGGCTTGTAGATTGGCTATTTTTGGCAAAGAGATATAGGTGTAGAGGGAAAAAAGAGCAGACCAAGTAAACAAAAAAATGTATAATTTACTTGAGCACCTGCCCCTCAAAATGTCTGTGCACGCCACTGGGCGTGGTTATGTCTATTTGAAGCAGACTAATGCTCGAGACAGATGGTCATGCAGTGTTGCCAGGTTGGAAATATTTGAATTATTGTACCGGAGGCTTAACATTATCGCATTTGAAAGAAAACTATCATACAATCACACGTGCAAATATGTCATTTCACAAAAAAATGCGTATAGTGTAAGAAACAACCTTGTTTGAGACTCCTACGTGACGAAATCGCATCACATATGCTGTGTGGAAGCGGGCAACTTCCTGGACCTTAAACAAATAAGAGCCTGAATAGACTGGAAAAACGCGACCGATGTTTTTAATGCCTCCGAGTACAGATCTAGGGTCAGATTTACTGATTTCCTGACTTATTTTGAAAAGCCAAATCGGATCCAGAATCAGCGGCCAGGGAATTTAGTAAATTCACACACTTTTTTGTGTTAGGGTGAAATTATTGGGCGTTTTGGGCATTATTGATCGTGCATCGTACAGAGGGTTAAATTATCCAAATAAGATAATTATCGGCATGTGGGAACAATGCAGATGCTGCTTTTCCCCCTCTGTCCAATCGGGTGAGTCGAAGGCGGACTGTCCCAAGACTCAGGAAGCGACATGGTGCTTGCTACAGAGCAACTGCGGGCTACGGGGAGGGTCAGGTGCATCACTAGCCTTGAAACATGACTGTCATGGATGCACTTCAACCTGCTGTGGGGGATACTGCCCACATTTGATGTCGCTACAGACAAGGCAGCATCAGACAACTCACAATGGCTTATAATGACTGCTTGAGGCTGCTACTTAGAGCTCCAAGAAGCTCCAGTGCAAGCCAGATGTTTGTTAGTGTCGGGGTACCCACCTGCTCTGCTGTGCTACGTAACCTTATACAGGTTTATGTGTAGGACATCTGAGTCAGTAAATGACATCATCGCTGTCATAACGGACCCTACACGCAGTTCTGTCAGGTTCTCATCTAGACTGTGGAACCATTGGCGTACATGTTTGTATGTCAGAAACTGAACAATGTGGGCTATTTGCATTTTATTTTATTTTTTTATTTTCTGTTATTTTATTGTGTTATGTTGTATAATTGTGATATGGATCTCCCTGGGTCTGAAATAAAGATTGAATTGAATTGAATTGTGTTGCTTACTGTACATCACTGTGTAGGCCTACTATAGGGTCAGTGACAGTCCAATGTTGCCAGCCCTGGGCCCCTGGCTCCACTCTGTATGGGGGGGGACAGCAGCCAATAGGAAGCAGGCATGACGCTGAGGAAATTGAAGCGGTTCATAAACCTGAGTCGTGTCATCCCCTTCTCTGTCTCTTGCCTTGCTGCTTTGGACATAATATAGGTATGTCACACAGCTGGTCTGATCTTGTGTAATATGCAAATTACAATATAGCATAATTGCAATATATCAATTAGTTAAAATTCCAGTGTTTACATAAATATGACATATTTTTGGTAACATGGCAAATTATTTTCTAAATTATGTTACTGGTACTTTCTTGGCTCGAATCTTCAAAATGTCAATTTAAGCACCAGGTGACTCAGTACACACCAGAGGGCAGCAATAGGCAGGCAGTTTCTAGAGGTTAATTTGATTATTTCAACAAACGTGAAACGTTTCATCAGTGCAGCCTAACCTTCATCTCTGTTAAAGATGTACGGTTAACCATTAACGATACTAGTGTTAACGATTTGAAGTTCATTCTTCATGGAACCAGCCCCAGGACTACCTCTTTTTATAATTCACACCTTCCTTTGAAACACCAAGGAGATGGAGCAGCATTGAAAGGCAATGTAAGTGAATTCAGTTGGTTTCCTACTGTCTTGCTTAAATTGAATTAATTTTTTGTCATTACTTTACTCTGTGCTTTGTTCATCCTACCCTACAGCACTAGCACTTGTAGGAATAGATAATGCGGGCATGAATTCAACAAAATGTCTTTATGGCTTTTTTTTTTTGCTTTGTTCTTTTATTTGTCTCTGTGACTTTTTCCATGATGCAAACATGTTATCACCTAACAACCAAAACCCATTTGCAGTGGTGGAAAAAGTATTACAATGTTTTACTTAAGTAAAAGTATCAATACTGCTGCAATGTAGAAAAGTCCGGAATTAAAATTTACTTGAGTAAAAGTACAAAAGTATTGGTAAACTGTACTGCTCACAATGCGTCACATCGCGACGCATTGTGAGCTTGTAGATCGGTCAAATGGCTGACATGTATATAGGGCTGAAGTGGTTAATGTATGTTTTGTAGTAATAATAATCAAAATCTACAAAATAACTAGTAACTAAAGTTTTCAAATTGTAATGGAGTAAAAGTACAATATTTGCCTCTAAGATGTAGTGGAATAGAAGTAAAAGTACTGAAAATTGGAAATACTCCAGTATGGGCACGGTCACACACTGCACTTTAATTCTACCTATGAGGGTGGATTCTGCAAATGCTTTTCAATGGGAATGGCGTGGTCAGGGACGTGCACAGATAGACTCTAGGTGGTGCTAGAGCACCTGCCCTTTGCCCTCTTGACCAGAGGGCAAAGGGCAGTTTATAGCAGGGGTCTTCAACAGGGGGTCCAGGACCCCTAGGGGGTCCTCAGAGTTACTACAGGGGGTCCGCCAAATCTTTATGTGATATGATTTTTCTTTTTACCATAACCACTCGAAACCTAGCATCCCTTTTCTGAGGAGAACTTTAGCCAAAAATAGCCGATCTACAAGCCCACAACGCCTCGCGCTGCGAGGCGTTGTGGGCTTGTAGATTGGCTATTTTTGGCAAAGAGATATAGGTGTAGAGGGAAAAAAGAGCAGACCAAGTAAACAAAAAAATGTATAATTTACTTGAGCACCTGCCCCTCAAAATGTCTGTGCACGCCACTGGGCGTGGTTATGTCTATTTGAAGCAGACTAATGCTCGAGACAGATGGTCATGCAGTGTTGCCAGGTTGGAAATATTTGAATTATTGTACCGGAGGCTTAACATTATCGCATTTGAAAGAAAACTATCATACAATCACACGTGCAAATATGTCATTTCACAAAAAAATGCGTATAGTGTAAGAAACAACCTTGTTTGAGACTCCTACGTGACGAAATCGCATCACATATGCTGTGTGGAAGCGGGCAACTTCCTGGACCTTAAACAAATAAGAGCCTGAATAGACTGGAAAAACGCGACCGATGTTTTTAATGCCTCCGAGTACAGATCTAGGGTCAGATTTACTGATTTCCTGACTTATTTTGAAAAGCCAAATCGGATCCAGAATCAGCGGCCAGGGAATTTAGTAAATTCACACACTTTTTTGTGTTAGGGTGAAATTATTGGGCGTTTTGGGCATTATTGATCGTGCATCGTACAGAGGGTTAAATTATCCAAATAAGATAATTATCGGCATGTGGGAACAATGCAGATGCTGCTTTTCCCCCTCTGTCCAATCGGGTGAGTCGAAGGCGGACTGTCCCAAGACTCAGGAAGCGACATGGTGCTTGCTACAGAGCAACTGCGGGCTACGGGGAGGGTCAGGTGCATCACTAGCCTTGAAACATGACTGTCATGGATGCACTTCAACCTGCTGTGGGGGATACTGCCCACATTTGATGTCGCTACAGACAAGGCAGCATCAGACAACTCACAATGGCTTATAATGACTGCTTGAGGCTGCTACTTAGAGCTCCAAGAAGCTCCAGTGCAAGCCAGATGTTTGTTAGTGTCGGGGTACCCACCTGCTCTGCTGTGCTACGTAACCTTATACAGGTTTATGTGTAGGACATCTGAGTCAGTAAATGACATCATCGCTGTCATAACGGACCCTACACGCAGTTCTGTCAGGTTCTCATCTAGACTGTGGAACCATTGGCGTACATGTTTGTATGTCAGAAACTGAACAATGTGGGCTATTTGCATTTTATTTTATTTTTTTATTTTCTGTTATTTTATTGTGTTATGTTGTATAATTGTGATATGGATCTCCCTGGGTCTGAAATAAAGATTGAATTGAATTGAATTGTGTTGCTTACTGTACATCACTGTGTAGGCCTACTATAGGGTCAGTGTTATGCAGGCACAAAATCTTTTTAGATAGGGGCCTGTGGCCAAATACACATTGGTCATGACATGAAAATGTTTAGAGTATCACTAATCAAATCTCCATCTGCATGTGGGACAGCTGCCAGGAAGCAGTCATGAAGTTGAGGAAATGTAAGCGCTTCATGCACCTGAGTCCTGTCATCCCCCTTCTCTGTCTCGCCCTGCTGCTTTGGACATACAGGTATGTCACACAGCTGGTCTGATCTTGTGCAATATGCAAATGACAATATAGCATAATTGCAATGTATCAAATAGTTGAAATTATATTTTTTGCATAGTTTTATATATTTTAACATGACAAATTATATTCTCAATGAAATTATGTGTATTTTGTTGGTTCAAATCTACAAAATGGCATTTTAAATTAAGCAGGGTTAATTAGCTCAGCCTCAGTCTTGTATACAGGTAAACATTCTGCCAAGAACTTACCAAAGTACAAAGGAAAAGGATAAAACCGTATAAACAACAAGACATATGGGCATGGTCCTATCTTGCGCCATATGTAAAGCGGTGTAAAACACACCCAGTGCCCACATTGTACCAAATGTACTTTATACCCATCTGTGTGCCCATGGGCGTGTTGGTCTTATCTGCTTCCATGTATTTCCCTGCTATTTAAAGAGCACATTCGTCGCTCCAGTGCCTGCCCACCACCACGGAGGTTGTGGGTTTGAATCCACCGTGGTACATCCGGCTTTGTCGAGCGTCTACTCTACGCGAACACAATTGGCCCATGTTCGGGGTAGGGAAATCGGGCGGGGAGGGTGAAAATTGTCACTGCACATAATCCACGGGCTGGGGCGGCACCTGTCAGAAGGGAGGGTTGGGCGGGAGGAGTAGAACAAAGGCTCTATGTCCTCCCTGTGGGGGTTCCTCACTGGTAGGTGGGTCAGTAGGACACAACAGATGTGACGACACAGAAATGCGTGTGGGGAAGAATCAATTGGCAATTGGCATCCTTGAATACACTAAAGCACTTCACCCCGCTGGTCCAGTGTAACTGGGTGTAAACAAATACAGTTTTGAAAAGCATGGGTGTGCCAAGTTAGTTTTTCTATGCTCTTTTTGTCTATTTCATGCACTTTAGCACTTTAAAAGCATCAATCAATCAACGTGACATTTATATCACACAGGTCTTGAAACAAGCCAGTGGCTTTCTTGGATTTCTTTTTATCCTATTTAGTTGACCTGGTATTTGAACTGTACTTTCATGTGCTTTTTTTCTGCAAACTTCTAAAGTATTTAGTCAATCAATCAAATGGGTATTTGGCCCAATGTGAAGCAAAGGGCTTTACATGCCTGTTTGCTATAGGATTAGGATTAGGAATACAGACATAAAATCACTCACACTTAGCTGAAGAAAGGAACAACACTGCTGTTTTCAAAGACAGGAAATGAAACACAGAAGAGTGGCTTCGATGGACTGATTGATTGAATACTTTATTAACGGTTTGCAAATAATAACAATAAACTTTATTTGTATAGCACCTTTCATGACATGAAATGCAGCTCAAAGTGCTTTACAGAGCAAGAATACACCACATACTATACAAATAGTACAGTGGTACGATTATACAATGGTGCTAAAAGGATAACACAAAAAGTTTGTTTCCATTGTGGTCTCCATTGTGGTCCCGTGTATTCAATTCATCGAGACATTTAAAGACCTACAATAATATGCAATAATATAGAAGACATCATCAACACTAGTAGCAATAAAATGTATATGTGCAGT
The DNA here is from genome assembly GCF_963454915.1 of Gymnoscopelus microlampas. Taxonomy (NCBI): domain Eukaryota; kingdom Metazoa; phylum Chordata; class Actinopteri; order Myctophiformes; family Myctophidae; genus Gymnoscopelus; species Gymnoscopelus microlampas. Next base: position 18,680,436 of record NC_139945.1, on the reverse strand, counting down.
AAACAGTTGGGACTGCAGCAGGCTCAGTGGTGTAAAGTAACTAAGTACATTTACTCAAGTACTGTACTTAAGTACAATTTTGAGGTATTTTTACTTTACTGGAGTATTTCCAATTTTCAGTACTTTTACTTCTACTCCACTACATCTCAAAGGCAAATATTGTACTTTTACTCCACTACAATTATTTGAAAACTTTAGTAACTAGTTACTTTGTACATTTAGATTATTATTACAAAACCACTTCAGACCTATATATATAATTTAGCAATTTGAACATAGCCGATCAACAAGCTCACAGAGTGACGTGTTGTGAGCTTGTAGATCTGCTATTTTCAAAAGCTTTTCATACATTTGAAAACTTGTGAAAATGAGACCTTCTCCATAATGAGTACTTTTACTTTTGGTACAGTAAGTATATTTCAATGCCAATACTTTTGTACTTTTACTCAAGTACATTTTTGATACCAAACTTTTACTTAGCAGAGTAACAGAGTATTTCTACAATCAGGTATTGATACATGAACTTAAGTAAAAAATGTGAGTACTTCTTCCATCGCTGTATCCAGTGGTGGGACATGCTCTCCTACCAAGAACTGAATCAGAGGATGCGTAGCCAAAAGCAATGACACATATATTGTAAACAAACATGGCCAGTGGAATAACACAATGGTATATCTAAAACAAACTATAAATAGTCCAGGACAATGGGGAGAGAACCACATCGTAGAAGCCTTTCTCCATACACCACAGCTCAATAGTCTCCGGAACACAATACGGTGTTCTATACAGGCTGCGTGCTTGTGGACATATCGACTAGTCTCATTTGGCCAAATGGAATTAGCAATCTTTATAAAAACTTCACCTATAGATTGATTTTTTGATTGAATCCTTTTTTAGAAAGACATGGTAAAAGTACATGGAAGTACAATTCACAATACAAGGTCCTCTAAACTGGATCGCTCATAAAAGCACTTGGCTTATTTAAAATGAGATCCCTGTGCACTCAAACCATGATGACATTTAAGAAGACATACAAATATACACTACTATGCAAAATGTCATACAATCAGCTTACAGGTTACTGGTATGAAAAACAAGAAATATGTACAATAGACAGTTTTAGGAGGAGGGGAGGGGGCGGGGTAGGTTAAGACTTTGACAGGGGCCAATTTGGAATTGCAGCCTCCTGAAGGTGATTCTTTAGGGCAGTTTTGAAAGTGAGTAGGGTTTTACACTCCTTGCAAAGTGCTTCATGGGAAAAACATTGGTTTCATGTATTAATTCTACACAGATTTTCAACTCTAACTTATACGGCTTCATGAGTTCCACCTGTGCTTCACCAGGTATTTCCTAGAACTAGGAAAAAGTATGCTTCGAGCATTTGGCCCTCCCTATGGGCCTGTGTGCTTCAGTAGTTTGAAAACCCAGTGATGTAATAAGGGTAATTTGGAAACGTCTACGCTGTGTGCAATTTCCTTCATTGATGGTTGCACTGTATTATTGTTCTATTATTATTGTGTATAATAAGTTGTACTGGTCACATCATGTAATGTAGCCAACTTGGGATTGAATGTGATTGGAAAACAGGACTGATACATGCTGACCTTTTTTTTTTTAATCTGGAAAACTGTTATGTTTCCATCTGGGTGAGGGAATGGGGGCACTGAACCTGGTCATACGTAGCCTTATAGACTAGAACTTCTTACGCCGACCCTGGTCATCTACAGTATCTTAAACAGCATAGTGTAACACTGCAGAAACTGACACTGTCGTGGTACACGACGTCACTCCTCTGATTCCAAAACAGCGGCTTGCCATGTTACACAATGTTCTTTGTAAAAAAGCAAAGCTGGCATTAAGGCTGGACAGTCTTTATGCCACTATTGCAGGATATCTGCATAAAAGGGGCTACGTATACAGCATGGTATATTAACATGTCTGGCAAGGCCTGTTTTAGATAGCTTGTCCTTCGGCCACACCGTAAAGAGACAATGGAATTCATTCAGATATGTTCTCATTGGACCTACTGTACAGCCCTGATGGAAAGGCCGGGTTTTGGAGCCAGAACTACAGATCTAGGTGCAAGTTACCTCCAGAACCTGCTGCACAACAACCAGGTGATGCCTTGTTTCTATGTTTCATAGGTCAGTGCCAGCTTCCTCACATTCCAACGGTGCACCCCCAACTGACACAGCCCTGGGAAGCAAAACAGCCTTCATGGCGGAGATCTGTGCTCGGGGGAGCACACTTTTCTAGTTTCATTCTTTATTTGTTATGCTCATGGTAGTGCATAGCAATTAATTTAATTAATTCATGATCAGAAACATACTTACTCAAACATAAAAAAAAACATAAACAAATATGGCATGTCAATTACAGTTACTTAACATAAGATTATACCAATACTTACAGTAACCTGTGAAACCTCATATGATCTAATTTGTCAACAAATAAATATATACAGCCCTCTCATCCTATCATTCTGAAATACACATCTGTTTTAAAGTACAGTAGTAATTAATTAAATCTACAATCCTCTCATCCTCTTAACTAAAAAGAAACAATTTAAGCAACTTTTCTGTTAATAGCCCTGTACATAACTAACTAGAAAGGGGCGCTCCGCGGACTGAATATCTCTGCCAGGCTGCATTGCCTAGCCAGGGCTGTGTAAGTCTTGCGTTGCAGCTATATACAGTAGCATTTCTACGACATATGCAGGGGCAGAGATAAGGGTTGGCTTACATGGCATAATATCTGGCATGAATGCATATTCTTCACGCCAATATTGCGGGATGTCTATAAGGGGCAACACAAATTGGTATTTTAACGTCTTTAATGTATTTTAATGTCTGAGAAAGAAAAGGTTGCAAAAAGATTAATTATAGGGAATGTCTATTTGCTACATATACTTTATGGCAACTTTCTTGTAGATTAGACCAAAAGCTAAATAATGTCATACATGTTCCCTCCCCTCTGCTGTTCAATGCACACCCACATGCAGAAAAGGTGCCCCTAGTGGCGGTCAATGGGACGCATACACTGCTGCTGTCGGCATACATGGAGCACCGAACATTCAGAAAAAAGGTTTGCACTTATTATGCAGTTCAATATTTATATCTGATAAGTCGTTTTTATTAAATGAAAATATATTATCATGAATCATATCTGAAGCAAATACAGTCATCTTTCAAAAACCTGCTAACTGAATCTGTAGTGTGCCTTCAGTGTGCAGGTTTTCATTATTACTAATAATCACCTATCTAGAATCTAGATGACTGCAAAATCTGGTTGAATGTTTAGCTGGGATGAAAGCTTACATCCTCGTGGCCCTTCATGGCACGTCTTAAATCCTGTCTCCCTCATCCTCTTAGGTCCGTGTCATTGCTGTAGCGCTACGGACAGAAGCAGTGGCCTATCGTTGCGTCCTCTCATGCCAAGGACAGTGCCAAACCTCTGTGGGCGACAGCTGGATTCACTCAGACCACTTTGGCTTTGAGTACGGAACAGTGGATATCCTGTGCCGCCACCCTTGGGGTTGTGGGGTCCCCTCTCATGTCGCTGTAACTTCTATTGGCACAGATGGTACAGGAAGTTGATGGTTGGATGCTATGTACAGAGAGTATAGAGGAGACAGAGCACTTCATCAGTTTAGAATGAACCTTTGAAATGCTAATGATGTAATGGTAGCACCAGCAAATTTTGGCTGATGAAAGTTGCATATTTTCAAATGAACAAAGTGTCAACCTGACGCATGTCAACACTTTATTCAGTTAAAAATACAATAATATAAAATATTATTTATTAGAAATGAGTCTTTAAAGATGGCGCTGTGAAACTGGACAATTGCATAACATTTTTTAGCCGCATGCGCTAGCAGCGCGGCTCTATAAACAGCACTAGTCTTATTCCGACGAGTGAAAAGTGTCGACACCTGAGTGAAAAGTGTCGACACCTAAATGTCATTGGCTGTCCTGGCTGTCCATCACACTTCCCCCCTTTTAAGCCCCCCTTTTAAGCCAATGGGGAGACGGAAATGTAATGGACACGTTAGTCAACGAATTAGACGAGACGAAAATGTTAGGGCGGGACGAATGGAGAAGAGATCCAATCAGAATTACTCTTTTTGAGGGACTAGTTGGGAAGGGATCCAATCAGAACGATCCTCATTGTTACGTTAGGTTGAACCACCCGGAAGCAGACCATATTAGGGGCCAGCATGGACGAACACAAATCACAACAAGGCAACACACGGAGTTACACAGCAGAGAGAGAGAGAAAGGGAGACAGCTTCAGCCAGGAGGGTTAGCCTAAATGCTAGCGTGCTTCATTAGACCTATAGTTTAGCTATTAAGTTATTATTTGCCCATGTTCACACTGACTTCAATCTTAGCTATTGCTGGGAAGACCCGTGTGGTGTCACAAAATGTTGCCACCACTTATATAAAAAACATTAGAGCGTTAATTTGCGACGCTAGGTTTGGCGAGAGAAACAAGAAATCCAAAAAACAAGTAATCAGGTCTATGAAAAGATTGGGGCCAAAAAAGCCTGCCACATGCGGCTTTATTATGACTTTGGTCATACTTGTTTTTTTCTGTGACAACAAATAACACTTTAACACTCCATTTGTATACAATTCAGCTATTATGATCTTCACCAGGCCATTGGCCGGGGACAGCAATTATGTTCCCCCCCTCGTCTGTGTGTGTGTGCAGTATATACTGTATGTGTGCGTCTGTGAATCCGGAAACTGCTTGATCAGTACCTCGTGCAGGTGGCCTAGTTGGTCAAGGAAGTCACTTCACACCAATTATTTTAAAATCGGATTCATGGTGGCACTAGACTAGCCCGCTTTACAACACTATAGGTCGTACAATCACAATGTTTGTGTGTGTGTTACATCAGTGGTTCTCAACCTTTTCTGGATCAGGTCCCATTTGAAAATCTTGAACGTTTTCGCGACCCACCCATCTGAACAAGATGAGAAGAAAAAAAAATCTTTATTGAATGTTGATAATTCTGTCTAATAATTCTGTTTTTAGGAAGAAATGTACATAAATGCGTTTTAGAATGTGTTTTTTTTAGAAAGAGCATTAGGTTTCAATGAATTGATTCAGTTACGCCCCAAAACACACATGATTTATTTCAGTACAAGGCTAAATACTACCCCTTTGCACCTTGTACATTACTTTGCGCCCAGATTATGCTAGATATTTAGCTAGCAAAACTGGAATTGGACACGTCCAAATGCACTTGCGCCATATACTTTAGAGTGGTTCTCAACCTGTGGGTGGGACAGTGAAGTGTCGATTTAAGGACTTTTAAGACCTTTATAATACCAAGAAAAAAAGAGAAAAAAAAGACCGTTACTGCATCAAAAGTAATCTACAAACTATACAATAAAAACTGTGAGGCCAGGTGAGCTTAGATCTGCTATTTTCACAATATTTATCTGTGGAACCGTGTTAAACTAAATGTAATGCCTCAGTCAACTCCTACATTCCAAGTGCGTGTCAGGGTGAAGGGTCCCCAGTTCAAATATGATAATTTTAGGGGGTCACGGCCTGAAAAGGTTGAGAACCACTGCTTTAGACCATGCACTATAGATGGTTGTGTGTCTTGTTTTTGTCTGTAAGGTGAGGAGCAGCAGCCAGTGTTTCTGGATGTGTTGAACCAGCAGACGAGAAGCGACTCCTTTCCTCACAACTTCACAGTTTGCCTCTCAACCATGTTTAATTTCACCAATGCACTGCAGGTACTGGTCTTGCCTCACCCAGCATATTCAGCAAACTACAGTATAGTCAAAGTTGGGGTCTGAGAAACATTATCTGCGAGTCATTTAAAGTACCATTTGTGGTGAACCTTTCAGCTGGTCCAGACTATGGAGATGTTTAGGCTACTGGGGGTGACCAGAGTGGTCATCTACAAGACCAGCTGTAGCCCAGATACACAGAGGATTCTGGACTACTACACACACACAGGTAGATGATTGTGTGTGGTCATGTGTACAGCAATCCGTGGACAGGTGTGTGTGTGTGTGTGTGTGTGTGTGTGTGTGTGTGTGTGTGTGTGTGTGTGTGTGTGTGTGTGTGTGTGTGTGTGTGTGTGTGTGTGTGTGTGTGCGTGCGTGCGTGCGTGCGTGCGTGCGTGCGTGCGTGCGTGCGTGCGTGCGTGCGCGCGCGCGCGTCTTGTCCTATCACTGTGTAAGTTAACACAATTGTAATTCATTGCCTCCCTCCAAGGTCTGGTGGAGGTGATTCCTTGGTCCATGCCCAGTCATCTGAATATGTCTGCTAGCTGGCTGCCTCAACTCAGTCCTGGTCAGATGCATTACTATGGCCAGATTCCTGCTCTGAATGATTGCGTCTACAGATACATGTACCAGACACAGTACATTGCGTTGCACGATATAGATGAGCTCATACTGCCGCAACAAGTGGACAGGTATATCTCTGTGAAATTTTAATCAATTTCTATCATTATAATAGCATATAACTAACTGGCCAATTCAGACAGACTCAAACAAATCAAATGATTTGAGTTTTTTTTACCGAATTTTGACCTGTTGCTGGCCTTCTTTGTGATAGAGGAACCAGATAGCGGTTTCGCAAATGTTAATTGCGAAACCGCAAGCTCCTCTGCAATCACCACTATACTCAGGGAAGATTACAATGCAGCAGAGAAAGAAAAGCTAAATAACCGTTATCTGACAACATACGTTACCTCACTTCCAGTTGTGAGGTTTTACTACTGTGCCTATCCCATGGACATGTGGACATGCTGTACTCGTTTATAAGTATTAAAAACAGAGAAAAGAAAAATATAACATGCCACGTGACAAAGGCAGAACATCAACAACATAAGTCAGCGTAGTCTAGGCATAGCACAGTATCATAACCTTCTTATCAAATTAAAACTAGATTAAGGAGGTTATGTTTCTCTTAATATAATTATAATCCATTTGTCTAATAGGGGCTGGAGTCTGGATGTGCACGAGTGCTCTCCAATTGAATTAGCCCAATAGGGGTATTAGGCTTCCAAGCAAGGAAGCATAGCTTGTAATATGAAGGAAAAAGAAAGAATAACTTATACAATGAATTGGAGTTTCAAATCTTTCACAGCAGCATATTGATGTTGATTTCCTATATAGAAAAGCACAGGTCTCCGGCAGGCCAGGTTGCGTACAGGGTCTGAACATTTTGGAACTCAGTCCTAGACAATCAGAATGGAATATGGAAGCTGATATATCACATGAGATAATGTGTACTAAATTGTGTGAGTTTTAGACAAAACACTAGTGTAGTAGTAGAGTAGTGGTAAAAAGTATGTTAAGAAGAAACCACAAATCTAGTCTGGCACAAGGAATTTATTTTTACGCCCTATGGCCCTATGCTATGAAATTAATGCAAATGAGTATTGATGAGCAGGCAATGCTTTACGAGTGCAAGCTTTCAACACATAACACAAGTGTTATTTTGCAAGTAGACCGCACTCACTTCGGATGACATGTTTGCAAACAGACACACAGACCGACAGTCAGGTAGACAAATACTGAACAAGACTATATATAGAGACGGAACATATAACAAATGATCTGTCACCAGTTGGCCAGAGCTCCTGCCACTGCTGGAGCAGAAATATGGTGCCGACTTGGGCTACATGTTTGAGAACAACGTGTTTCCTACCACTGTCGTCGCATCGCCTCCTCCTTCCACCCCCCGACTTCTTCATCAGCATCACGATGGCTGCTGCCCCGAGTGGCAGGGAGTATCCGGGGTCAACATCCTGGCACACCTGTACCATGAACCCTCGAACGACTACCCGTTCCACAACTTTAAGATCATTGTCAACCCCCGGGCAGTGTTCAGCACCACCGTCCACGGATTGCTGTACTCTAAGAGGGGTTGTATTCGAGTCGAGGACAACATGGCAAAGATGTACCATACTAGGTAAGGGAGAAGGATTGTATGTGTGACTGTGTTTGGCATATGAATGTACTTCACAGAGTGAATTGAAGACCAATTGCGCAGAAAGAAGTGGTGTCTCATAAGGTAGACTGCATGGGGCTGCATAGAAGTTAGATAGGCCCTATCTTCCGCCTGGTGCAATGCCGCTTAAGTGTAAGGTGCATTTGGTAACGTCCCCCCGACACAGCTGTTAATTTCTCTCCTTGTGCCCGTGTTGTCTAGATACCAAATGATCTTACGCTTCAAGTTAAAACCAGCTGGCCAGACGTTGGTCCAGAGAGTTCATTGTGATGTGTAGCTATGTTCTATCTTTTCTCTAGAGCTTCAGTGCAGACCGATTTGACAGCAGATGAGCTGGTGTATGATGGCCGACTGCTAGACTACAGCACACGTCTCATCCCTGCTGTTAACACTGTCCTCAGACAGACTGGACTCATACCACTGCACCGCACCAAGTAGCAAGGAGTGTGACTGTCCGCATGTGTACACCTGTACTCAGGGAAACCAGATTAGCAGGGATTGTGTGTATGTTTACATTTATCCGTCTGTACTGTATATTGCACAGATCTGTGTGTGTGTGTGTGCATGCGTGCGTGCGTGCGTGCGTGCGTGCGTGCGTGTGTGTCTAAAGCTGGAGCAGGTGTGCTTCCTCTGTGTGCCTTCCTTAGCTGTGGGTGTTCAGCTAACAAAACATAGAATTGTGCAAGACATGTCTCAGTTTACCATTTGTAATCTGTCGCGTTTCGGCGCGAGGTCTTCATTAGACCAAGTTCAAATGTTTATTTTGGAGTGCCCCTTTTTTCCACTTTAATTATTGTGGATTCTTGTGTGTGTGTGTGTGTGTGTGTGTGTGTGTGTGTGTGTGTGTGTGTGTGTGTGTGTGTGTGTGTGTGTGTGTGTGTGTGTGTGTGTGTGTGTGTGTGCGTGCGTGCGTGCGTGCGTGCGTGCGTGCGTGTGTTTATTTTATTTATGAAATGCACGTTTGAAAGATGTTGGAATTCATTTAATTGATGAAAAGCTGTGATTTTTTTCTTTTCTTTTTTACTTAGAAATAATATGTTGTTTTTAATGGAAGACACAAAAAGGGCTTATTTACTCACAACCCATAAAAATTGGCCCACGACCCAAACATGGGTAATAATGCTGGAAAGGGTTCCAACTTCCAACATTTCCAGGAATCCACCTCTCTGGGGACCTCTCCTGGCTTGCAAAAGGCACAGCAGTGACCTTCCATTGAGTGATATGTTATTGTTATGACCCTGATTAGTCCAGGGGCCAATACTGATATTTTCAAAAATTGGTACTACCTGAGGTGGCCGTAAAAAAAAAAAAATGTATTCCTACATGTCTCTTATATTTTGGTATGATACATCTTCCAATTCAGTAGCTTAATGACAGTAATCACTCTAAACAAGCCATATGAAACCGTGATGTGTGTGAATCATTTATATGACTTCTAGACAATACTTTTTGGAATCCAATGGTCTTATAAACAGTTGACCCAAGGGTAATTTTACCAGTAGAATCAATTTCTGCTGAGGAAAGTTTGGTATTGTGCATATTTAATAAGATAATTGCATAATTGAACACATTTGTGAAAATAATCACATGATAAATACAATTACAGTTAGATATTTCAAAAAGTGTAAAACATATGTGAGAAAAAATAGTGGAGATACGTCTGTGACCTACTGGCAATGTGCACAAGCAATTTGGTGCTGATCGGCAGAACGGTTTGCGAGATTAGCTCGGACAAACTGCTACAAACTGTAGTTGTAATAGCTGTGAGGGAATATGTCAACACTCATAAAGATTGTGCACTTAGTGACAGGTTTAATTAAGTAATGTGTGCGCGCGTGCGTGTGCACACACACACACACACACACACACACACACACACACACACACACACACACACACACACACACACACACACACACACACACACACACACACACACAATAGATATATGTTGTTCACCTTTGGCCTTATTATGTTCTGACCATCAGAATATCATAGAATTAAGGAACAGGCCCTATTGTTTTAGGTGTTTTGTTTTGGTCCCGTGACACAAGCAGTTCCTCTCTTGTATTTGTAAAAGAGTACCATTAAACACAATGAGTTCAATTTACTTGGCACATGAGCTCATGTATTAAACTTCTATCTCACAATGCAAAGTGTCTCAGACTCTGTGTGACTTAACAAATACTGATTGGTACAGAATTCCTCGACAACGTGCTCACCACCACCAGAAAGTCCAAGATCCAGCACAGGCTGTTGTTGTGGCCTGGGTCCCTGAGCTTGTTCTTGTCTTTGGAGGGGACTATGGTGTTGAATGCTGAGCTGTAGTCCAGCAACAGCAAATCCTGCCCGTGTACAATTTGCTTCCTATCTAAATTAGTTTTCTCATACCAACAGCAATATAATAATTAAGTAATAAATATAGTTCCTCTTGTTGAGGTGGGTGAGGACGGTGTTGATTGTTGTGGCTATATGGTGTCCTCCATGGACCTGTTTTGCCAGTAAGGCAAAATGCAGGGTGGGCGGTACTAACGCTACATGCTTAACATCCTTAACATGCTTTTCAAAACATTTGCTCAATATGGGAGTCAATATTTAAACGTCAACTTGCTTTTCTTTTTTTCTTTTTCTCTTTATTTTGGCACCTGCGCGACAGTGGATGATTTGAAGCAGGAGGTACAACTACACACAGGGAAAGGGAGACGTGTCCATGAAGGTGCCACGCACGCTCTCATAACGTGCATTTAATAATTGATAGTAAATTAAACTGGAAATCTCATATACGTAGATAATGTAACAATAAAAATGTCTAAAATTATTGCAATATTACATAAAACCAAACATATTCTAAATCAGAAGACACTGTATATATTATATTGTTCTCTCATAGTACCATATATTACGTATTGTGTGGAAATATGGGGGAACACATAAAACTCAAACACAAACCCAATATTCATATTATAGAAGAGAGCTATAAGAATAATAACTAGAACAGATTACTACCAACTAATACACTTTTTATCCGATTTAATACCTTACAATTCAATGGTCTAGTCCACTTAAAAACTGTGCTAATAGCATACAAGGTACACAATAATCAACTCCCGATCTGCATTCAGAGGCTGTTTGAAGCTAAAGAGACCAGGTATTGGTTGAGGGGAGCTAATATGCTTAAGGTAACTAAGGCCAGAACAAATGTAAAAAAAACAATGTGTTTCTGCAAAAGCGATGCAAATATGGAATAACTGAGAAAATGATTAGAAAATATGTAGTTCTATTGGCAAATTTAAGAAAATGTATAAAATGTATATGGTAATGAAATATATTAATATAATATGATATGATAGTTATATACGTTGTTATAGAAAATATAGTAATGTGTAATTGTTAATTATGCAATTATTTAAAGTATAGACATATTATCAATGATTGATTATGCAATTCATTTCCTGTTTTATATAGCTTAGAAATATATATATATATATATATATATTTATATTTATAGCGTATAGCTTAGAAATATTTTCTTTTTCAATAACTGAGTAGTATACAATTGATTTTCTGTTTTAAATAGCTTATTTAATGCAAGAAGGGTATAGGCACTATAAGCTAAAAGCTTCAGCCTACGCCTACGCCGTTTCGGTCAAGCAGTTTTGTGCTGCTTTGTTTTTGTTTTCAATTGTTTTGTATTTTATTGTTTGAAATGCCATATGTGTGTATGGTTATATGAGTTGACCGAAATAAACTTTAACTAACTAACTAGCTAAATCACCTGCCCTGGCTGGAATGCTGTCTTGCACGGTTGCTTTGCGGGTGTTAAAAAGGTTATTGGCCAATTGGCTTGGAGACTGATGATGACTGATACTGTCATGTTTAGAGGTCATCTATAAGAGCAGTGCTGGTAGCTGTAGGGGTGAGAAGCCTCGTCGTGCTGTTGACCTTTGTATTCTCCTGATACAGCATAGGTAAGACTTTTGTATTTTCCTTTTGTTTTGTTCTGCTGGTGAAATAGTTCATTTTAGTAGCTAATCACATACGGTTGTTTTATCTGTTTCATCATTAGTATGCTAATCAATGTATTCTGAATAATGTTCAGTGTTGTGGTTGATTAAGTAGGTCGGAGAAGGTTGCTTCAGCAATTATTTCCATTTTGAGTAGGCCTACTTTGGTTCTGCTCAACATCCATCTTGTTCAATATCTTTTTCTTCAGGTTTAGTACAGTAGTGCACTGTCATGGTTAATTTAATCATGATCACTATATTCTCATTCCATTTATTAACGACTTGAACTCTATAGTGTCTCTATACTGGGCATGTCATACTGCAATAGGCAAACATTTGGCACAAATAGCAGATCTATAAGCTCGTAGATTGGCTATTGTCGGTGAAGATATTTAGTATAGAGGTAGGGGTAAGGAGGGCAATTTCAGACCCCTGGGGGACTACAATCAACAAATTATATAGGGTTTAACCACATGAAAGAACCCTAGCGAACATGAACATTCAGAGGAAATAGCTGATCTACAAGCTCACAATGCGTTGCAGTGGCAAGGAGATAGCCCTGGGACATCCCAGTCAACTACAGGTAGGGTTTAAGTGGTTAATGTAATAATCATCACTGGTTATATCCTCATGTTGTTTATTAATCTTATCATAATCACTGATTACAGTATAACATAATTTATCCTCTTTACTGGAATTGATTGTTGCTAGCTTCCTCGTTCCTTCATAGTAACGTTTGTGTGTACGTGTCCCAGTGGTCATCGTTCTCATGTCTTGGAAGGACACGTTTGGTTACATTACCATAAGTTTGTACACATATCCTAGGTCTAGGACCTTCAAAAGCACTTTGGCCACCTTGTAGGCTATGTATTCTCATAAATGGTACTGTATAGGCAGCCGCATATTATCTACTCTTAGCTACATATTCCAGCAAAACACACATCCCTGAATTATATTTTTAATACTTTTTAAATATCTCAATATTTTACATATATCAGAAATTAAAAGGAGTATCAACCATTGGTTTACAGCAATGGTTCTCAATGTTTGGTCTGGGGTTCCCCAAGGGTCCCCAGATAAATAGGAATATGTCTGGCAACCAAATGGCACACTACACAATTTAAACCACTCAGGTGGAATTTGTTCTATAGTATAAGTGTAACATTTATGACAACGGCTTGCTCGTCGTAGTGGCACGTGGTATTTTTCGGTGAGAAACAATACATATGCAAACAAGTGTAACTCAGGCTTTAGACATTCACTATCAAAGGTATGCAGATACTGTATGTGGTGAAACCGGTCATGGTAGCAACCTCATAACCTCTTGATTTAGCATGCGTTGTCATTGTCAGGTATGCAGATACACGGGTGTGATAATGATATGCCTGACCCTGTCCTGGAAGAGGGGTTTAACCAGTTTTACTTGATATTTGATTCCCATGATGATGATTTCAAACTAGCTGAGTTGCTTCAGAGTGCAGTTAGATTCAGACTGATGAATTGGACATTTTGGAGAACTCTTGAACCGACAAAAGAGAGAAGCCATTACAGGCATACTGTACATTTGGTGAAAATGTAGGCAAACATTTGACGAAAGTAACAGATCTACAAGCTCACAAGTTCACGACATGACACGTTGTAGCTTGTAGATTGGCTATTCTTTCTCAGTGAAGAGATTTGGTGTCGAGGGAATAAAGGAGGGGACCTCTGGGAGACCCGATCAATGCAGTCATTTTAGATTTTAGCTATATGCTGGATATATATCGACATCATTTTTTCAGAAGACTCTTAGGATTTAGCACAGTGGTTCTCAAAAATAGCAGATGTACAAGCTCACATCGTGTCACTTGCTGCGCTGGGAGGCTTGTTCATCTGCTATTTATGAACATTTTTGAAACAATCTTGAAAGAGTTTGAATAATTTTGAACAATTGTGATGGCTGACTCAGCAGCCACACATATAGAGACTATAATGTATGGTAACTCTTCTTTTTGCTTTATACATTTAGTGTTTATTTTCAGTTGTCCATTATTAACCAGTTGAAATGACATAATTTATTGTTTAGTTGTTTTTCTACGAGTTTATTTGCATTTGATTTGACTGAGTTTCTTTGAGTTACCAGATCTGTGGGAGGGGCTGACTAACATACATGAGCATGATGGGCTGGCCAAAGCAATGGGGATCAGCTGCTCCAGATCTACAGCTAATTGGAGAAATTGGACTGCACCACAGTCCCTCTGTACCATGGGGTGGGGCAGGGGTTTTGAGTGTGTGTTTCAATTGTAGTCTTTGGCTTTTCCCCCTTTTGTATTAACAGTGGTCTGACCGTCCCTATATATGTCCACCTCCTGTATCAATCTAGTTAGTTAAGTTTTCAGTTCAGTTGTGTTGTTCAGTCCCAGTTTGTTTTGTTATTTAGTTTAATTTCCTTTGTGTTGAGCACATTTGTTTTGTCAAACATTTATTTGCAACGACGAAAAAAGAAAAGAAAGAAAAGAAAAAAAAAAAAAGAGAACAATGTTTTAAAACCAACAAAGTTTTCCCTGTGTTTCTCCTTCCGACCAACTCGGTCCCTGACAACAATGTTGAATTTTTTAACACAAACTTTCTCTTCTGGGTCCGAATACATATCATTTTGGGGGTCCTTGGCACAAAAAAAGTTTGAGAACTACTGATTTAGAAGGCATTTGTGGAATCGGCCTCAGGTCTTAATGGGTTAAGTTGTCAAAACCGTGCTTTGTTCTTGCGTGGCATTTTCACATCTGTGTTCCAGCTCTATCACAGAAAATCCCCATTTTGGAAAGAATCCATGATTGTTCCATATTGGCCAAGATTCCATCACCAAAGGCGTTTTTTGATTATCGCCCCCCAGATCGATCGCATCTTTTACCTTACCTTACCTGTAGGCCAATTACGGTGCAGAAAGGTGGGACTCTGGAGCATGTGGTGTGTTGTTATGTCTGAGAAACAATAATAAAAAAAGACATTGAGCGCTGTCCAAAAGCTGATGGACTGCACTGTATGTATGTAGCCTATATGTATGATGTGACATGGGTTTTACTAACATGATTGGATACCACAATTCACCTCACTTTCCTAACTTGAGAAAGTTCACGTGCTAAAACACACTTTAAGGATGAAAGCCGGTACCTCTCAGACATGGCCCATATCTTAGAGAGAAATGCATACTTTTAATTTAAAAAAACATTTTCTTGCACCTATTAAAAGTTATCAAAAGTTTTTAAGATGATCTTTGTGCTCTAGATTTTTCACCTCACTTTCCTCTAAACATGCATTTCCTTTTTTGGCACCATAAAACTGTATAGCATTTGGCCAAAAAATCATAAAAAAAAAGAAATGTTGAAACATTTTAAATAAAAAAAAAAAAAATCTAGTTGTTATTCATGATTTTCTAGTTTATGCAAATAATAAGGTAAGGTATGGCTTATATGTGGTGGACACGCCACAAAGTATATTAAAATAACTGATCTTTTAAGATAGTTTGCCCATATGCAGAGCATTTCCACACATTTAACCTTTATTGTAACAAACTTGCATATATTCAAATGTTGTTTTTCTTTTGTTTTTGTTTTTCTCAACGATAGGCACACCCAAAAGGTCACTGGTTTGCTGGGGACTCCACATCTTCTGCCAATTGAAAACAGCTATAATCACTGTTTCTTGGATATTATCACTCTAAAACGCCACACCCAATTGTTCATTCTTACCGCTTTGTAATATGGTTTCAAGGCGCATTAAACCTTTCATGGCTATAGTTCTCCTGGCTGGTTTGTGTTGGTACTTATTCAATCCCATCCTCAACCAGCAATTGGATTACAGTCATTACAGTCGCAACACTCCGGCCGAAGACAATGCGTCATGGGTCCATGACAATGACACCACAGCACAGCCGTCTGTGGAGAAGCGTGAACACCTCCCTCCAGCTGTCCTGCATTTGTCCATCTCTGACAGCTTTAGGAAGAAGATTCCTCAGAATGGAGCTTACTGGAACCGCCTGCTCCACTCTATTCTGAGGGGGATGGACGAGGGGCAAAATAAAATCAGAAATCAGAGTTGGCCTCATTGCAGGGAATCGAGTCAAGAGGTCTTGCTGACCAATATGCACGACTTTAATTCCTACACAGAAGTAGGCCGGGACTTTGTGCGGGGCATGGACTGCAAATCTCCCCCGATGCTGATCGATCAGCCCAACAAGTGCAGCAGGTCAGGCGATGGCCAGACTTTCCTCCTTGTGGCCATCAAGTCAATTCCCTGGAACTTTGCCCGGAGACAGGCTGTGCGGGAGACCTGGGGGAAAGAGGGGGTCTACCAGAGTGGACTGAGAGTGCGCACAGTGTTTCTCCTGGGTAGCTCGTCTCTCGACGATCCTGATCTCAGCCAACTGTTGGCATTTGAGGCACAGGTCTTTGGAGACCTGCTTCAGTGGGATTTCCATGACTCTCTTTTCAACCTGGCCCTGAAACAACACATGTTCTTCAAATGGTCACAGAAGAATTGTCCACACATCTCGTTTGTGTTCAATGGGGATGACGATGTGTTTGTAAACACCCCAAAAATACTCAGCTACCTAAAGTCTCTGGGGCCTACGAAGGCCTCTCAGGCCTATATCGGACACATTCTTACCTCAGCCTCTCCAATTCGGGACCCTAAATCTAAATACTATGTTCCTCTTAGCTTCTATGATGGCCCATACCCTGCTTATGCAGGAGGAGGTGGCTTCCTGTTTTCGGGTGCCTTGCTACAACCCCTGTATAATGTCTCATATGTCATCCCTTTCTTTCCCATCGATGATGTCTTCATTGGAATGTGCTTTAAGGCACTAGGAATTTCACCTGAGACACATGCAGGCTTCCGGACCTTTGATATTAGGGAGCAAGATCGTGAGAACATATGTGTGCATAAAGGATTGATTTTGGTTCACCAGCGCAGCCCACAACAGATTAAGATGCTGTGGAGGGGCATTAACAGTCCACTGTTGACATGTTGACATGATCTTGCAATGATGCTGAAATTGTGTTACACCCCCATGGGGAAAATGCCGTAGAAGTGACCAAAAAATGAACAAAGGAAATTAAAAATATTGCTAAATGTCTAAAAGACCGTCTTATTCTAAATGTTGGAATGGCTGTACTTTACCAATAGAAACATAATGTAGAAATGATTCTGACCTCTGCACGAATGGACACATGAAATTACTCTTTCACACCTTACTGTATGATGAGTTGGTCTCAGGCAGGAAGACCACTCTAATAATAACATAAAGAATACATTATAAAAACAACAAAGATTATCAGTTACCATTGTCATATGTTGAAATTGTGATTAGCCTATGCACTCAAAAATATTTTCTTAGATATCTACTTATATAATCGGCAAGTCACTTCCGCGCGCCGCTGACGCTATAGCCACAGCTCTGTAATCGAGTAAACACAACGCCGACACACCACATCTCGCCAACACACTAGCCACGGCGGCCGCACTGAATTTACGGGTGGCGTAGGGCACCTCTCATTGCTCACGATACAGTTTCCACGGCGCAACATAATTAATTCTACTCACCACATTTCGGACAAAACGGAAGGGGAAACAGCTTCGTACCGTTTACCGTGCGCACCACGAGGCAACTTTTTTTTATTTTTTTTAAACTTTTGCACATTTTAATCCGACGATTTGGGTACCCCAATATACACGCGCCCACGCTGGGCCCCGTGCGCGGCTGGGGTCGAGGGGGGGGCGTAGCCCCCCGAGACTCTAGTAATTAATAATAGTTAGTGTTCCTCCACCCCTTGAGGAACTTTGTTACATTCTAATTACACTTAATGTGTAATTCTTTAATATTATTGTGTGTAGTGTGTTGTGTATTTTACTGTGTTATACTGTAGTGTGTTTCATTCCAGCATAGTGCTGGTGAGAATGCTGAAAGGGCTTCGGGGCTTTAAGAGTGATCTGTTTTGATTTGATCGCTTAAGGTCTTAAGGCACACTGAGTCCGATGCAATTTTGTATTGGTCAATCAGTTTTTTGCACATCTGAAAAAGTGCAGGAATAGAACTGGGATAGATTGAAATAATGACACAACCTCGCAGCTACTTGTCAGAAGACAATCTGAGAATGTGGCTGGATTGTCTGAGCCTGGTTAACAAAATGTAGAATTTGATAATCTGATCCGATTTTGAAATCTGTGAAGGAGATACAGTTTTAAACTCCTGAGCCATGATTAAATTAGACAGTTTGAATGAAAAACAATCACAGTATTCTGGGTCCACTGCTCTGCTTCTTTTCCTTTTAGACTAAACTTGAACTTTCACAGTTTTATATTTGTTTAATATATATATATATATATATATCTTTTTTTTTATTATGATGGCTCTCATTTCCTGTGAAGATTTGTTTTGCCAGAGACTTCATTTATTGGCAGGGCCAATTCTCTCAAACAAGTGAGCTCTGTGATACACCCATGGTGTCTCATGCAGAGAGAAATACTGTAGTTCCCTTTCACTTGGTTTCCTTGAAGGACAATCCAATGTAGCTGGTGGATGATAGTTAAGTTTTGTCCTACAAAACTCAATTACAATTTAAAAGGAAATTAAAAGGGTGCTCCAGTCCAAACATCTGAATTCTCTGTATATTCTCCTATATGTTTTAATCATAATTTTATTCCATCCCAATCTGATCATGCCTAATTCTACTGGAAGGACATAGTGTAGGTTTTACAACTATGACAGATGTGTATACTGTACAGCATAAATAATCACTTTGCAGCTTTTATGGAGCTTTTATGGAACCATTCAAATACAGTTTTGTTGTTTTAACAACAAAACAGTAAGCCATATTTATACTTTCCAGTGCCGTGCAAAAATGTCATCACATGCATTGTGAGCTTGTAGATCTGCTATGTTGGCTATTTCTGACAGGTTGAACGTGGTTAATGAAAGAACATCCTGATTCCAAACATCTTTCAAAATGTGTTATTGTTTTCCAATATGATTGCTGCATCATCATATCAAACCTGCCTTGGAGGCAAATCTTGGTGTGGAGTCGACTGAGGAGGTATGTTCCATTAGTGCCAGGTGGTCACAGTTGATTCAGTTAAAAGTTAAGCACAGATTGCATTATTCCAAAGATAATATTAACTGTATTCTAATGTAGCCTATCTGATATTTGTAACAGATGTAACTGTTTAGGTACTCTAGGTCATATAATTTGTTTTGTCCTAGGACTGTCCCTTTTTGCCAGGACAGCTTTACTTTGTATTGTAAAATAGACTTTTGATTTACAGCTTGATCTTGATGCTCTTTGGCTGTTCCAAAGCTATTGCCATAGTGTACACAATCCATATCTTTAGTATGTTAGTAGAATACCATACAGTAGTCCCTTATGTTTGCTATGTTTCCTTTTTTTACATATGTATTTTCTTTTGGAATGTGGGTATTTATTGCTTTGTTTGTACAGATGTCTCTTTTTTAGTTATTTGATATTCGTTTTGATTGAAAGAGAAGATATTTCCATTCGTTTTTTTATTGACTTTGAAAACACAATTTCTTTCTTTATATTTTGCACAAAACACCACACATTATATATACCGTAATGTATAGAATCAGTATACAGTTGAATGCATTACAGTAGCATCAGTTTACAAATCCAACCCTCCAAAATGTGGGCATGTATACTACTAGCCTTCAGGGAAAAAAAGTAAAGTAAGATCCTCTCCCAAATGAAAAGGATAAACACCTCAACCTCCACCTTACACATGGTGAACAGTGGAAAAACACCCCAACCGCTGCAGAGAACAGTTACTGTACGCTCCTGGATGTCCTTACAGTAGCCTAGCCCAGTGGTTCTCAACCTTTTCAGGCCGCGAACCCCCAAAATAGATCATATTTTAACTGGGGAGTGGGGACCCCCCACCCTGACAAGCACTTGGAATTGTAGGAGTTGAGGCATTAGTTTGTTTGACTCGGTTCCACAGATAAATATTGTGAGAATAGCCGATCTACAAGCTGAGATTGTAGATCCAATGTTTGACCAGTTCTTACAGTATAGTTTGTTGATTACTTTTAATGCAGTAATGGTATTAAAAAGGTCCCCCAAAATCATGTGGGGACCCGACCCACAGGTTGAGAACCACTGCCCTAGCCAATGGAGAAGAAATTAAGTGAGGAAAAATATAACCTTTATTACAGCATTGATTTACAATCGGATGGGCATGAGTATTCATGCCGTAACTGGACCATAACTCTTTCTGATGACTTGTTACTTAACCTATACTGCACTAGGAAAAAAAACATTGTGTACATTTTATGTACATTAACAACATCTCCCGGTGGAAGAGAGGTACAGTAATTACAATGTTAAAGATGGCAGCGCATTCTAGTGTCTAATCTCATCATCTTCAGGCAGTAATACTTGGCGACCAGTAGGTGTCCTCCTAACCCAACACCAGGGTCTAAATTTCTCAGTGGAAGAGCAGGGAGATCACCTCCAACGTTTACTGGTTATATTGTATTAACATTCTCTACCATACAGATTGGTTGAAATAATGTTTTATTGCCAGACTGCAGCTTTAATCCTGATATAGACACAGGCAATATAGGTAAAATCACAGTAAACCTACTGGTTACACAAGAGGTCAAACTACTGGTATCTGTCATTCTCTCTAACGTAAGGCACAAAACCCAGAGGTATGCTCTGAAACCAGCTCATCCTTCCCTCCCCATTATTGTGCAGAAAATACTTATCAAGTCATATCAAAACTATTATTCTTATGCAAACAGGAGATGGAATATGAAGATTCTCACTCACTCTCGTCACAGTAAAATCCCAGTGTTACTTCAACCACTATTTTAGGCTTTGCCGTATGACGGTTTCGCATGACAATAGCCCATTTACAAGTAGGCCTGTCACAATTATTAAGTAATCGCAATTATTTGAGAGCATTGCAATTCTTTTGCCGTCATTATCATTTCCATGTTGAAAATGTTTCATACATTTTCAAACATTTTCCAAAAATAGCAGAAATAGTCCATCAACAAGCTTACAATGGTTGATCTGCTATTTCATATTTTTTTAAGCATAAAATGAATAGATATGTCAGTAATTTAAGTTATTTGTCATATCTGCCCTGTGCAATTTTTGATTACGAAGCATAAAAGGCAAACAGAAATTAAGTTATTAAAATCGTTAATTGCAATTATTTTTGTGACAATTAATGGTTAACTTACATTTCTAATCGTGACAGCCCTATCTACAAGCACAAATCTTTGCCTATAATTAATTAGATGCCCAAAATGTATAGGTTGAAAGTGGTTAACTCCATAATACTAATGTATCGTACATTTGTAAACTCTCTGGAGCTAGTAAGTAACACCAGGGATTTGACTGTGCTCGTTCAACAGATCTCAGTAGTTATTTCTCGTACAGGTCCAGAGGGTAGTGCTCCTTGTACTGTTGGATATGTCTATGCATGTCTTCCTTCTGCTTGATCAGGTTGGGCGTCATCTCCTCGTACACGTCCGAGAACATCAGGTCGGCATTGGGCTTGTGGCGCTTCTCGGCCTTCTCGAACGCCTCCATCACCATCTTGCGGGTCTCCTTCCTCCAGCTGCGCTCGTCGTCCTCGCTCCACCAGTCGCGGGCCGTCATGTAGTGCCTCAGCCGCGAGATGGGGTGGTCCTGCTTGTCCCAGTAGTTGACCTCGTCCACCGAGCGGTACGCCGAGCTGTCGTCACTGGTGCTGTGGTGGCCAATTCTGCAAATCAAGTGTCATCCAAGTTAATTATATCCCATATTTCTCCCCAAAAAACTATTTTAGATTAGCCAATTATGTTTAGCCCTTCTCATTATGCCAATAAATCCTCCCACGTTTCTGTGTTGTTACCGCTGTTGTTCCCTACTGCAGGGTTCCCCAATAGGCGGCCCGCGGGCCATTTGCGGCCCGCGAGAGGCAACTGTCCGGCCCGCGACGACTCCTGTCTTTATTTTATTTTTTTTTATTTTATGAAGTTTTATCTGTATTACTGTTCAAGCAGACTGTAACAAACACATCTGTAAGTAAATAGTTGATTCTCAACATATTTTGTTTCCAGAGTGCATTTTTTCCTTGTGTGACCCTCAACACAGGATGTAAGAATCCCAGGCCTAAAATAACACAAGTGTCAAATTAGCTCGATTAGAGAAAAAAAAAGATTAGAGACATAATTTGGCCCTTGGGGAAAAGTAATTGGGGAACCCTGCCCTACTGGCTCACCCTGCCAGTGAAGAGCCCCCGCCAGGAGGACGTAGCACCTATGTCCTACTCCTCCCGCTCAACACCTCCCACCGACAGGTGCTGCTCCAGCCCGTAGAAGTCGCTAGCACAGTGACAAAGATCACCCTCCCCGCCTGGCTTCCCTCCCAATTGTGTTTGTATAGACGCTCTGCCAAAAAAGATGTGCCCTGGTGGATTCGAACCACTAGACTGCACTGTGGTGGACAGGTATATTACCCCTGCGCCACCCGTGTGACCAAATAATTGTTTTTTTTATTCACCCCCCCCCCCACACCTGCCAAAACAAACCTGTAGGTCATGGCCTCGATGAGGAAGGGCTGGTTCTCTGCCACGGCTCTGCGCCGGGCTTCCTTTGTGGCGTTGTACACTGCAAACACATCATTACCATCTACACGGATGGACATCATGCCGTAACCTGGCCCCCGAGCAGCTGTGGGAATACACAAACAACAGTGTGTTATCTGGACACATGAATGACTGTAACATAATATGTCATACAAAATGCATGATCAATATCTTAATTAAACAGATGCAGACACTGGCACTGGTCTCTTACCAATGCCGTCACCTCTGTACTGCTCGTTAGTCGGGGTAGAGATGGCGTAGCCGTTATTGCGACAGAAGAAGATTAGCGGGCACTCCAGAGTGGCGGAGAAGTTGAAGCCAGCGTGTGCATCACCCTCACTGGCTGCTCCCTCTCCGAAGTAGCAGATAACGGCACGGTTGTCGTTCTCCCTTTTAAGTGCATATGCAGCCCCAGCCGCTAAAAAAGAAAACACGTTATATTACATCAACGCTGTAGTGACTAACAGTTATTCTCACACTTTAAAGGGAAACTTCAACATTGTCCAACCTACTGTAAATCCCATTGTTTTAGGAAAACTGGCAAAGTTTCCCTATAACTTTAACTTTTTATTGATAAGGGCGTACAGTATGACACAACTGTTGCTTTTTTTGACTATGGGTTCCCAGATTGCACGGTCATAAATGTCTGAGAGTTAAGTCTGAGTGGTGACGGTGATTCTGGTTGTTTGCTTGACGATTCTTGTGAGAATCAAACCTCAAGACGCTCGACAGAGGAGCACCCCGCCCCGGACCCACCTTGTCATACGTAAGCTACAATAGAGCTATTTAATCAGTCTTGGGCCCGGCCAATCAAATAAGACTTTCTGACGCAAAGTCACCCGGACTGAGTGTCACGCTGTCTCTCTTTCCTCTAAACAAAAGAGACACCTTGTTGTATTTGTTTTCATTTTAGCACCTCACCAAAAATCACATCCATTCCATAATAGACCTTCCAATTCCATTCCATAACCTTTAATTCTTGAATTTATTCAATTTAGTCTTAAAGAAAGATATGTTTTGCCTGTATTCTAGTATGCAACTCCCATTCTTGTCACAGTGCTTGAGCTGTATGATGATGACCTCACAGACTGAAGAGTTCCCAAACTATTTATCAGAACCCTCATTGTGTAAATGTTTTGTTGAAAGCACCAACAGCCATCCGCACAATATGTCACAATATCAATATTGAGGCAATTGGTCAAACATATTGTGATATTTCATACCCTGGGGAATCTGTGTGGCCAGCGGAGAAGAGATGGTGATGAAGTTTAGGTCTTTGCTGCCATAGTGCACTGGCATCTGGCGACCCTTTCCAAGGTCATCAGCGTTGGCGTAGCACTGAGCCATGAACATATCCAGTGGAAAGCCGCGGTACATCAGCACTCCTACAGGGGGCAGCGAAAGAACAGTTGAGGGTATTTAGTGAAATGACAGAAACACCAGACAGAGGAGAATCCTGTGGTGCCTAATCCTTACCAGCTTCTCTGTACTGGCCGAAGACAAGGTCACTGGGCTCAAGAGCTGCAGCGCTACCAATGTGTGTCCCTTCTTCACCGTAGTTGGTCATATAAAAAGAGATCCGACCCTACAGAAAAGACCTCTTTAACAAAACCTCATACATACTTAATCATGGAACAACTAACACAACATTTTGTCATATCTCACTGAGCTAAGGTTTGGTTCAGAGCAAATTTGAGAATCATAAAAAGATGATTTTGCTGTCAGTAGATTACATTCAATTCTTCTCAATTCTAGTAAAAAAAACATTACTAATACAATTTGCTAAATTATCATGGAAACTGGCCACACAAAACAACTATAAAAAGTTAGGGGACATTTTTAAAAATGAGAATCATTGTTCCTTATATTGTCAGACAAATGAGGAATTTCGTCTTGGTTGGTGCATTAGAGTTAATAAGGACAAAATATAAAAACATACAGTATATACACAGTAAGCTCTCAATAATATTGATGAAAGTAAATAAAGATAAAGACAGAAAACTATGGTTGTGTAAATAAAAACGAATTATTTCACTTGTGTTACACAAACATGGTAATAGTATATACATTATGCACTGCACTAGACTGCAGGAAATGCACTCACCTGTCTCTGAGATTCGTACAGAATCCTATCCATGGTATTGAGCATGGTCATCTTCTGATAAAACTTTAATACAGTCTCTTTGGACAACTGGTGAAAGAACAAAACACCAAAACCATTAACCCTGCCATACAGTACATGTGCTAACACAATAATTCTACATATTACAGTAAATGCATTACTGTGGGCTCAGCTTTTTACAGTGTTAAAAGGACTATACTGCAATGAAATGTGATTCAAAAGACCTTTTGAACAGCCCACACAGAAAGATTCAGTGTTAATTTAACTCTGAGAGTGTAGAAATGGAACCAAATGGACCTTTACGGGTGTGTAACTCACTCTGAGCGTTTACAAATGGAGTGAAACGGCACCCAATTTGGTTCCATCTGTACACTCTGAAGAGTTAAATTAACGACTTGGACCCCAGCATCCATATTCTGGGGGGAACATTAGCCAAAAATAGCAGATGTACAAGCTCACAACGTGTCACATTGTGAGCTGTAGATCAGAGCCATCTCAGGTCCAGTTTAAGTGTAGAGGGTAGGGTTGTCCGATATTGGCTTTTTTACCGATAACCGATATACCGATATTGTCCAACTCTTAATTACCGATACCGATATCAACCGATACCGATATATGCGGGGATTATTGTGATTAGGGTAAGCTCAAATTTCATATCACACACACCATATACAGTAAGAACTCCTGTAACTTATTTATAAAGCAAAAAAAAAAAAAAAAATCTTTTTTTTTTTCAAAAACCGATACCGATATTTTCCCAATATCAATTTTTATGCTAATATCGGCCGATAATATCGGGAGGCCGATAATATCGGACATCCCTAGTAGAGGGTTTAAGTGGTTAACACATTAAGACCTGGAACGCATTTGTGTCATTTTAAGACTTCTTTGGTTATTAAAAAATAGCAGATCTACAACCTCATAGCGTGGCACTCGTGAACATTTTGTGCAAATCTTTGTATATATATATTTTTAAGTGAACATTTGTAACCCAAATCTTTGCTTCCCTGGAACTAAATATTTTGATATGAGAGTCCCCGGCCAAATACATTTTTTGGGGTCCTTGACATGAACAGGTTTGAGAACCACTGATATTATAGCAACATAAGTTTTAGAAAACTGTTAGGATTTAGAAGACATTTGTAGAATCGGCCTCAGGTCTTAACCCTTTAAGAACTGGAATGCATCTGTGTCACTTTAGATTTCTTTGGCTATTCAAAAATCTTCAAAAACTGTTACGATTTAGAAAACATTTTTAAGAATCGCCTCAGGTCTTAATGGGTTCATGGGTTAACACTCAGGGCTTTACACAGCGCACCTGTGGATCTTCAGAGGGGTTGATGATCTGGCCCTGGCGGTCCATCACGCGGTACACCGGGATACCAGAGATGACGTTGGGCTCAATGAACTGTAAATGGTCCACGAACTCTGCCGAGGCTCCAGGGAACTGAGGCTTATCCATGGCGGGGTCAAAGGACTCTTGACGGTGCACAGACTAAAAGAAAAAAGATTTTAAATAAACAGTGATACAGTACACTGTGGCCACCCAGCAGTATACACATAGAGATGGAATAAAGAATGATAATGAACATTGGTCTGTATTTGTCAACAAGAACAAGTCTCTAATAGCAAGAGAACAATCCTAACCGACACGGTTTAAAAACTATCCATTTTCATAATAGATTAACCTGTCCATTTGCAAATTGATCCGATTTTTAGATCGGACGGTAAAAAAAGACAATTAAAGCACACACTTTTGATACTGTAAAATGTACTGTATCAAAATTCGTAATGAGAATTTACTCATCTCATCACCAATGAACCCAGCTTTTACCTTCCTAATATGGAACAACTTGGGCCTTGAACCTTGAAAATGTACAGGATACATCACTAAACATGTACCTCCTGTGTTTCACTCTTCTGCTGCTGTTATGTTGTTATGATGACATTTTGATTTATCTCATCTTACAAAACATATTCAACTTATTATATATTGTTTCAGCGACAGACAGTAACCAGTATAACCAACCAGTATAATAATATAAGATTATGGCTTTATTTCTCTGATCAGACAAAGTCAGCATGCTTCTTTGGCAATAAATTACAGGCATCGCATTGGGAGGCATGCGTTAATCCGACAGACCTTTTCTCCGACTATGTGGCATCTGCGTGCGGTTAGGGTCACATCTGAGAGACAAATATTGTACTTTTACTCCACTACAATTTTTGGAAACTTTAGTTACTAGTTACTTTGCAATAAAATAGTCAATATTATATTATAAAACATAAATTAATCACTTTAGCCCTATTTTATACAGAGGCTATTTGAAAATAGCCGATCTACAAGCTCACAATCACATCGCAGGTGTTGTGAGCTTGTAGATCTGCTATTTTCAAACATTTTTGTACTTTTACTTTTGGTACTTTAAGTATATTTTGCCAATACTTTTGTACTTTACTCAAATAACATTTTTGAACACATGCCTTTTACTTGTAACAGCTATCTTATATTGTAAAATGTCTGAGTACTTCTTCCACCACTGCATTTATTCTAGTTAGAATGAAGTGATAGCCACACACCCCTGAGTCTGACCAATCATAATATAGCAAATGAATGTCGTTCGTTACATGGCTAAAGACTAGCTAACTTTATAAACATTAAATCACAACACTGTGTGATAATGTAAGGTTAAGGTTGGCGTCAAAACATTTAATTTGTTTAACAATCAATAACCCAAACAATGATCTACTGCTGTTGAGGACTTGAGGTACAGCTTTAGCTCTATTAGCTTGCCGGGGAATCCGTTACACCGAAATTGGTTAGTCTATCGACTTCTGAGACGCCAGGGGCCGCAGCGCCGCTGTCGTGGAACGTCGGGGATATTTCAGCTTGGAAATACTCCAGTAAAGTAAAAGTACCTCAAAATTGTAATAAGTACAGTACATATACTTAATAACTTTACACCGCTGGTAAAAACACAAAATACTTTTTTTTTTTTTTTTTTTTTTAAACTAACAGCGACCTCTGGAGTCACAGGAATCAATGGGTCACCAGTATCGGTAAAACACAGCCAGGCGACCTTACTTACATGTTATCTAAAGTAAAAAGCTCGATAAAAGGTTCTCTTTTACAAACACACACACATCCAGTCCAACTCACATTGACCCTGAAGGCCCTGTGCTGCAGCGGCCTGGCGGCCTGCAGCCCTGCAGCCTGACGGATCATCATTCTGACCATCATGCTGCTGTTCCTCACGGCCCTAGCCATGGCTGTCAGTCTGACTGTGACTCCTTTATGTTGCAGTTGATTTGTGCTGTAAGAAGATGAGAGAACAGTATAGGCTTTTATACGTGTCTTCTGTTGTAAACTGGACCACAGAGACCACGACGGAGACGGGGGTCTGTGACACGACTCCCTGCAACGATCACCTCAGGAAGGAGATGGTCCGATGATGCGAATCTTCCTTGCCCTTCAAGGTAGTAGGTGAAGGGAGTATGGGCAATAATGGGACGCAGCCGACGCGGCCCCCATACCTCCTCCTATCTAGGCTTGATCTCAGCATCTGCCACCTATCTTACTTACCCCACTACCTGTATGAAAAAGCAACACATTATTTTTGCGGGGACCCCGTGACAATTTAAGTCCTTTAATACCTCAACAAGACCAAAAAATGAAAGAAAAGGAAAAGACCATTACTGCCTCAAAAGTAATCAACAAACTATACTAGGGTCTTCAACGTTTTCAGGCCAAGGGCCCCCAGCTGAGAGAGAGATGAAGCAGGGACCCCCTCTATAAAATTGTGTTTCAGATAAACGTTTGCTGCTTTTTCCCCTCTTGTGACCGCAGTCTTTTTTCCCTCTTCCCTAACACCTATAAGCTCACAACGCACGAGGCGTTGTGAGCTTGTAGATCTGCTATTTTTGGCTAAAGTTCTCCCCAGAAAAGGGATGCTAG
Source organism: Gymnoscopelus microlampas (assembly GCF_963454915.1). Classification (NCBI taxonomy): domain Eukaryota; kingdom Metazoa; phylum Chordata; class Actinopteri; order Myctophiformes; family Myctophidae; genus Gymnoscopelus; species Gymnoscopelus microlampas. The sequence continues at coordinate 18,651,737 of NC_139945.1, read as the reverse complement.
GGTTCAAGTGGTTCATGTAAAAAAAGAAAAATCATATCATAAAGATTTGGCGGACCCCCTGTAGTAACTTTGAGGACCCCCTAGGGGTCCCGGACCCCCTGATGAAGACCCCTGAACTATACTATAAAAACTGGTCAAACATTGGCCAAATTGTCAAATAATATAATATAGATTATGAAAATAACAGATCTACAAGCTCACAACGCCTCGTGTTGTGAGCTTGTAGATCTGCTATTTTCATAAAGTATCTGTGGAACCGAGTCAAACAAAATGTAATGCCTCAACTCCTACAATTCCAAGTGCTTGTCAGGATGTAGCCCTGGTCCAGAGCGTTAGTGAGCCCAGGGCTAGTCAGGATGGGGGGGTCCCCAGTTCATATATGATTATTTTGGGGGGTCGCAGCCTGAAAACATGAAACATGACTGTCATAAGCGCCATGTGAACCATGGCTACAGTGCCCTATAGGCTATTATTTGATTTGTTTAAAAACATATATATTTAGGTTTTTGTTGGGTATTTACTCCACTCTTATAACAACAGAAATAATGAAAGATTTACATTTAAGTAAAACAAGTTGTGGAAACTTGCACAAAAAAATACTTTCACCCACTCTTTTATACCAGGCTGTAAACTTGTGATGTGTTAGGACAGGGGTCTTCAACGTTTGCAGACCAAGGACCCCCTAGCTGAGGGAGAGATGAAGCAGGGACCCCCTATATATTGTATAAAATTGTGTTTCAGATTATACTTGTTTTGTTTACTTGGTCTGCTCTTTTTTCCCCTCTACACCTATACCTCTTTGCAAAAAATAGCCGATTTACAAGCCCACGACGCCTCGCAGCACGAGGCGTTGTGAGCTTGTAGATCTGCTATTTTTGGCTAAATTTCTCCTCAGAGAAGGGATGGTAGGGTTCAAGTGGTTAAGGTAAAAAGAAAAATCATATCACACAAAGATTTGGCGGACCCCCTGTAGTAACTCTGAGGACCCCCTAGGGGTCCTGGACCCCCTGTTGAAGACCCCTGTGTTAGGATAGCAGCAAGCAACTTGATGAACTTAGTGGTGGTGTATCTATGTGTCATTGACTGGTTGAATACTTCATTAACAGTTTGCAAAAAAAAGGTTCAGTGGTACAGATTTATACAAAAGGATGCTTTAAAAAAAATCTCTATAAGGACTTATTTCCATTGAGGTCCTGTGTATTCAATTCAATAAAATGAAGTTGAAAAAGTTGAATTCATTCATCTTCTCTTTTCTCCCATTCCCTCAGCAGTATATAGGTAATAAGGGGAAAGGAAAGGTGGCAGTGAAAAGGTTTGGGACGCAGCCATAAAAAAAAGCCTTGCTGATGTCATCACTACGCGTCCTGAGCAGAAAAACATTCATTTACGTCACACAGGAGCGACTGTCCATGCCTCTGGTTGAACAGAACATCACGATGGAGAAACAGGAGCTTCATAATGTTGTTAAATTTAGGGAGTTTGGCTGCGAGCAGAGCTTACTGTCCAGACCCGACGGCTCTGCCTCCTTCACACAAGGTCTGCATTCAGTATTACTATTGGTTGATTGATTGATTGGTAACCACTTCAGTAGCAGATGTATACGCCACGCCAGAGAAAAAAAATCTCGCCTGCCCTAAATGTAATTTCTGGGAACGCCACTGCATCTATATATAACATTGTGAAACCTTTCACTATAATAATTCATTTAATTTGTTCATCACTCTAATGCTGCAGCTGTTAAAGTTGGAGATGATTTCATGTGCTGCTGGGTAGCTTTACATTATTTATCAGTTACATGTTTTTGTCTAGTAATAAAGTAATAAAGCTATAGCTGTCAAATAATTGTAGTGGAGTTAAAAGTGCAATATTTACCTGAGGCTGAGATCTAAGTCTAAAATATTATAACAAGCAAGTAAAAGTACCTAAAATGCTATTTAATCAGTACTGATCACCAGAACTGTTATTTAAGCGGTACTGATGTGCCTTGGGCACAAAACGTTTGAAACCCACTGATAATACTGTATGCATTTATCTCTCTTTGTCTCTGTACCATCTCATGTAACATGGTGCAAACTGATTGATTGATTGATTGATTGATTGATTGATTGATATACTTTATTTAGTAAGACATGAGAACATCAGTACATGGAATTACAAATTCACAATACAAGGTCTACTAAACTGGAATACTCATTAAGCACTGAGCTTGTTTAAAATGAGATCCCCATGCACACAAATCATGATGACATATAAGAGACAGACAGATATACACACTACTATACAGAACGTCATACAATCAGCTTACAGGTTACTGGTATGAAGAGTGAAAACTATGTACAAGAGAAGAAAAAAAAGGGGAGGGTTGGGGGGGGGGTAGGTTAAGACTTAGACAGGGGCCATTTTCGAATTGCAGCCTCCTGAAGGTGTCTCTTTAGGGCAGTTTTGAAAGTGAGTAGGGTTTTACACTCCTTTGTCCTGTGCTCTTGTTTCTGTGTGAAGGAGACACAAGTATATTGGCAGGAGCGTACGGCCCAGCAGAGGTCAAAGTCAGCAAGGAGATCTATGATCGTGCAACGTTGGAGGTCCTGATACAGCCCAAAGTAGGACTGCCAAGTGAGTGAGACATTATTTGATTTACACCTCGTCATAGTTGAACTCACCACACGTAGTAAACAGCAGGTAACTTCTGTCCAGTCCATGTAATGGGCTGTTCATTGTAAAAATCCTCAGTGTTAAAGCTGCAATCTGTAACTTTTATGTCCAACCCGACCTGGTTCTCCCGCATGACATGAGAGACCACATTTCTATCGCTCAGGCAAGAGGCTATCCCAGCTTGGCCAGGGGAGATATCAGGCAGTACTACCTTTCTAGCCTGGAAACCAGACGAATCTGCCAGTGCCAAAAAAAAGGCCTCGGCAGATTAGTCTGGCCCGCTCGGTTGTGATTGGATTTGGCTACCCCCGAAGTTGTAGGGCACCAATCAGGACTCAGTATGCGAATATGGGGCCGGTTTATCACCAACCGAGGCATTAGTCTGGCCATGCCAGGATACTACCTGACACCAGGTTCTAAATATCTCAACAGGCCACATGTAAAAGGGAATTCCATGACACTACGCAGTGTCACTGGAGCTTCTAAATTTACAGCATGGGGGATTTTACAATATTTAAGCGCTGTGTTGATGAATGAGAACCTGACCTCCCTATTTTGCGCACGTTATTATATGCAAAGAATTAAAAAAATAGTGAAAATAGACGATCTGCAAGCTCAGCAAAGCACATTGCAATGCGACCCTTGTGAGCTTGTAGTTCGGCTATTTTCGTCACACAACACTGTCGACCCTTGTGAGCTTGTAGTTCGGCTATTTTCGTCACACAACACTGTCGTAAGGTGCATAAAATAGTGGTGAATCACTGAAGTGTTTTTCACCCCATCCACTCTTATCCGGTGTGTGAACAAACGTCTGTCTTCCATCTTTTTGCTTCCATTTTTTCCTCAGGTGTCCGAGAGCGAGCGCGAGAGCAGTGCGTGCGTGAGACATGCGAGGCAGCTCTGCTGTCTTCCCTCCACCCTCGCTCGTCTCTCACTCTCATCCTCCAGGTGGTGCACGATGACGGCTCAGTATCCTTTTCATACAAATTCATTTTCTGTACATTTGAATCGTTTCGTGGGAGGGTTTTACTTCTCATGATGGGGAACGGACAACAAGTGCAAGCCCAGTGCAAGATTCAGCTTCTGTGGTGTCAACATTACTAGAAGCAAAAGCACAAGAGCACAAGTGTTAAAAGGAATTATCCTTATCCTTAGTTCAAACAATGTTCCTCCTCTATTGTTAAAACTCCAAGTGAACTTGGAGAGGGTTTTATGCTCCGGTAATGTTAAGACACACAAGTGTGATCTTCATTCAGGCTTGTTCAGATGTTTGATGTTCAAGGTTTCCCAGATGGAAAAGAGAGCTTTTCCAAAAGCTTTTTATAACCATTTTCTCATTATGAATATTCTAGTTATTTAAAGCCACTCTCCCCTTCCACAAGTCTACAAGATATCTAAGATCTCTTTTGCTTTCATTTGTGTTTTTATTATCTATGCTCTACTGATTTGCTTCCTGAAAATCATTTTTGCGTACTACACTCACTTTGAGCTTTTGCCCGGTAATACAGCATTAGGGATTATGGATGAAAAGGAAATCAGGCTCACAATATTGACAAATATGATGTCTAACTCCCAAGAGGCTGCTATTTCTTTTCTTTAAAAAAAAGTATATTTTTGGGGCTTTTTCTGCCTTTATTGATAGAACCAGGCGAGATTGACAAGAAACAGGTAGAGACATGCTGCAAAGGTCGTCTGGATCGGGATTTGAACCCGCGACACACTGTCAGGCTGCATTAGATCCTGTATGTGGTATGCGCCTGGACCGCTAGGCCAGCGGGTGCACCAAGAGGCTGCTATTTCTTATGGATGAAAAAAAAAAAAAAGTATTTCAATGCTGCTTAGAATCTCAGGCCCAGATGAAACGTCAGCACAGGCGATGTGCAATGAAGATTTCTACCAGTAGAGGGCAACTTTGAGCCACTTCTAGACCATGAAACATTAGTTTATTGCACACTAGCTTGCTCATCATAACTGACCAGGAATTGTACATTTAAACAAAGACAGGCAAGTTATATCAACAACAACAGAGTAATTTGGCGTTGTCACCCTTTATTTATTTGTTGATCTTTCATGTTTTATCCATTGACAAAGAGATCATGCTGAAAAAGCTGTGATGAGTTCATATTTGAGTTGTGCCGATGTCTTGTCTGACGTTCAGAATTGTTATTGCCAAGTGTTCTTCCTTATCCAGGGCGCAGCTTTTATCTTGCTGCTTGAATGCTGCCTGCATGGCTTTAATGGACGCAGGCATGGCCATGAGCTGCCTGTTCTGTGGAGTCACCTGTGCCATCGACACTGACGGTCAGATCATCACTGACCCCACTGCAGCTCAGGAAAAGGTAAATGGATCATAATGGGAGCATATGGTCTTCTTAATTAACCCATTAAGACCTGAGGCCGATTCTAAAAATGGCTTCTAAATCCTTACAGTTTTCTGAAAAACATGTTGCTATATTAGTATATCAGTGGTGCTCAAAACCTTTTCATGTCTCAAAACATGTCATGTTTAAAAAAAATTGAAGATCTACAAGCTCGTAACGCGGCGGTAACTCAATATCTGTATATTGAACTCAGTTAAAGTTACAGACCCATAAGGTTCCATTTGGTTCCTAAATATAATTTACCTGGGGACCCCCTGGGGTCCCCGAACTCCACGTTGAGAACCAGTGTGCTATAGCGTTGTGAATATCCATTCTGTGTACCATGGGTTTCGTAAACGTCCTTGTTGAATATGTTAACTGAGTCCCCGCCCGTTGTCGCTGACCTCACAGGAAAGTCGAGCTCTGATGACCTTCGCCATCGACAGTACGGAACGCAGGGTGATGATGTCATCAACCAAAGGATCGTTTTCAGTCCATGAGGTCAGTAGGTCAGGAGCCGTGTGTTCGGGGAGATATCGGCCATTATTTGACTTTTTTGACTACATCAGTATCTGCAGTTATGCAGCGGATGTGTCCCAATCATTATACGTATGTGAACATTTTCAAAAATAGTGCATCTACAAGCTCACATGCAGAATTGTAGATTAGCTTTTATAGATCGGCTATTTTAGAAAATGTTGAATAGGGCTTTAAGTGGTTATTTGTGTTTATTTGTTTGTTTATGAGTTAAATCAAAGTTTTGTTTACATTTTTTTTTACAATATCGAACAAAACAGTCAAAGACTCTCCAAAATTGGGATCGACATCGGACCCAAAAATCTGGCATTGGTCGAGCTCTACATAAAAGTTACATATTGCAGCATTGCGATGCGAGAGTGCGGTCTAGCCAACACCAACTCGGGACTCCTGAATCGCTGCCCTCCAAAATCTCCTATCTAGCATCAGGGTCATGATGAGCTGTACAGTGTTGTTAGCTAAGCTGTCTCGCCGCAGTGCTTCTACGTAGGTGGTACGCTTCTTTGCAGCTTTAAACGTACACATCTCTCTGTGTTGTGTCCACACAGCTGCAGCAGTGTATAGCCGTCAGTCAGAAAGCATCAGAGAAGATCTTCCAGTTCTACAGAGAGTCCGTCAGGCGGCGATATTCCAAAACACTCTGAAGAAGAATCTGACCTCTTATTCCCCTGTTTGATTTGTGTTTTGTTGACAAACCATGCAAGTCTTTTCATATTAATAAATGTTAATTTGGTTCATTTGGATTGCTGTGTGTGTGTGTGTGTGTGTGTGTGTGTGTGTGTGTGTGTGTGTGTGTGTGTGTGTGTGTGTGTGTGTGTGTGTGTGTGTGTGTGTGTGTGTGTGTGTGTGTGTGTGTGTGTGTGTGTGAGAGAGAGTGCTTGGGGGACAGAGGAAGGGGGGGGGCACAGAGTTTAAAAATAAGCTTTTGCTGGAGTTTAAAATGTAACCTTATTTATAATTTGTTATAAGATGGCGTCACTCAACACTTGATGAAAATAAGTAATTGTAGTGCTACAAACACCATCATTACAACAAATAAATTAGGCTTCAGACCAATAAGGGTGCATGTGGTTAAACTGCTACACATTAACACAGCTCTGAATAGAAACAGCTGCACACTGACTCAGCTATGGTACCGACGGTATGATAAAGCTACAATCTGAACAGCATTGTAGATGGTGGCTCATCTACTAGTGTCCAATCCGCTGCGCCGTCTGCTTCAAATATAGGTCCTACCTGACACCAGGGTCTTCATTTCTCAATGGGAAAGTAGGGAGACCACCTCCAACCACTGCAGATGTCCTAGTTGTCGTATTAACATACTCTACCATTCAGATTGGTTAAAACAACCATTTATTAATTAAAATAAATCCTGAGTTGTAGCAATACTCAAAAGCAAAATGTTCATTCATGCACATATGCACAAGATAATACGACCTCTGGCCCACATAATGGTATATGACGAGAGTGAAGATGAACATCAAATCAAGTGCATTTATTATTCGTTGTCTTTTTTACTTTCTTTTTATTTACATATACTTTAACAAGAACATGGAACAGGGAATGTACAGTATATCTGATATACTATCATCTCATTTGATACGTTATTTGATACTTTATTGTAGAGAGAGGGATCATTGTTTCACACAAATGTGTCCATTCTTTTCAGTCATCTGACCTTTTATTAAAAGTTCTGATTGTGTTTTAACCATCCAATCTACATGAATCTGTCCAATCAGGAACTAATTTAGACCTGGGACACCTGTAATATAGCTGATAACTACTGCAGCAGTAGTCACAATATAAATTCCTCTGTATTCATTTAACTCTGAAGAGATGAAAAAATGTAACCAAATGGGGTCTATTTGCTTCCATTAACTCTTCAGAGTAAACTTAAAACTGAGGTATTTACTGTGCAGGCCAGGGTAGGGTGCCCAGGACCAGAGTTGAGAACCACTGATCTATTTTACAAATTAGTTCTCCCCACTTTAATCTTACCAGCAAAGGGCTCAGTTATAATGAATCGTAGCCCAAGTCATGACAAAAGTTACTTATTTGAATAATAATAAAAAGGTTCTGTTGTAAATAAGTAATGTGTGGGGGTGCCTGGTGGGGGCAGCACTGATATGTCATGGAGGACCTGAGTTTGAATCCCAACTGGTCATGTCTCACACATCTCCCCTCCTGTTGCCTTCAGCTTCCTGTCTCTGCACACAAAACTCTTTAAATCTTTAAAATTCTTTACAAGAAAATAGCATTTGTGTCATATGGTTATGCAACAAAGTATACATTTGCCATTAGTTTAACATTAACCTATACAGTGGAGTTGGTTAATACAATTGTATTGCATAGAGGTGGGAGAATTGTTTTTATTCCACATAAAATTGTGATTTTTGTCATGATCTGTATCAATTCCTTGATGCAGTAATATTTAAAAGAAAATGTATATCATTAATAGTTATGTATTGTACATTTATTGATGCAAGTTTGTTATATCAGACTAGTTTTTTTGAAAGGCTGCAACTTTTTAAAGCAGTCAACTTGAGCGGAAAAGCTGAATCTCAACATATCGAAAAAACGTGATCTTATCAAATCGTGGCCCAAGAGTCATGATAACAATGAATTGTGAGGTCCCTGCTGATTCTTTCCCACTCTAGTATCAAAGCATGTCAGCAGTGGTTGTCCACAACATGTAGACAATGAACAGTTTGTCCAAGTGCTCAAATACAGTAGATTAGAGGCCTATGTGGCCATGTCTTGATCCAACACTGCCCTCACCAGAACCCAAAACATATACTGAATTAGGAAATAAAATAAATAATGACCATACTCAACGCTGGTCTCCACTGTTTAAAACTATATATAAAAATGGAAAATGTCAAGACCTTTCTTTTTTCTTTAATAGTTAATATTTCCCATAAAGATCATCATTTTCTCTATGGCACAAGCTAACAGATTCCAGAGGTTGTATCAAGTCTATTCACAGGATTGTTTGATATGAGGGGAAGGCGGAGAGTCTAAGCTTGTAGCAGATTTACTGTGACAAAGTGCAAACTCACCATGCAGGACTTTCAGTATGATCACTGTCAAAAAAATGAAAAACCGGACAGACTCATGCATCAGCGGGATAAGCACACTGGTCATACCATACCTCTGTCTGTTCCTGTCCAGACCACCTGCAGCACTGCTGGTTTGCATTCTAGAAGTCTAATATTTCACAGCAACCATTTAAACATTAGTTGTGGTGTTTCATTTAGGTGTCATTGTGTGCCAGCATGGGCAGCACCTGTAGAGTTTAACCAGCCACATAGAAACACCTGAATGAAATGCTACTACAATTAACATTCCTTCAGTTGCAGTTTCCATTTTTGACCCTGGGACGAAAATGTTATGTAATTAGTGGGCGGCATAGACAACTAGCAGCAGTGTGGATAACCAGTACCAGAGTTGAGAATCGATTAACTAGCTGGTAGAATAGAATACCACTCAAACACCTTCGCACCATCAGCGTATCGTTTAGCATTTTGTCCTTCCTCTACTAACAAATTCATGACAAACAGAGCCACCTACCATGGATGTTCATGTTAGAGTGCTGACTTGTGCGTGGTGACATTTTGAGTGGGGAAAAGTATGTAGGCCGGAAATTATTTAAAGGAAGGTATCTCACAGACAGAGTTTGGTGTGCAGTCCCTTCAGTGGCGCCATAATTGGAGGAGAAAATACAATGGTTCTATATTTAGAGTGTAAAGAGTAACCTCCTTTCATTTGAAATGGAATGAGTCATACCGTTAACCACGGCACATTTGTCTGTTCTGTTCTGCTCCAGTAGGTACTGAAGTCCTCTCCGTCCTCCAGAGATGTGCATTGTATTATCTTCTTAAACACAGTTTATTTTTTTTTACACAGAGTGTTAACAATTGTTTGGCACATTACTGAACTTTTACTTGTGTGTCTGTTAAGAAGAACCAAAGTCAGTCACTGGTAGACTGGAGTGCATTCAAACTGTAAGTGGTTGATGTACGTAAAGTATTTGCTGTAGGTGTGCTGTAGCAGGAGACAGTGTACTCAACTCTCTGACAGCACAGGTGCATTGGGATTAGATGCTTCCATGTCCTTGCTGTAACCCTCCTCTCATGAATCTGCACTCTGTTCTCAGTTCTCATACAGAGAGGACCATGTACCAAACACACAGACTCCATGGAAGGGGATGTCCGTTATGTTTCCATTTAAAGGGTTAGGGTTATGGGCTTACTTTCGAAATGAGAAGTGTCCACATGATAATGTCCACCATTTAGGAAAAAGTGGTCTTTACAAATGGTTGATCCAAAATTAAAACAAGTCAGAGTACTTCTTAAAGGATTATAGGAAACCTGGGTTGACAAAATGCAGAGAGGATCCAATTTAGTTTTTTAGGAGCACTGAATGATAGGCCTAAACTTAATTCCAAAAAAGAAATACTGAAATAAGGTCTGTCAGTAAGCTTCACAGTCATCCAACGGGTTCAAGAGAGAGAAATTTGTGTGTGTGTGTGTCCCCGTGTGTCCATGTGTGTGTGTCCGCGTGTCCGTGTGTCCGTGTGTGTGTGTGTGTGTGTGTGTGTGTGTGTGTGTGTGTGTGTGTGTGTGTGTGTGTGTGTGTGTGAGAGTGTGAGAGCGATAGGAAGGGGGCATGCTTTTATGGTGGTTTTCCAGACAGGTAGGAGATGAGCGCTGCAATAGCACAGATGTATGTAATAATTCCAAACACGATGGACAGCACGGACAGCCACAGAGCCTGGCGGGACGCTGCGTTAGCCCCCTGAAAATCCCCCTCAGCGGATGCCTTGTTGGTCTAACAAACAGAGAAGAGAAGAGAAGAGAAGGGAAATAATTACATATTAATACACACAGTACATATACAGTATATGTACATATGTACAGTACTGTGCCACACAGAGAGGTGACGGAACGGGCTGCAGTATAGAGTCCATCCTGAACCAACATCAACTCAGGTGGCTGGGGCATGTCATTCGTATGCCATAAGCTTCCATGCAAAGTCCACCACGGCCAGTACATCTTGGTCAATGCAATGCTGGTGGGCAGAAGAAGCGGTTCAAAGACCAAATGAAGACCACACTGAAGAGATGCCGGATCAACCCGCCTTCACTGGAGAAGCTTGCTTCCTGCTGCAACCTCTGGCACTCTCACTCCTCACAGGGAGAGGAGTACATGGGAAAATCAGTGCACACAACACCGTGCAGCAATGCGTGCTAAGAGGCATGCTCGCAAAGCCACCTCTGCTCCCCTCTGTACCACTTTTACATGTCCGGTCTGCAACCACAACTGTGGATCCAGGATCGGGACTATCCAGTCCCCAAAGGACTCACAAATAGGGGAAGATGGTCATCATTTGACACGATGGACAACTAGCAAGCAGCCAGCAAGCATACTGTATACATTTTATTATGTTTATTTTATACACAGTATATATAGTATACGGTATACATTTTATGTTTATATGTGCAGTACAGTATACACACTATACATATGAATATATTGTATATTATTATGTTTTATATACTTTATACACAGAGTATATTACGTATATTACGTGTGTGCGGACGTGTGGTATACTGTAGGACTTCAGCCATCATTCATCGCTGCCCTTCCTAGTTAATTTTCCCAGCCACTCTATTCACATTCTAAGCTTATTATCTCAACTAATGCTACCTCACACAGCCTGCACTGTTTGTCCCTCATTCATCATTGCCTCCTCCCGGGCTCCCTGTTCCCATCCTGCGTCTTTGACGCTGACCCCTGGTATAGGTAGGTAGCACAGCACTCAGTGCTATTGGAAATCTATCACCTTGGAGCAGCTTGTTATGACTCTAATTAAACGTTAAGAAGGACATTGATCTGGACAATAGGGCCTTTGCTGCTCACTGTGTGCCTCGGTTAATGGAATTTTTGTCCGCAGCGCGAAAAGGATGCTTATTATGAGAGTCCTCCAGTGGAGCACAGAAACACTGCCTTTATCACTGTAACCGCAATTATTTTCACCACCGTCTACCCACAGAGAGATACTGTACTGTATAACCCTTGCAAACTGCATTACCTTTAAGTTTGAGAAAGAAATGGCATATTCGGATGAACCATAATGTATTCACGCTTCCTTTTAATATCCTGTGAATCCCTATGAATAAAAAACGACCAGCATGTATGGCATCAGGGCCAAACGCTGTACAATACATACGTTACATATATAACAGTATGTTGTTTTAGTCATCTGCCCATTCCCATTACGTTGTACAGCCTGGTTCTAAAGCTTTCCAAGCTCTGGTGGCATAATCCCACAAATGGTGTTGTAATCCCTGTTAACCCCCCCCCGCCCCGCCCCGCCCCAACCAACCCACCCACTCGCCGAAGCAATTCCATAATGTCCACTCTTGTACTCAAGACGCCGTCACCTGTTGGGACCTGCTGTCCTCTTTGTTTAACACATATTGCAGAGAGAGAGAGGAAAAGAGACATACTTATAGAACTTAATGTTATACTAACTCACACTTGATTGTCAACACCATTAGAGGATATCATATTGGACCAACAGAGAATATTAGCACCATAGTAAACTGGACAACACACCCTCAAACAACAACTACAGGTAGACAGTTGAAGAGACAATTATGCACATTTAGATCACCTGACCTGTGTGTGTGTGTGTGTGTGTGTGTGTGTGTGTGTGTGTGTGTGTGTGTGTGTGTGTGTGTGTGTGTGTGTGTGTGTGTGTGTGTGTGTGTGTGTGTGTGTGTGTGTGTGTACCTTCTGGGACAGGTAAAAGGCAGCAATGCCCAGGGGCCAGAAGCAGCACAGCATTGAGAAAAAAGCCAGGCCTAGGTAATCCTGAGGAATCATGAGAGGGAAGTTGCTATCGCTGTCGGTATCACTGAAGTCATCATCACTGGACGAGTCCTGGGGGCACACAGGAGATACAGTACAATCACACAGTCAGACAGTTTTCACTGTCAGAGCAGCTCCACTGGGGCAGAACCATTGCCGTTGAGATTATGCTTTTAACTCGGACCTCTAATACACTTTATTATATGTGAGGTTCACACAGAAACTATTCACAAAGCACATGTGCAGGATGTAATTTGTATTATGTGAGGGAACTTCATTTAACTGAATATTTTTTGAATATTTAATTTCAAAGAAAAAACCTCTCTCTCACACACTTATGCCAGTGTGCCAGTGATCACCCTCCCCTGTGCCAATGTTGACACCCGTTCCTAAGGTTGCCTACCCCTCCCCTAAGGGCATGTCTTTTTTGGCGGATATTTGGTGAATCTCACAACGTGTCTTGTTGCAACACATTGTGAGCGTGTAGATCGGCTACTCTCGGCGAAGAGATTTGGGGTAGAGGGAAAAAGGAGGGGATCAAGGGGACCCATGACAGCAAAGTACAGCAGAGGTTTTAAGCGGCTAAGAGAGTGTGTGGAAAATTACTTTTTCACACTTTGATTCCTCATGTTATTTATGCTATTTGTTCGTAGAAGGATTAACATAAATGTAGTCACAAAGCTTGAAATGTGTGTTTTTATTTAGTTGTGTTGTTTACGTCCTGCAGAACAATAGGAAAACTTTGCTGGTGCGAGTAAGAGGATATGACTGAATGGGGTTATCCTTAACACGCACACTAACCGCAGGCTATTCATGATTCATGCTGTATGTGTGCGCATGTCTGTTTTTAAGGGAAGCATATTTAATCTGATGTCCTCTCTATAGTCTGACCCTGTCAGATTACTTTTATTATTTTCTGTGCAAAAACCAATAATTGCAGAAGACGTGCTCAATGAATGTTTCACCTCCCATGACCTTTCAGTGAATGTCCCACTGGCTGTACACGAAAAAAAGCTTTTCTTCGCTTGCCAGTGACATTAAAGGACATCAGACAGGGGTAAAGCATAAGAAAGCATAGGCAAAGCATTTGAAAGATTCATTCACAAGGATATACTACCATGCTGATGACATTTTACTGTGCGTGTGTGTATACTCCTTCTGAAGGTATTCTCTGCCGTTATAATTAAGGTTACACCGATTTACTGGCTGTTGGTATCGACAAGTAATTCTGACTGGACTAAAAATATGACTATATTGTTTTATCAATTTCTGTTGTTTATATTTAATATAGCTGCCATGTGCAATACCCCCCCCCCCCCTCCATTGTCAAATGGCTTCAAAACAGCAACAACAACATGAAAATATTGAAAATATCAGAATGTGTATCAGAAGAAGTTTAAGTTAAATAAAACTTTTAATTTTGAATTTGAATAGAATAATTTTATTGCTTTATCCTCTCCTTTCCAATTTAAAAAACACTGCTATACTCTAACCTGGGCTCACAACACTAACATGTGAAACGTCTGTGAAAAGCATCAAGTCCAAGTGGAGAAGTGGGATATTCCAATTTAGGAGGGGGGACTCACACCAAAGGGACAATATGAGACAAGAATGAGGGCTCCCTGGTGTCACACTAGAGGACATTTACTGTACCTTGTACAGATAAATAAAGAGCCGGGTTTGTCCCTAAGGGCTTTTGAAGTGAACCAGATGAAGGAGGTCACTGTCTTTGAGGTCACTCTGTGCATGGGTTACACTCCCACAGGAACCCTCAAGCCCGATTTATAGTTTGTCATAAAATAGTGTTGCATGCCGAAAATAGTTCACTACACGTCACATCATGACACCCAGTCAGGATGTCTGTATGCAATGCAAACACACAGTGCATGCAACAGTGCATGCGACTGCAGGTTTGCATGCTACACATTACATATTTTACTTAAATGGCCATGGTAGAAGGAGCTATCAATCTATCAGTTATCAAAAAATCACACCCTGTGCGAAGGTAGCGGCGCCTTTGATACATTTTGTCATCGATATGTGTTTATAATGTGTTTATAGCCACGTGTCACGTGAAGCTTGACCAATCACTTTGTTGACGCACCTGACCAATCAGAACGTTGACGTATGCACACGGACAAAGTCAGGTATAGAGCAGGATCCGCTCTATACCGGCTAGCGCCGCTAAAAATAAGGCACCATGTGGAGGCAAACCATTAGCTTCAGCATTATTCATAATCTTTCAATAACCACACCTGGGTTGATTATCCCTTACATAATCAATGGCATCTTATGCTTTATTCAGATAGGACAGTGCCCATAGAGACAAGAAGACCAGGAGAGAGAGAGGGTTGATGACATGCAGTAAAGTGCTTTTTTGATTTGATTTTAATTTATTTGATTTGATTATTAGACGTTATGTTTAAAAGAAAACACATGGTACATGCTTCTCACAGAAACGTCAAGGATAAAACACAATAAAGTCAGTGACTTATTTCCATTCTGGTCCTTGGTCTTAGACAAACAAACATTAAAACAAAGATCGGGTCGTATTCGAACCAGGGTCAGCTGCTATTGCCGTAGCTATGTGATATGCCCTTTTACTCAGTGAATCACCAGAGAATTCTAAACAATGGCATCTTCGAAGCCTCCTTCCAACCTTCAGTACCACTACCAGTAGGCTACTATTTGGAATCATAGAAAATGTATTTAGACTCCAGGTCAAGCTCTTTTTAGAAGTCTATGGAATAGCAAGGGGCTTTTAATATGTAGTTGTAGTGTTTAGCCTGGCTGCTCTGTAATAAAAATCGTTCTTCAATTCTTGATGCACAGTGTCTTGAAGTGCTTCACAAGAAATGAATCCAACGTATTTTTCCAGAATATACAGGAAATAGCACAGGCTTGGTTGTAAATGAACACCTACGTGCTCAAGTCCCTCTCGATGAGAACAGCATCAGCTAAGCTCCAAATTAGAAATATTCTAAGGCTCGTTCCTCTGACACTGAGACTTACAGTAAGTGGTATATTTGTCAGGATCTTGTGTATAGTTTCCTGTTATCCTTGTACTTTTATTGTTCCTAGTGTTTCCTGTCTGCCCTAGTGTTTGCTACCTGTCTTGTCTCTCCTCCCTGTGACTACTCGTTTCTCCACCTGTGTCCTGTTAGTCTCCCAGCCAATCCCTGTGTTGATTGTCTTCGAGTTCACCTGTGTCTTGTTAGTCCAGTGTCTATTTAAACCTCCCTGTGTTCAGTGTTCCTTTGTCAGATTATAGTTGTTGTGTCCGCCCTTGTATGTCCTGCTGTATTGACAACTTATATTGAAAGTGTGTTAATAAATCATCATTGAACTTGATCTGCCTGCCTGGTTCTGCGCTTGGGTCCAAACACTTGTCTCACATCCTGACAATATTCTCTAACATGATTCTTCCTAAGTACTCTTCCTCTTTTCTTTAGGGCTAGGGTGTGGGCAGAATCTTGCTACAAGATATACTGTATACTGTTCACAAGGAAAAGAGTGAACAAAAATACATAACGGTTGAAAGTTCAATTCTCTCCAAACCACTGCCTTTTCCATTTCTGTGTGTGTGTCAATCAACGCTTGACACATCTAACACAGACCACCTAACTGTGATTATGAGAGACGTTTCCCCTGAACATGCCAAATGAGATCACACCGGCAAATCCTTGTTTCATGCCGTTACAGCAGTAGTGCAAAGGGTATTGATATTGAAAATTGTCGGGGTCAATGCTACAACAATGCTAGTAACAAACGTATGTGAATGAAAGCCACTCGCAGATTGGGTCCCGTGCGCAGCCCATAGATTAAATTTAGTTGGAGTGAATACATGGCTTAGCTCTTTCCTATGTTTCTGACGTGCTCACTCAATACGCAACAACCAGATGCCCTTTTAAGATAATCAGATAAAGATCTCCTCTCTTAACCCAGTAAAAGTCTAAATCAGGTTATTATTAATCTGAGTTCCCAGAAGTTCTCGCCAGCTCTCGAGGTTATTATGGTGCTTTCAGTCACTATATGGTCCCACTCTGTGGAATTCTATACCAGTTGATCTAAGGTCTGCTACAACACTGTCCTCTTTTAAAAGCAGACTAAAAAACAATCTATTTTCACAAGCTTTTAGCTAGGTTTGAAGTGTGCAGTTTCACTTCATTTTAATTCGTTCTTAATCAAATCATGTAGGCCTACTATTTTGTGTCATTTTTATTGCACTTGTCATATGAAATGTGTTATATAAATACATTTGACTTGACTACAGTTAACTGCTGCCTGGAGACCAAAGAGGTCTTTTCGTTTATTCACTCCCTTTATAATTGTTTCTCCAGATCACAATCACGGTTGCAGATTCTGCATGTTAACATTTGGTTTTAAAAAGTGCATACAAATTAAGTTTAATGTAGTATTCTACAACTTCCTGCTAATAAGAATGCATTCCTTGTCAACTTGAATGGTAAAATAATCAGGTTGTTGGGCTTCAACAATCCAAGTCGTGACATCTCCTGCATGTAGTAGTAGCTGCAGCACCAAATCTATTTTGTGTTTGGTAAGCCAAATTAAACAGTTGAACTATAATGGACACTAATACATTTTGATGATGCACGTTCAGATACTGTAGTAATGTGCTACTAACAGTGTGGCTTCCATATGGATCACGTACTTCACATACGTATCTACGTATGATGTATGACTCCATATTTGGGCATGGTTTCAGTCTGATTCGACCGCCATTCACTAGGCCAGCGGTCCGGGCCACCGCCATTCACTTATATCCTATAAACGTTAGGTACATTAAAATATCATATTTCCAAAAATAAAAAAGTATGTGAGAAAGAAATGTAGGGATTTAATTCCTTGGCCTACTGGCAGTGTGCACAATAAATCCACAGTCCAGCAGTTTGCAAGAACTGACACACATAGATTCACAGACAGACAGACAGACAGACAGACAGACAGACAGACAGACAGACAGACAAGACCCATTTCTAGATTGCTCACCTCCTACAGAGCCATGCCATAAAAAAACAACACATACTGTATTACACACTGTAGAAGATTCACTCCCATTTTGATCCAAGCAGAGTTTCTCTAGTCTGACAATATGCCTCTTGTTTGCGCATGCACTGGCCTCACACACCTAAAATAGACAAGTGAGCTTGTAGATCCGCTATTTTAGGTGGGGGCTTTTAGGTCATCCCACAATTTCCCAAACTATAAAAGTATGCACACAGGACCCCCAGATCGATGAATATTCATCAACTTCGCCATATAGTACTTACACTTAGCAAATTAAGCTAATTATTGGCCATGGTGGCTAATGGCAAGGACAGCTTCTGCTTGAACTCTGTACAATCCTGTTAATGTAACTCTTCAGTGCTTGTTGCCATGGTGACTGTACGCATCTGTTTCACTGTCTGTGGACTGTGGTTGGTCAGTTTGACCATAGAGGCGGTAATAAAGGGTATTTTGAATGTTTGGTGCTGGCGCTTCTGGTGTGAATGATTTGTACATACTGGCGCCTGGCAGCCATACTGGACCCCAGGGTTTAATTTGTTGGGGGATCTTCCGCCTCCTTTTGTTATCCCGTCTGGTCATTCATTTTTATCAGCAGTGGGGATATGTTTTATCTCTGTTTCAGGACAGAATGAATTATTTCCTTTAGGGAGATGTAGACTCTCTGATATGTTTGAACAATTAATTAAAAATGTTAACCTGGTGTCCGTATTTTGGGCACATTTTCAAAACGTGTCAAAAGTGTGACAAAATGAATGTTTTAAAAAAAAATGTTTTTAAGTAACCTATGTATATTTAAGTATATAGGGCCCCCCAAAATGAAATTATGCTGGACCCTAGCACGGTGATGGTCTTACCTCAAAGTCAGGCAGCAGGTCATCCTCATCATCCATGCTGTAGGACGCACTGTGTAAGTCCTGTGCCTCGGCAAGCAGCTTCCTCTCCAGCGTGGAGCCCGGGTGGATGTCCACAAACGTGGTCTCCAGGTAGTCCTTATTCAGCAGGGAGTCCGTGTGGCCCCAGATGGGGGCCCCGGGGTAAAAGGACTCCAGGGTGCGCGGTAAGGCGCAGGGATCCAGCACTTGCTGCTGCTGGAACGGAGCGGGGCCTCCGCAGTAGCCCCTCCATGGCAGCGGAGGGTAGGCCCTGTCCTCCTCGCACCTCACCAAGATGCCCTTGAATAGCCCCGCGGGAGCGCCTGGCCCGCCGGGGCGCGGCACTTGCCCCCCATTGTTTTTGGGGCTGTTGTCCCCCCCAAGCAGAGGGTGCTCCAACTCGTCCAGATTCTCCATGCACGCCTACGGTAACGCCAGCTGCGCAGGAGGCCGCTGCATCAGCAGCCAAAAGGCAATCTTACAAGTTAATCTCCCTAAAGAGGCCCTGCTTTCGGATTTACACGAAAGCGGCTGCAATGCTGGCCTTTGTCGCGCGGTGATAATCTGCCCTTAATCCTATTCGTTTAATTTCGCTCTTATTATAGGCCTTGTTCTCAAGCTCAAGGACACATGCCAGGATCATTATGGAGTGATGCCCCTGCTCTGTCAGTGCCAGCTCTATCTCCCTCTCGTGTCAAGTGATGGACTGGTGCCGAGGACACGTTGAGCGAGACCTAAGCTCCTGGGCCTGTCTTGAAGCTTCCTTCTTTCTTCATGTGCCACAAGTTATTTGTGTCACAGCTGACGACATGGCACCTTTGTGTCTCCCATTTCACCTGCTCGCGTGTGAGTCAGGGTTCATGAATATGTGAATGCACTCCCTCTCATGTATGACGGGAAAATGTAAATTGAAAAATGTTTGGGCTTTTCAAGCTCGATTCGATGGTAAGAACGGTCTCTGCCAATCCAGCATCAATCCTTTATCCTTACACAATGGCGTGGTATTACTGTGAATGTTTTTGACCTCTGTCATCCCTTTCAAGGATTGAAAATAGCTTTCAGAGGAAAGCAAACAATGACTCTGTGGTCTGGAAACAATTGTGATCAGAAAAGATCACGGAGAACGTGTGATTTCTTTTTCTCCCGCAGTATAGCCTCAAATAAAGTGTACAAAAAGGCAACTAAAACTCAAACCAAAAATGAATGATAGGGATACATATGCTATAGCTCTAACAGCAGCATTGATTTGAAGGGATCTGTCCATCAAAGAATGCAGCGAGGCTCCAGAGTCTGAAAGCAAACAAACATGTGCTTCTGCAGACAGCACTGCAACCAGGTGTGTTCCTCTGTCGTTGCTGACTGGTATCGATTTACGTCTGTGAGTCCGCGGCTCTGCTCCTCTCCTCTCGGCGGCACTCCTGCGGGACGTGTATTTTTTAAAGTTGCCGTCCGATCCGTTCTCATTCAGGGGTTTTTCACTCAGGACAGCCCAGCAGTCGGGTGACACTGAGTCCAGTGGCTGGTCTGCCAATCGTCTGCTCAAGTGGTACAGTGCTGCCAAGAGAGAGAGAGAGAGAGAGAGAGAGAAGGTCACACACAATATGTAGACTCTGCAGTTCTGTCCCGAGAAGACAAAAGTGCCTGTTAGGTACACAGGGTTGGGAATTAACCGATTACATGTAATGGAGTTAGCTGTCATTGTTTAAGTGTCATGATTGAGCAACCTGCTCACTCATTTCATTGACGTCGCTCTGGAAGAAAGAGTTGGCAAACTTTCAATGTACTGTACAGTATGTAAAGTCACCATCTTGTAAAATGACTGAAAGGCCCCTGGTTCATATTGTTTCTGGATGCACAGATACTAGCACAATGCCAGTAAACACGCACGCACGCACCCACCCACCCACCCACCCACCCCCAACACACACACACACACACACACACACACACACACACACACACACACACACACACACACACACACACACACACACACACACACACACACACACACACACACACACACACACACACACACAGGGAGGCAAACGGGACAGTAAAAGGGCTATGCATTTCAATGGAAAAGTGCAGCCAAGTGCACTTGATATCTGGCAAGAGCCTGTGGGAATGACAGGCCTGACTCACTGCTACAGAGCCTACAGCACTGTGTCCTGCTAGTATAGAACCAATGTTCTCTCACTGCTATACAGTCCTGCTAGCATAGAACCAATGTTTTCTGCCAGCTAGCCAGCCAGACAGACAGACAGACAGACAGACAGACAGGTTTGCTGAGGGGAGCCTGAGGGAGCCTGTGAAAACTCCTCGACGGACTCACAGACTTGTGTTTAAAGACCAGAGAGACAGCTGGCATGGTGTAATCTTGTGTATGTGGCCAGCATCGTAAGATAAATAAATAAAGATAAACAGTGGATGCATTTTGGCAGTGAGGGGAATGAAATCGGACGAGCAAGGGTCTTTTTCTAAATGGTTTCTCTACATGGTTTCCACAGGCGGCATTTCAAACATTTCCCCTCAATATGCCACTAACTGTATGCCACTAACCGCAGACACTTTGTTTGTTTACTCGTAACAGACAGACAGACAGACAGTACTGTCTGTCTGTCTGTCCTGCTGTACTTCAAAATAAATTGAAATATTCAATCAATCAAATCAATCATACCTTAATTGTGCCGTAATCTATTTATATCCTATTATAAACGTTTCAGATTCGCGTTTAAGGTAACCCAGTGCAGCTACATTTCCATGCAGCACTTCGATGATTCAAAGTCTCACTCATTTTTCAGCATACCACAGTAAAGCCACAGTGAAGGTCCTGAATCATAGCTTCTGGTTGAGAGAGTAATGTTCATCAGCTCTATCAGCTCCCAAACTGCAAACACAGCACCACGGTCTCCAAGGGATACAGAGGCACTTAACAGATCATAGGCAGCCTTGAACACTGGACATAGTAGCTACACTGTAACTCTCTCTGAAGAATTCACTACACCACTGTGTTCCACCTTTACAGTCAGTAGCTGGAAATCTTCAGGGAATGCATGCACGCACGTGCACCCACATTGGACTCGCTGTTTCTTGTGGTGGAAAAAGTACTCAAATTTTTTACTTAAGTAAAAGTATCAATACTGAAATGGCTGTGTCTTCCGTGAGGAAGAAGCCGAACAAACCCACGGTGAGGCCTTTAGGAGGGCCATTCCAGCAAACCGCAAGTGGAGCTAATACCATTAGACGGCCCAATCTAGTGGTATCGACCCAAGGAACCATCACGCAAGAAGGAAATGTTTGGATCGAGGCGGTGCACCTGATCTGGCGCAGCGCTCAGGCCCTGGACCTGGTGAGACGAAGGAGTAGCCCGGCCAGGAGACAACCCACAGTGCCTAGTCCCTCCACGTGTCAGAGCCTCCCCGTGTTCAGGCAAAGTACTTTCGGAGAAGCGGACTGAGTGGCCCTGTCTTTCCCTATAGGACTGACCGTGGGTAGCTACCTGGGATGTAAGTTGGGGCTTGATCAACCCCGGCTGGTTCACCTGGGCGAGGGTGTATGTTGCGAGCCCCGAAACACCCTATGACCCCAGGCTACAACACTGATGATACATCCCAGGTGCATCCATGTGATGTATTCTTTATAAATGTACTTGAGTAAAAGTACAAAAGTATTGGTATACAAATTAATAAAAGTACTCATTATGCAGAATGTCCCATTTCACAAGTTTTTCAAATGTATAAACATATTTGGAAAATAGCAGATCTACAAGCTCACAATGTGTCACATCGCGATGCATTGTGAGCTTGTAGATCGGCTACGGTATTTTCAAATGGCCGAAATGTATATAGGGCTGAAGTGGGTAATGTATGTTTTGTAATAATAATAAAAATCTACAAAGTAACTAATAACTAAAGTTTTCAAATAATTGTAGCGGAGTAAAAGTATAATATTTGCCTCTGAGATGTAGTGGAGTAAAGTAAAAAATACCTCAAAATTGTACTTAAGTTTACTTGAATAAATGTACTTGTGTAGGCTACTTTACACCACTGGCTGTTTCCATGGATAGCCTAGTGATGTTACATTGTTGTTGTTTTTCAGCTGACGATCTTTGCATATCGTGTTGCCTGCCAGCATCTCTGTCAGCAAACAATGGATTTATATTTATATCTCCTGTGTTTATGTCTCTCCTGGGAATGGTGCATGGTGGGAGTTGCAGTCAGTGTGGTGCAGAGAGAATATGCTGCTGGCTACGAATTCAATTAAAAATCACACCCTGTGTGAAGGTAGCGGCGCCTTTGAATACATTATGTCATCGATATGTGTTTATAATGTGTTTATAGCCATGTGTCATGTGAAGCTTGACCAATCACTTTGTTGACGGGTCTGACCAATCAGAGCGTCGACGACAGATAAAGTTACATTGAGGATCTAACTTTAAATAACTTACCTAGAAGGAGACTTTAGCCAAATAAAAATATATACAAAAAAAAACATGAGGAAATAAAAAATAAACCTTGACATCATAGTGATGTCATGAATAGTCCCCTTGCCTGACAAATCACAACCTTGACGGGCCTGACCAATCAGAACCTTGACGGGCCTGACCAATCAGAACCTTGACGGGCCTGACCAATCAGAACCTTAACGGACTCTTGGATTCTCGATCGTCTCTATCAAACCATTCTGTCATAACGGATGACTGGGTCCCGAACTCAGACTTTCTATACATTCACCCTTCATCTGTTCTTGTATCTTTCTCTTTCTATTCGTCATATTAACTTTAAATAACTTACCTAGACGGAGACTTTAGCCAAATGAATAATAAGATGAAGTCATTGTCATCGTTTATATAGACATCGAATTCTATATTCATGACATCATAGTGATGTCATGAATAGTGACCAATCACAACTTTGGCGCACCTGACCAATCAGAACGTTGACGCACCTGACCAATCAGAACGTTGACGCACCTGACCAATCAGAACGTTGACGCAAAAGCCAGGCATAGAGGGCTAATATCCGCTCTATACCTAAAGGTATAGAGCGGCTAGCGCCGCTAAAAAATGTGACTGTGTCTTAATGGAACTAAACAAGACCAGGAGACCTGGTTCTGCCAGACCCAGAATAACCGAGGTCCCTTTTATGCCCATGTATGGACGAAAGGGGGACGAAATTCTGTGTCTTTTGTGCCCATGTATGGACGAAATGGACCGAGGTCCCTTTTATGCCCATGTATGGACGAAAGAGGGACAAAGCCTCATGTAGGCCGACCCTCTGGGTCTGGCAATAATATCTATGTATACTAGTATGAAGGCAACTAAATACTCTGTGTGTAACTCTTTGAATTATTTGCACACACACATGCTCTACACTGTACATTGCCATACAACACGTCATATGGTAAATAAACTGTTCTTTTGTTTGAAGGATAGACACTATTGTGTGAGACGACTAGATTGGAGCAAAAATGAACAGATGAGCCTCAATAAATGCATTTGCCTGGACAACCGCATGCATACTCTCACATCCACGATGGGTGGGGCCGCGAATGCTTTTCATATTTTCAAGCGGGCCTTGATCCGGAAAAAAAATCTCACGTAATAGACTCAGCTGTGTCCCAATGTTCAATGAATCAGTAACCTATCAGTGCCAGAAATCCAACTACGGTATATATTGGTTCACTGTACCCTGCTGAAATAGGGACTGGTTTGAGACTCACCCCAGGTGTGGCTAAGCGGGTGTAAGTCAGACATAGAGTGCAAAGAGAACAATGTAGTACTTCAAAGAAACTGGATACCAGGAAAACAATCATCCTATATAGTCTAAACAACATGCTATCATGCTGTTTAGACAGGTGTGATTCTTAACATTCTTATTTGTGGTTAAGCAAGACATCTAAATATCAAAAACATATTAACATGAAGTAACCATGATGAGAGCACCACAGTCTACTACTAACGCTTTTAAAAATGGACCAAAAACAACTACCTTTTTAACAAATCATTTTCTTAGATATTTTTACCCTGTATTGTAGCACTTTGAGATTTGTTTTAAATGTAAAGTGCAATATAAATAAGATAATATAAAATAATGTATTTTAATTATAATAATAATTATTGATAGGGTATTATGTATATTTTTGCCCTTGTTATTTTTATGCCAATGTTTCTAAACTCTGTAGCACTTTGAGATTTGTGAAAATGTAATGTTGGTTAAAATGTATTATAACCAACATAGATTTGCATTGTATCACCACCACCTATCAAAATAGGACACAGGATACATTTCTGACTATTCTGTGGCCAAACAATGAAGGTATCTGTACTGTGACTGAGACTGGAGTTAAAGGGGGCCTATTATCATTCATAGCTCTAAATTGTTTTATTCTGGGACTCCACTAGAGTAGCTTTGCATGATTCACAGTAAAATAATAATATAAACCTCCTTATTCATCTTATATTGGCTATTTATGCAGCCTCACATTTCAGCCTCTGTCTGAAACAAGCCTAAAAGCCCACTTTCTTCTGATGGGCCAACATCCGGAAACCTGCCGACTCAGCACGTCCCTGTCAGTGTTGCCAGATTCTGTGAGAGAAACGAGCAACCAGGTCTAGGTAAACTAGCCCAAAAGAGGCGACTAAGGGCCACATGAGCACTTTAACAAATACATCAGCTATTTGAAAATAGCCGATCTACAAGCTCACAACGCGTCACAATGTTGTGAGCTTGTAGATCTGCTATTTTCAAATAAAATATTGCGGAGAAATTATAATAAGCAGATCTGGCAACCCTGGTCCCTGTGCTTTGTGGGCCCGTGTGCTGTGCCTGGAGCAGATGACCATATAAGGAAAATCCATCAGAAGATGACATCAGCTTGTTTTGAAAAAAGAAAAAAATACATTGGAAACCTAGCATTCAGGCCAGTCTGAAGCCTGAGCTTTTTGGATTATTTTATCATTCACTAACCT
The DNA here is from genome assembly GCF_963454915.1 of Gymnoscopelus microlampas. Lineage (NCBI taxonomy): Eukaryota > Metazoa > Chordata > Actinopteri > Myctophiformes > Myctophidae > Gymnoscopelus > Gymnoscopelus microlampas. Next base: position 18,626,440 of record NC_139945.1, on the reverse strand, counting down.
CAGTATTTGGAATGTTGGGCCACGTTTAATATGGACATCCAAAATTGTAACGTTATTATTATATATAACAGAAAATAAGGAGAAGCATTATAGGGTCCCTTGAACAGCAGCCATACAATATAACATTTCGTCCATGGGCTTTATAACATTTATAGATATAATAGCATCTAGAATGATAAACGGCAAGATTACACGGAGCGAGCGAGAAAAACGTTAATGTATGGTCTCGCATTGCAGATGAGCTTAAGGGCATAATTTAGGCTGTCCTTGAACTTTGCACAGGAACTTTGCACACGTATGATAGCATGTGGTCCTGATTCTCATGACATTGTTGGTCCTGGGAGGGGTGTGTGGGTTTACTCATTATTTTATTCCTGAGTCTTTTGTAGTTTTGTGTGTGTGTGTGTGTGTGTGTGTGTGTGTGTGTGTGTGTGTGTGTGTGTGTGTGTGTGTGTGTGTGTGTGTGTGTGTGTGTGTGTGTGTGTGTGTGTGTGTGTGTGTGTGTGTGTGTTGTGTTGTGTTGTGTTGTGTTGTGTTGTGTTCTACCTGTATCTTGTTGTTGTTTAGTTTTTATTCATGATACATCTATGTATATACTATGCTATGCTGGCATATTTGTATTGTTTTTGTTAAATAAATGAATAAAAACAATTGATAACAAAGAAAGAAAACAGCAACCGTACAGTAACCTTTTGAGTTTAAAAGGCCAAAAGTTAGTAGTTCTTTAGTATAGTCACACGGATGATGCAAGTCTTCATCTTATTGACATGACGTCATCACACTCTCCCAGCCCCAGCAATCAGCAGGGCGCCACGCTGTTGGTCAGGAAAGTGATGATTGTTGGTTGCTGGTGGTGTGTGATGCTGAGGGCCGCATTCAGCTCACGTGGAAGCTGGAGGGTGGTGGAAGGAAACACAGCGAAGCAATAACGCAGCTCTCGCTGCGTTATTGCTTTGCTGTGTTCCCATCCAACCACCGTCTGTCTCTCTGTCTCCCTGCCGCCTCTTCCATTATAGAACACTACGCTGGTAGCACTCACACTGAACAAGCGGCTGATCACTCAACACACCCACTGACGTCAAGCGCGAGCGCTGAACGACCTAGCTGCCGGAAGACCCGCTCCTCCTCCTACACAGACACAGACACAGACACAGACACACACACACACACACACACACACACACACACACACACACACACACACACACACACACACACACACACACACACACACACACACACACACACACACACACACACACACACAGCACACACACACGCGCACAAATGCTGCTCACTCTCATTAAGTCACTTCACTATAACACACGCATGCACCAAATGTAACACCTCGTTGCCCCCCGCGGGTCGCACCCCCACCCATGGCAGATTCATTCCAGGAGAGATGCACTCAGCTTTATTGTATGCTGTATGCCCCCCCCCCCACCCTCCCCCCCCAACAGCCACCGCCCACCCACCCCACCCACTCCACCGTCACCCTGGCTTCCCAAGTCGCCATAAAAAGGACTTCCGTCAGCCATATTATAAGGCTGCCTCCACCTCTTCCTCGGATTCTGTTGCTCATAAAGCATCCAGTCAGGCAGAGAGGAGGAAAAGACCGCAAGGACAGACCCACAAATCACCGGCCGACACTTTTATAGACAACTTCTCTTCCTATGTCTCTCTCTCTCTCTCTCCCTCTCTCTCTAGCCCCTGTGATACAGAGATCCCGCAATATTGGCGTGAAGAGTCATCCTTAATGCCAACTTATCTTATTTACACAAAAGCAAACAAAGCCGCCCCTGCGCGTGCTTTTTCATGGCATCCCGGCATGTCCATGTAACACCACAGCATCATCAGTATCAAGTGTTACACTACACTCTTTACGATGACAGCTGTAGATTTTATGCACTGGTGCATGTGCATGCAAATGACCAGATACGGACGTCACACTGGTCAGAACGATGACCAGGATTTCCGTTGTGTGGACAGACTGGTGACACAAGGTTACTTGAAGGCCAGTTTGGAGCCATGTAGAACATCGTATTGGGGCAAGACTGCTGTCATATTTTATAGGCTGCATCAGCTGTTCCTGAAATACTGTGATGTCATCAATATTAAGTTAATCATACTTCTGGAAAGCAAAATCCATATTTGAGCAAAAAAAAAAAACACATAGATTTGTGGAATAGTGCAGTATCTGTTATCAGAGTTGAAGGCCAGTTGAAGGCCAGTTTATGGCGTCACCGCCAGGGTTGCCAAATCTGCTTATTATAATTTCCCCGCAAGATTTTATTTGAAAATAGCCGATCTACAAGTTCACAACGCTGTCACGGTTTGAGAAAGAGTGGTGTATAGTATACACCACTCTTCCTCAAACCATGACAGCCTTCTAAGGTATATTACAACGATATCGCACACATTCTTTTTAAAACGATACAAACACAAAATGGACTGAAGCATTTTCCTTCACTGAGTGACATACTGTTATTTTTTTTTATAAGTAGAGAATACTAA